>NW_012148063.1:217169-218441 GCF_000956105.1 Propithecus coquereli | reverse complement strand
TCTCTGTGGAGGACGTCGTTGCTAGCTTCTGAGAACGATCAACAGAACCATGGAGACTATCTAGCACCTTCCACATAAGAAATAATTAAAGAAAGATTTTAAATACACTGCTTAGCTTAGCCTAAAAAAATGTGATTCTCAAAACTATGTCACCATGTAAAGTCATTATTATGTATCCTGTCAGTATACATGTGCTGAAGGTAATAAAATGAAATTGCCTGAGTGAAGAATCACATTGAATTGTGTTCCTTTTGGCCTAATATTTTACTTAATTTTATGTATTTTTGCTAAAAGAGGAAAATTCAAAAACAATATTGAGTCAAGTGTGTAAAAAGGTGTAAACACTTTATAGATTTTTTTCACATATTTTATAAGCTTAGTATTCTTCACATTGCTACAACCATACGCAACTAAAGTGACACATATCCAACAAGCCATTGTGTTACCTTTACAAAATGGAAGTGATTAGGGGAGTATTTTATGTTACTTATTGTCTTAGTCTGCTCAGGCTGCCATAAGAAAATACCACAGACTGAATGGCTTAAACAACAGAAATTTATGTTGCACAGTTCTGGAGGATAGAAGTCCAAGATCAGGGTGCCAGCATGGCCTGGTTCTGATGAGGACTCTCTTCTTAGCTTGCAGACAGATGCCTTCTTGCTGTCTCTTCATGGTGGAGAGAGAGCAAGCTTCGATTTCTTTCTCGTCTTATAAGGACACTAATTCCATCATGGAGGCCCCATCCTTACTACTTCCTCTAAACCTTATTACCTCCCAAAGTCCCCACCTTTGAATACCATCACATTTGGGATTAGGGATTCAACATATGAATTTTGGGGAGACACAAACGTTCAGTTCTTAACTCAAATTCTTCCAGTTCCTTTAAACACTATTGCAAGAAAAGAAAAACATGAAAGATATGAAACTGAAATAATGCCTACAAATTATCTTTTCAATTCTCTATTGCTCTTAGATATCAAGGTTCTATAAACAACAAAATATGGCTTAGGAAGCTTTAATATGAAACAGGCAGCCTAGGTATCCATTAGAATGTCTCTTCCTCCAAAACATAAAAATTTCAGTCTTGCTAATAAAGTCTATTTTGAGGGTTTTTTTTTTTTTTCACTTATGTTCACCTTGAAGAAGTAATGAAAGCAACAGAGACATTCTGGTACAATAGGAAAAGCAGGAGCTATGATTGTCCAGAACTGAATGCAAATTCCAAGTTCTTCCACTTTCTAGTTTAACGACCTTGGTGAGTCCCTTTTAATC
>NW_012148063.1:215188-217119 GCF_000956105.1 Propithecus coquereli | reverse complement strand
ATGCAGTACAACACCACTTATGTTTAAAACACACCCAAAAATCTATACATCTGTCTTCTGTTTCTCTGTCTCTCTCCCCCGCCACACACATATGTACACACACTTATATATATTATATTTGCAAAACTGAGATCAGTGATTGTATTTGAATGGAGGAATGGAATAGGGATGGTAAAGGGAATTTTAGCTTCACCTGATTTTTTTGTTATTATACATGAGAAGAACCTATTCATATATTATTTTCATGAAATTGTGTTTGTGTGTGTGTGTGTGTGTGTGTGTTTTAATTAAAATGGTAGCAATTCTCTGCTCTTTCCCCGTGGACTATTGGGAAATATTTGAAGCTCCATAAACACTGCACAAGTATTATAATGCAGAATCTGGAAATGCCTTCAAAGATCAAGGTTGCAAAGAAATCACATCTGGGGGTTCTGGTTCCACTAATTCAACAGAAGAGAACTGCCTAGTTATCAGAAAAGAATCCATAGAACACTTTCTTCTAGTAAACTTTCTAATAGACAAGAGAGGGCTCATTCAGGATAAGTAGGTGGGTGATAGATAGAAAGATAAACAAGAAGAAATATACACATATATATGCAATAACTGTCTAGATATATCAAAATATACATTACACTACAGTTTGTAAGTTGCTGTCAGTGTGACTCAGACTAAGCATCAAATAGAAATCCTTGCTGTGTTTTCACAGCAGATTTTACAAAGGGAACTGACAGGCCATGTGGAATAGTGAGAACCGAGCTGTCATTCTTTGAATGTGCTAGATGCTTCTGCCCTTGAGACTCATAGTTAGACAAACATTCTGTGAAGACCAAGCCTAGAATGAAAGAGCCTTCCCCAGACCACACCAGGACTATTTCCCACTTAAGCAGCCTCACTTTCATGGGACGTGCTTATTGAAGATGAGATAATTTATTTATCTGTCCGTAATTATCCATCTGCTCCTAATATCTCTTCAGTGGTGCCTTGTAATACTATGAGCTGCACAGCTATTTCTAATGGTTGCAAGAGTCCATGTTTTGACTTCTGAAAAACATTAATAAACCCTATGGTTAGCCTTTAGTACTCTCTTCCATCTGGGACCGTGGAGCAAACCTGGAGCAGGACTTAATAATCATGTAAACAACAATGTTTCTTAAGGTTTGGGGTTTATGCCTGTGGGTAGCAAACTAAGAGATCACTGGTTGACCACGTGTATGAATCAGTCTGAATCCCAGGAGTTGGTGGCTCAGGTTAGATAAGAGCCTTGTGTAGAATCTATAAGAACTAGTGGGTCACGACCTACAGGTGGTACCTGGGATTGAAGCCAGCCCATGATCTTGGTACTTTACCCACTCCTGCCCTGGCTGAGGTCAGAATATGACTGTCCCACAAAGGACCGTTAAGTGTAAGTGTCCTTGGCCTGCGGCCAGCCACAGTAGAGAGAAAGAATATCGGCAGAGAGACAGCTAGCCCAGTGCACCTTGTACCAAGGCACAGCTCACTCCTGCCTCCCAGCCCCATAGTCTTACGCTAACAGTGCCTCTGGATTCCAGGGCTGAGCTTCTCTCTACCAGGGGGACCTGCCACTCCTCCCTTGTCCTGGGCAAACACAATTTTGCACCTGTATTCTTATCTAATCCTCACAACGAGTGTAGCCCATGAGACAAACATTACTTTTGCTACCATTTTATTGCTAAGAAACAGAGGATTTAGAAAGATACTTAGATCATACAACTCTAAAGTGGTGAATCAGGACTCAGAGATGAATCTCTCTGGTTTCAAAGCCCGAGCTCTTGGCCGCTATGTAACATGGCCCCCAAATGTGCGAGTGCTGCAAGCCGGTTGTGAAATAACACTTGAGGTTGTTTCTGATAAGTCCAGTTGCATGGAAATTTCAGAATATTTTTTAAATTGGTTTATAGTCATTCATATAT
>NW_012148063.1:211200-213950 GCF_000956105.1 Propithecus coquereli | reverse complement strand
AATAGCAATGGTTGCCAAGGAGTAGGAGAGAGGCAAGGATGATTAGGCAGAACACAGAGGATTTGGGGGACAGTGAAACTACATGATACTACAATGGTGGATAGATGTTATTAAACATTTGCCAAAACTCATAGAACATATGCCACCAAGAGTGAACCCTAATGTAAACAGTGCGCTTTAGTGCATCAATGCAGGTTCATCAGTTGTAACAAACGCACCACTCTAGCGCAGGATTTTGACAGTCAGAGAAGCTGTGCATATGTGGGAGGAGGGAGTATTTGGGAAATCTCTGTACGTTTCACTTGATTTTGCTGCGAACCTGAAACGACTTCAAAATATAAAGTGCATTTTAAAAAAACTGTTGATTCCAAATTGATTTTTTTGTTTTACTTATTCTATCCTCCTAGTCATTGTATTTCTCCCCTGAAGATTTGTAATCCTCTCCAATGTCCAAACCACTCAATTCATTCCATCTAACACAGTGAACAGAAAGCAATTCAGGAAAGGGAAGTCGGGTCACGGGGACGCAGCAGGGTTGGTGCATGGACCTGCGCCTTGCCCAGGAACAAGAGGATGTTTCATGTCACATTTATTGAGCAACCACAATGCAAACAGGCCCACGTCCCTTCAAATACGATAATGTTCAATATTGTTTAGGCAGCCTCTTAGAGCTCTCTTAGAATAACCTGAATCCCTACTCTACTCTTCTTACTAACCACATGTTTTGGAAAAACACCATTAGGGTGCAACTGGCCCTAACATTTTCCAAATAAAACATTTATTTCTAAAAATATAAATCATCTTGTTTTTCTATTGTAAACACTGGTTTTGTTGGCAAACAGAAATGTGAGTTGCAATTATTGTGACTAGGCAGTTGGAGTGCCCCGGGGTTTTTTTCTTCACGTTTCCACGGGCCAACAGCTGTGGTGCTGGCTTTCCCAGCAGGCAGGAGACCTGGCAAGGCCCTAGGTGTGTTGTCACGGACTTCTGACAACAAGATGTGCGCCCACGATGCAGATGTGCAACTCTGAGCTCTTTGAAAGCTCTTCTCTTTTCCCACAGCTGTGCCACTGGGATTGTGGCATCCTTGCTTTCTTTTTGCTAATACAGCGTCAGTACAAGGTTATGTCTCACAGTATTATGCAGACATTATGGAGGGTGTTTCAGTCATTTATTGCTCCATAGTAAACCATGCCCCAAAATCAGTGGCTTAAAACAACAATACTTTATTATTTCTCATGATTCTGTGGGTTGACTGGGCAGTTCTGTTCATAACTGGAGTCCCCGGTTGCATTCAGCTGGAAAATTGGCTCAGGGGTGGGCTCAACTGGGCCTCTCTCTGCATGTGGTCTTAGGGCCTCTCTTTAGGAAGACGAGCCTGTTCTGCTGTCCTGCACAGCTTCTGTGTTCCAGGAGGGCAAGCCCCAGTGTGCGAGTGCTCACCAGCCCCTGTGTACAGCACACTCGCTGGTGTCTCAGGGCCCAAAGCAAGTCACGTGGCCAAGTTTAGAGTCAATGTGGGTTGAGGAAGAATACCAGGAGGCATGATTCACTGGGGAATATCCATGTAACAGTCTACACCAGAGGGAGGAGAAAAGTCAGTATTTTCTTACAGTGATTTCATCTAGCAACAAAGGCATTAAATATGAAAACAGGATGATTGAGCATATGAAGGGCCTAATATGAATAATAACTAATACATAGTGACAATGATAATATGCCAGGCACTGGACTAAACATTTCATGTCTATGATGTCACTTAACCCTCCTACCAACTGTAGATTAGTAACGTTGCTAATCCTCATTTTATAGATGAGAGAATCGATGCCCAGAAATGGAACCGAGTAGCAAAAGGTGGGTTCAAATTAGAGTACAACCACGGAGTCCATGCTGTTAACACACACATTACCAGACTCCTACACAGAATGGTATAAAGGTCCCCACTGCAGTGAACGTGGCATGGCTTTCAAAATTAACCCTTAACATTAAATTGAAGTCAATCGGCCTGATTCCCAAACCGGGAAGTCAGAGCAGGTTCCTGCAGACACAGAGCTCTCTGCTTGTCAGATGTCTTTCCTCCTCGTCCAAGGACTTTCTCAGTTGCTGGCTGACACCTGTGTACAGAGCAGTTCTCACTCTCATGTAAAACAGGGTACAGCCTGGCCACACACCCACCTCCAGCCTGGCAATGGGCTGTTCCAGAGAGAAAGAAGAAATAGCACAGGAGAGAGAACATTCCTCCCGGTCGCACTGCCCAGCCCTGGGATCTGACACCACTCACTTCTCTCTTAGACGCTTTCCTCAGCTTTAAAACAAGGCCAGTCACAGCGTTTGCTGACTCCTCTGCAATTTAGGAAAATATTAAATTAGATAAAGCTTATAAAGTGCTCAACAGTCTCAGGTACATGAATAAATGGTAGCTGTTATTATTAAGATCATGAGTAAGTGGTTTTCAGAACTGCTTTGGGAATTCTGCTGCTTCCTCACAACTCATCCCACGCCGTCTCTGTGGAGGACGTCGTTGCTAGCTTCTGAGAACGATCAACAGAACCATGGAGACTATCTAGCACCTTCCACATAAGAAATAATTAAAGAAAGATTTTAAATACACTGCTTAGCTTAGCCTAAAAAAATGTGATTCTCAAAACTATGTCACCATGTAAAGTCATTATTATGTATCCTGTCAGTATACATGTGCTGAAGGTAATAAAATGAAATTGCCTGAGTGAAGAATCACATTGAATTGTGTT
>NW_012148063.1:190237-209495 GCF_000956105.1 Propithecus coquereli | reverse complement strand
ACTATATCATATTACTAAGTCCCTTCTGTGAGCGGCCTCAAATCCTTTTTGTTAATTGAGGGACAAAGGAAGGAGCAGTTTAGAATTGTAGCTATTGTGCATTGGCACTCAACATCCATTTCTCGCTTCTCATAGTGAAGTGTTTTTTTCCAGACTGCCAGTTCCCATCCATTAGTCCATCATGAAATCAACTCAGTGCGTCAAGACCAGCATTTCCTAATGGAGCAGAACAGCACAGAGTGGCATAGCAGTGCACAGCCCAGACGAGAATAGAAACCATCAGGGCGCATCGCACTGTCTTGAGAATCTTTTATCTCAGGGAGGCACATAGATGACTGTGTGTACGTGTGCGCAAAATGAATTTAACAGGAGATTGTGTCAAAAGTTTGAAAAACACTCTTCTAGCATACCTTTCTGCACCTCCAATGCTAGGAAACTGAATACCATGCTTCCCGGAATGCCTTGGGAAAAGATTGCAGGTGTAATTAGGGTTTGGTCAGTGAGATGCTCAAGTGTGAGATCTGGAAAATGGCAGTGGTCACACTCCACTGCCACAGCTCGTCCTATTCGCAAGCATGTGAGGGACACTTTTGGTCCTCTGTGGCATCATTAGCAGCAGACCCAGCATGTGGACACTAGATTCATGGGTCCTGAGAGGCAGAGTACAAGGCATGCATTTCCCAGTCCAGATAGCAGCAGTGATGTTCTGGAATTAGCAACAGGAGGGGAGGCTTGTTTAAAGCAGTGGCTTCGGGGTCACACTAGTATCAATGTGATTGTGGATCCACCGGCTTTCTGATTATAAATGTAGCAGCAGCTCTCCTGGTGGCTTAGTTCTCTGGTGTGCATTTGCCAGTTGCTATGGAAAGTTCAACCTCAAGCCTATTTCTTCAGCCCTCATATGATTCTGTACGCCACTTACTACCCGATAATCTATCCCATCTTGCCTAAACTGCTAGGAGTAGCACCTATTCTGCTTCCATACCCTGTTGCAACTGACACAAAAGAAAAAATAAATCTTTTTCTGGTTCTCAGAATTACACTGAAACTTAGTTATAAATTCCCATGGAGAATTCTGAAAAGATACAGAAAATGAGTAATTTATAAGTCATGGATACATTTGTTTTGTTGTTTTTCGGTTTTGTGGATCTGTAGCAGCAAACGACCAACAAATTCTAGTCGACTGACTGATAGATAAAACCACATGATGGAAGATAACAAAACGGCTTAGTATCTTCACAACTAGCTGCAAGGAGAATGAATGAATCTATCTTAGATCAGGTTTCCTGGAAGACTCTGAAATGGAGATTTGGATGTAGAGAGTTAGTAGAATTGCACACTTGGGAACAAAACCTGCAAGAAAGTAAGAAAGAAGGATGGGCAGAGGGGACAGCTGCCCCGTGATGGAGCTGCAGCAGAGGCCTGAGCCAATCTTACGGGGAAGGGGGTTCTGAAGCTGAGACGACCCTTCAGGTGACCCTTCCTACATTGAGGGAAGAGAGCCAGGTCTGTGTAACCCCTTCATTGACCAGTCTCTGGATGAGAGCTGCCCTTGGAAAGGGTCTGTGACCCAGGATGAGGTAGCTCCCTTCATCCGAGGACAAGTCCTTGGAAAGCATTCGGCTGTGGGTTACCAGGAGCCAACAGCTCTGGGCAGCAGCAGAATGAGCTGTTTAGTCCCGCGGGGGGGAACCTGGGGTTCACCGCAGCATCTGTTGCAGAGCCCAGACAGTCATTTGTCCTTGTCATGTCCTTCCAGTTTCCTAAATGCCTTGTGAGGACATTTAGTCCAGCCCTATAGGAAAATAGGAAAAGTATGTTCTGAGTATGTAAATGACTTTCAGCATGATAGTGACAACAAAATCCATCTTCCACACAGCAATACTCCAGTTAGTCCTGTTTTTCAAATAGAACTTTGTGAGTTTGAGCCAGAAAGCCCAAGTCTAGGCTCTGAACCTATTTTCTGTTTCCAGGTCAACAATGGATGCAATCTCTCCATTTTTATCTATTGGCCATTACCACTTGAATAGTAGAATTTTTTTTACACTTTTTACACTACCTTCTTTCCTACTTTCTGCTAGGTCAAGAATTAACCACAAGATTGCCCAAAGGATTGCAGGGGAATGTAGCTTTTCAAATGGAAAACTCATGGGACCAGGAGGCAGGAAACCGGGGGCTTCTACTCAGTTCTGTCAATTCATTCTCTTTCTCTCTCTCTCCCCCCTCTCTCTCACTGTCTCCCTCTCTCTTTCTCCTCTCCCTTTCCAAGGAATAATCATTATTGTGTAAATCAAAAGAAGTAATTTATATTAAAACATTGTGGTAGGAAAGAATTATAAGACATCTTCAAGCTATTATCAATATTCATCATCTCCCTACTTTATAATTACACAAATCATTATGCCTTGAGAACCCACTCAAATCAGTATATAGTTTAAAGTCCTGGTACCCAAAGAAAGGAAGATCCAACCCACCTGAATATTCAAATTCCATCCCATCAGCTGATTCAATCAGACATTCAACAAGTGTTCATTGACTATGGGCCAAGCACCAGACATACAACGAACAAACCAACAGGAGGCAGGATGGTTGAAAGTTAATGATGTGGACTTCAAAGAAAGATTAGCCTAGATTTCCAGCTTAGGTGTCTTATACCCTTCATTTCTCTGAGCCTCAGTGTTTCTTTGTCCAAGAAAGGAGATGTTACCATAAGGAGTTGTAAATAAGTGCTGTTCGAGTTATGCACAAGATGCCACAGAAACCCGCAGGTGGGTTATGTAACCCAGCCTTAGGATATCAGAGAAAACTCTTTGGTGGAGGTAACATCCAAACTGAGTTTCTGGAGATAAGCAGAAGTTAGTCAAGTGAGGGGAGGAAAGGTAGTCCAAAATGTCAGCAGTTGCAAAGTTCTGTAGGTGAGAGCACCCTGGAGAAGCAGCAAATGCTGTTTTAGATAGAATGTGGCATTCCTAGCAAGACTGACGTTACTGAGGAGTGGAAACAATTGAAGGGCATAGATCAGGGAGTCATAGAATCATATTCATATTCTTAAAAAATGAGCACTCTGACGACAACAGAGAAGGGCACCATCCCTCGTTCCAGGAACACCAAAGTGAAGGCTGGGTGAGTAAGACATGATGGGGTGTAAACTACAGCGGTGTCAATGTGAAGGAAAGACTTAGCTAGATAGGGGAGAAGGCGGGAAGTGGAATGGACAGGGCTTTGTGATTCATCAGTGTAGGAGTGAGAAAGAGGGAGAAGTCATGGGTCCCTCTGAACATCCTAACTTGGACATCTGAGCAAATGCCAGGTCACTCCCTGAAACAGGGAGCCCAGGAGCGAAGTAGGTTATGGGGGGCAGAGGTGGGGAGGTGGGAGAAGATGGTAGAGGCATAAATTATAAATTCAATGTTGCATATGTTGGGTTTGAGATGCTGTAGGATAAAATAGTATTCACTGAACACTTGTATCGTCCAGGCTCTAAGCTGTGCACATTATATAATCAATTCATTGAATCCTTACAAGGATTCTATAGGAAAAGTACTCTTGCTATTCTTACTGTAGTCCCTACAGGGTTCAAAGGGGTTAATCAACTACCCAAGTCACATGGTAGAGCCTGTATTTGAACTCAGTTCTGCTTTGCTCAGATCCCATATGTGTGTCCTCCACACCATCCTACTGCATACAGGGATGTGAAAATCAGGACCGGGATCTGATCTAGAGAAATCAAGATTGTCATCATCATAAACGATAATTAAAACCACAAGACAGTTGGAACTGGTTAGTGGTATTTACTACAACAATGACATTCGCTAACACGCATTGAGTACTCCTACGTGCCCAGATATTTTCTAACTACTTTAGATTATTTACGTCTTACAACAAGCTTACACAGTCGTATATTAGTTTCCTAGGGCTGCCATAAAAAAAAAGTTCTACAAATTGATCAGCTTAACCAACAGAAATTTACTGTCTCACAATTCTAGAGGCCATAAATCTGAAATCAAGATGTCAGCAAGGTCTGTTTCTTCTGAAGATTGTGAGGAAAAATCTGTTTCAGTCCTCTTTCCTAGTTTCTGGTGATTGCTGGTGATCCTTGGCATTCCTTGGCTCTTAGATGCATCACCCCAATGTCTGCCATCATCTTACAGTGCATTATTCCTGTGTATGTGTCTATCTCTGTGTCCAAACTTCCCTTCCATAAGGACACCAGTCATAATGAATTAGGGTGCACTCAAATGACCTCATCTTAACTTGATCATCTGCAAAGACCCTATGTCCAAATGAGGTTACATTCACAGGTACTGGATATTCAGACTTCAACATCTCTTGTGTGGGACACAATTCAACCCATAACAGGTAGGTATTAGCTCTATTTTACAGATGAAGAAACTGAGGCACAAGGAGATAAGCAACTTGCCTGAGGTGACAGGGCTAATGCACTGAAGAATGTATAAAGTGTGAGAAAAGGAGACCTAGGACAGACCCCCAGGGAATGCTCACATCCAAGACATAGACCCCACTCTGTGACCACAGTGGACTGGACCAGAAATGGGTGCCTGATCCAAGGGCAACCAATCTACAGGCTTGTCATTGGCCTATAAGGTGACATGGTCCAAAGGTGCTATGTCTTACACTGGAGAGTAATTGACTAAATGAATCAGGGTGTCCCTCCAAAGAGAGACACAGAGAGAAAGAACAAGAGCAGTCAATGGTGAGAACAGAAATGGCAGGACACAGAAAAGCCAGGAAGCATTAGAAAACATGAACAAGGGAAGCCCAGAACAAGCAGAAGTTGAAGCCAAAGGTAGAGAGAAGAGTGGGGAGACAATGATGATGCCAGCTGAAGCAGCAGGTGCAGAGGCAGAGGGCAGTTGAGCAGTCAATTAGGAGATCAAAGAAAACCTGGATTTGTGGGAAATGCAGAGGACCCAGCCACCAGAGCCGCTGTGTGCCCTGCACGCAGCCCTCCAGGTCTTAGACAATTAACTGTGTCCCAGTGTCCAGGACATCCCACTGTTATTCACTGAGTTCTGACTGTGAGGTCAAGATTGCCAGGCACACTTATATCCACACTTATTCCTGCACTAATCTCTCATTTCTTTTTTGTTTCTTACAATCTTAAAATTGTCTAACTCAAGTATACAGAGAGGTGAGAGAAAAACAAGTTGAATGAAAATCACAGAAGCTAATGGAGGGGAATGTTTCAAGAAGAAAATGGTTGATTGTACCAAATGTTACAGAATGATCCTACGTAAGATAAGCACTTTAAAAGTAACAAAGATTTGCTAACAAAAACGTGACAGTGGGATGCATGGAGACAGAAGCCAGATTGAACAGATGGTGGCAAGGATGAGAAGTGAGACCAGAAAGCAACATTCAGGACATTTTGAAGGGGCCCAGCAGCAACGAAGAAGAGGGAGATGAGGCTCTAAGCAGAAGCTGTTGTGGAGTAGAGGGAGTGATTTTTTCTTAAATGAGAGAGATTTAAATGCGGATGGAACTAAGCCACTAATGAAGGTGAGGGTGACAACATGGAAGAGAGAGGGAAACAATTGATGGGAATGCAAGTGCCCAGGTAGAGGAAATAACCTGAGACAGGGAGAGGGAGGCAGGCAAGTGTGGGTGTGGGCACACAGGAGGCTGTATTAGGACATGACATTGAAGGTGTTTGCTGTAATGACTTCTATTTGCTGGGTGAAATGGGAGACAAGATTATCTGCTGAGAGCGAAGAGGAAAAAGACAGGATAACAGCCTTGAGGGAGGGCAGAATATTTGCAATAGTCATTTTGGAAAATGGCAGTCAGATCTACCAGGGAAAACGGTGTGGGATTACCAGCTAGCACAGAGGGCTCAAGAGAGATCAAAGGCCAGGAATTTGGGGTGCCACTTAGCTGTGATTTTATGTGAATTTCTCCAGCCTCATTCAGTGGGGCAGGAAAAGCACCAGAAACACTGGTAGTTGGTATTAATTCAAAGTTGAGGACAAGAAGGTCAAGGGAACAAGGAGTTAAAGGTGTTAAGAAGAGAATGATTAAATAAATGAACCATAATATCGAGGCTGGCTCCAGACAGAGTGAAGACTGGCAGGGCTAACAGGGAGGAAATATGAGACCCACAGAAATGCAGAGGCTCAAAGAACAGCGATTTTGGAGTAAGAGGTAGAGATCTGGGATGATAAAAGTTTGTAAAGATTTACTTTAAGATTTTAGAGGTGGGAGAAGTTCTAGATGATTAGAAAGTCGTGATGTGACCATGTGTCATAGACATGCATGCATGTGTGTGTCTGTCTAGCTTCTCTTCTTTTGGAGAACTTTCCCTCTGTCATTACATGTGATCCTGGTTGAACAGATAATCCTAGAGTCTCATCCCACCCCAACTCACTGGCGGGGTTGGCATGGGATGCAGGCTGAGTTCATCCCCCTGGCTACAGTGATTGGTACCCAAGGATTGGTACCCGAGGATGGGTACCCAATCAAGAAGAGATGCTCAGGCTCTCCTCTGAGATGTCTTATACGGGTGCTTGGAGACAAAGAGGCCCTTTTTCTTAGCTCCTGAGTTGTAACGACCATGCAACTGCTTGTGCCCATCATTCCTAGTGGCCTAGAGAAACCCACCTGCAGAAGGAGAAACTGAAGCCAGCATACGAAGACAAGCAAAATCAAGCTGAGATGAGAGATGGAGAAAAGCAAAAAGAATCCAGACAAGTTTGAATTCCTGGATCTAGCCAAGCTGAAGCTAGTCTACCAGTGAATCTTTCAAATGAGCCTAAAAAATTCTCCTTTGGCTTAACGTGGTCTAAATGGGATTACCATAACCTGCAATCTAGGGTGTGAGTGGCTGAAACAAAAGGAGATAAAGGTATGAGAGCTGAGAAGGCCAAGGAACTAAAGAAATTACGTTGTGTGGGTTGGCCTCATGGGGAATAAAGTCCTCTGAGGTAAAGGTAGCACTGCTTCAGACAATAGGGAAGACACCTATGAACCACTTGCTGAAGTCTTAATAGGGAGAACAGACAGCTTGTTAGTAAATAACCACAACGAGGACCAGAAGAAAGTTACATGTATACATCACTTAGCAAGAGCCTCAAAAGAGTGATGGCTTTTATTTAAAGGCAAAGGAATAACGGTATAAAAGCCACATGGGGAAAGAGAAGCGTAGAGACCCCACTTGCTAACGAGAAGCTAAGTGGAGTAGGCAATAATGTGGAAATAATCGCTAGCGCATAAAGTGGGCGGAGCCTTCCAGGCCAAGGGTTATATAACCATGAAATGCTTCCCCAGGGAAAATCAGCTCCACTTCTAAGTTCTAAGTCTTATTCCAATACCAATAATTAAAACTTCCTTAACATTTCTTCAGCCCGCCACCCCTGGACCTCGAATCACTTGCTGTTCATTTGTAAAACCGACAATAAGGTAAAATTGAAAATTTAGATAGCTGGAGCTTAAATATTTTTTTCCTAATTGAGAGATTTTACCCATGTATTTAGTTGTCTCAGACTATGGCCAGAATAATAACCTCAGTAGCAATTATCACTCAAGTTTATTTGGTAGAAGAGTTAGTATTAAATATTTTAATGCCTTATGTAAAAATCACATCAATCTAATGAATTTTATTGGACAATATAAAATATACATGATATTATAGAAGAAGAACATCTAACATAAAAATTCAGAGCTGGCCTGCCAACTCTCAAATGAATGCCACAGAGGAAAATCCAACAACCAGCTGGCGTTTTAACAAGGAGGAAATGGCTTTATTAAAGGATTCCCAATTTTTCAAATGACAAATAATTAATGTTGCACATAGACTATATACATGTACAGAATTTGTTTTTCTCATTTCATATACCCTTTCCACTAGAAGTCCCTAAGGATTATATTCAGACATTTTAAATCTTTCTGCATGTGTTAAAGATTATTGTATATACACTTAGGTCATACAGTAGTGATGTTATATAAACATATATTTGGATAAATAGAATGTAGTTTCGTGTAATGTAGAGAAAGTATGGCACTAACCACTATGGACCATTTTTAGTCTTTTACATGAATCCCGATGTATGATTAATGATAATAAGTCAAAAATGAAAAAAATAACATTAATAATATACTTTATTTTTAAAACATTATTTAAAATATCTTGACATAGCATAGAAAATAAATTTACAGAGAAAATAAATCATTTATTAAAGACTGTATTCGGGAAATGAAAACAGAATGTACACAAACAATCCCCCCGATAGAAACGCACGCACCTGTGGCTGCACTGTTCCTGGGCAGAGCAGGGCACTCAGCTCGGAGAGCCTCTAGACACCCAGGGAAGTCTTGTTCTCCACCCAGAGTGACTTCGGGTTCAAAGCAGCAGCCACTGAATCTTTGGGACATGTGGGTGCCCCCAGAGATTGCAGGTCTACCCCAGAGAACGCTCAAGGCTGCCTCTCCTGCCTCTGGCCAGTCCAGCCTGTGTCTGAAGCCAGAGACACATAGGTGTGTTTACTCACTCAGGAAACTCCTCTATGCTCTCCTTGCACATGAAGGAGAAAGCCAGGCAGGGATGACCACCCCCCAGGCAAATCTCATCGCTCCTCCTCTGTGCGGTCTGTCTGCCATCCAACTGTAAGTGTCAAACTCGTTTGCTTTCTTTTAGATTTTCACTTTCTCTCTTTTTTTTTCCCATAGTCCATATGTTTATTAGATAGTAGTTTTCTTTAAAGATCTTCACTTTTTTCCTCCATTTTGTTGCTTTTTTTGTGTGTAGCACTATGGATTCTTGGATTTTTCATTATTTAAAGTATAACAAGCAGTGCATTTATCAAACTTAAAAAATTAAAAATAATTTTTAATATCGTCTAGTTTTGAGTCCACATTCAAATTTACCCAATTGTTGCAAGAATATTTTATTCTTTTTAAAAATCCAAACCAAGATCCAATCTGGTTTCAACCTAAGTTTTAATTGCAATTGATTCGGGTTTTTTTTGTTGTTTTTTTTTTAAGACAGAGTCTCACTCTTTTGCCCGGTCTAGAGTGAGTGCCGTGGCATCAGCCTAGCTCACAGCAACCTCAAACTCCTGGGCTCACGCGATCCTCCTGCCTCAGCCTCCCGACTGGGACTACAGGCATGCGCCACCATGCCTTGCTAATTTTTTTCTATATATTTTTAGTTGTCCAATTAATTTCTTTCTGTTTTTAGTAGAGACGGGGTCTCGCTCTTGCTCAGGCTGGTCTCGAACTCCTGAGCTCAAACAATCTGCCCGCCCGGCCTCCCAGAGAGCTAGGATTACAGGCATGAGCCACCGCGCCCGGCCAAATTGCAATTGATTCTTTAATCTCTTTTAGTCTAGAAGAAAGAAGCCAATGTTTTGTTTATAACATTGACTTTTTGATGACTCATGAACAGTTTGTTGTATGTTTTTCATTTTCTCTTAATGTTTGGGTACGCTAGATCTATTTTTTTCCCCTTTCATTTAATTAGACACTAGTGCTTCTATCAGGGACAATAAAAAATACATTTTAAATGGTAGAAATTAGATATATTGTCCCAAAAAGTAACACATTTTTCTCAGTGAAGTTAAGAATATGGTTTCCTGAAAAATATTTGTAAAATAGAAATCTAAAAAGAAGGAAAGAAGTGGTAACAATTTACAATAAAATCCTGATCTTGGAAAAGTACCCTTGCTGTGAGTGCATTTGCTATACTGGTGAGTAAGACCGAATGGTATTTCTTCATCTCGTAGGGCTGGATTCACATTAAAGCTTTCGTTTTTAAAAGACTGAGACGAGCCCTGTTCAAACACTAAAAATTACCACCAGATGCAATCTGATACCAATATTTAAAACAGCTAAGTTTCTTACAGGACCTCAGACCTATGCGTGTTTTACTGAAGTAAATTAGGTACATTGCTTTTTAAAGCAATCATATAGGTTACACTTATGATAAATCTGTCACTTTGGGACTTTAACTACTGATTGGGGGGATGTTTTCCTTCCTCTATGCGGGCAGTTTCTGCCAGCATCACAGAGATTCCGGAGAGATGAGACTGTGAAGTAGCAGAGAGGCAGGGCCTTTGATGCAGAGCTCACTGCACCCACCACTCACCAACTGCGACCTTGGGTAGGTAACACCGTCTTTAGCCCCAGAGAGATTGTAAAATAAAAACATTAAAACTTCTCCACATGGTTATTATGAGAACTAAATTGGCTAGTCAAGCCCCTGACTCATAGTAGATACCCCATAAATGTTAGTTCCTTACTCCCACTTCCCAATCTAAATAATGTAATCCGGTGGAAGTCTTCTGGGTCCTAAAGTGCTAGTAAATGAAATAATAGGTGTTTTTAGTATTTATCCAAGCCTAGCACTTTTGAGATCCTTTTTTGCCAATGATGCATTTTCGCTATATCATCAAAGTATACAATATTCACACGCTGATCAAATTTCAGACACATGGGGAACTCATGAAATTGGGAATTGTGTCCCATCTCTTAGTGCCACCTCCCTCAAGAGATGCGGGGTTCAATGAAGAAGTTGTAAGTGGCCTTGTGGGTACTTGTCTTGCCCAGGAGTCATATCTTTGCAGCAGGCACAGGTGACAAAGTGATGCTGATGTGAATGGATCAGTTTTTCAAGACACTTGATGATTTCATAGTCAGGAAGAGCAAGATTGGTCACATTCAGGCCTAGCATCTGGGACACGACCTCCCTGAAGTCCACCAGCTGCAAGATCAAACAGAAACACATAACTGGGAGAACAAAACGTATCAACTCAACTACTGCTGAGCCAAATGCAACAACAGCAACAGCAACAAACCTGTGGAAAACCCAGATTTTCATGAGGTAGGCAAATTATCTAACCTCTTCAGCCTTAGTTCTCTCCATTATAAAATACCAAATTCTAAGTCCCGTCAGGTGCCAACCTTCAGAGATTTCATAACCACTTTTCTGATGAGCCCATTAATGTGGTATTGACTACCAAGTGAAGAATCCTGGTCAAGAAACCACGAATGAGACTCTGACCCCACTAAGACTCCATTTTCTCATTTCCAGGGTGGGACTCACAATATACCTACCTCAGAGGGCTGTTCTGAAATTTGGATCAAATGAAATGATGACAATACATGTGTTGTGCAT
The DNA here is from genome assembly GCF_000956105.1 of Propithecus coquereli. Taxonomy (NCBI): domain Eukaryota; kingdom Metazoa; phylum Chordata; class Mammalia; order Primates; family Indriidae; genus Propithecus; species Propithecus coquereli. The sequence goes on along the minus strand of NW_012148063.1, from coordinate 198,367 downwards.
ATTAAGAAGTGCTATACACACGTTGTTGTGGTTTTGTCAATGGAAAATAAGTACTTACACATTGGAATTTTAGCTGAGTGATAACCTCTTCAACTAAAAAAAGAACAAATGGCAAGAAAGTATGAGCAGATAAAAGCAGTAGGACTTCCAAACTACTATGAAAGCACGTCACACAGACTTCTGCTTCACAAGCTGTAACAGTGGACTGCTCTGGGACTACTATTTGTCAATCAGAAAAAGAAAAATGGGGGAATGGGGAGCATGGTTGACTACAGCTCACACCCCTTCGAACTCTCATGGCTGGTTTCTGTGGCTCTAGGCCAGTGCAGAAGCAGATAAATCAGGGATATCCGGCCACCTCACTAAAGGTACGCTCCATTTTTGAAAACAGGTGATTCAACTTGAAGACAGAGTTATGCCCAGGAGAAAACCATCCAAACATTCCTACTCCATGCTCATTTGCTTCCCAAACTCCTTCCCATGCAGAGTCCAATTTGGGAACTGTGACATTCTCTCCAGCTGTGGTCCGAATCTTTGCGCCCTCTCAAAATTCTTATGTTGAAACTTAATCACCGATGTGATGATGTTAGGAGGTGAGATATTGAGGGGAATAATTAGATCCTGAGAGTGGAACCCTCATGAATGGGATGAGCGCCCTTTTAAAAGAGGCCACAGAGAGCTTGTCCCTCCCATCATGTGAGGACATAGCAAGAAGGTGCTGACTCTGAACCAGGAAGCTGTCCTCACCAGACACCTTGATCTTGGACTTCCCAGCCTCCAGAACTGTGAGAAATAAATTTCATTCGTTTCTAAGCCACCCTGTCTGTGGTATTTTGTTTTAGCAGCTTGAATGGACTAAGACACCAACCTAGTCCCCCTAATGAAAATGTTTCCCTCAAATTTTTCCGCCTTTTCAAATGTGGCCAGAGCTCTTAATTCCTGAGAGATTTTCTTTCTGAGAACACTCACTCTTATGGTTTGGCTTTCCCCAACTCTGTCTGACACATGAGCCAAAGCAGAGGCAACCAAAGGGGGAAAAAAATCCTAGGATCAGAGTCTACTCTATGCCCTTTTGAGCTTTAGAAAGAGAGTGAGATGAAAGCCAAAGCAATGGAGGTCAGGCTGCCCGGTACATGTTTCTTTATGTCTGATCTCCTGATGGACACGCCAGATAAAATGCTCTTCCTTGCAACCAGTGAGCAAATAAGTACTTTTTTATGGCTTACATCTGTGCTTGGTTGGCTATCAAGTCTGGGTGCCACTGTTGGAGATTCGGAGCTGTTTCCTGCAACTGATCCTGCTAGAGATAAAGATTCCTTCTTAAGGCCAAAACCCGAGTTAATGTTAAAAGATCTGGGATGACGCAAACTTCAGAGGCAATCACTGAACATAACAAAAACCCCGCCACAACCAGAACCTGGTTTTTCACCAGCTTTCCACTGCCTTGATAAGACTGTCTATTTCTTTCCTAAAATTTGTGCCATGAAAATGTGAAGAGTTTCCCTGAGTGGGGTAAATCATAATGGCTACTCAAATGCCAAAAAGATGCTGGAATGTGGACAGATATGTTGAAATGACATAGAAAGCTTTAGAAATTGTTTCTGAAGACATGCATGGCTGGTGCTCGATCCAGGAGCACGAATACTAAAACTGGAACGATACAGAGAAGAGCACGGCCCCTGTGAAAGAACGACGTGGAAACTCACAAAGAGTTCCACATTTAAAAATTAAAAAAAAGGAAATGCATGAATAATTACCAAGCTTTTGAATTGTCCTATCATTTTCTAAACAAGAAGATGTCACCACCAGATTTATACACACCCGCTTTTCTCTCTTTTCTGCTTCTTCCAGAAATTTCTTTAGTGTCTTCATTTCACTGGTTACCACCTCTATCATGTTTCGGGCCCTTTCTTTATCCTCTTTCGCCTCATGTTCTGTAGTATCCAATTCTAACTTGACAGATTTTAGCTTTTTCTCAGCCTTCTCCTTCATTTTCTCCAGCTTGTCTCTGGATTTACTTAGGTCTTCAATGGCTTTGGTCTGTTCCAAAGTTTTAATCTAAGAAGTGAAGAGAATGCTGAAAAATTTTTTTTGTATTTATTTAGCAAAATTATATAAGCAAGGCAAATCAGAAGTCAATAGAATTCACTGCATAACTTTTTATGAATAAAGAACAGAAAACATGTCTTAAGACAGTTGTGGTTTATAAACAACATAGCGGAGTACTGTCATTTGGAGAATCAATGAGATACAATTGTAGACAGCATGACTCTGGAGTTAGATGTTAAGATTAAGCCTGCTGGTATGTACGCACACACTCTTAAGTGCTCCATCAGCAAAAGCAACTTGCATTTTCTGCCCCTACCAATGGGCCATCCCCACAATGTAAACATTAGGAAGAGTGAGATGTCTCCCCTTCTCATGAAGCATCCCAGGAGAGCCCCACCTAAAATCCCCTCAGCAAATCTTCATGACTGCTGTGAGGAAAATATAGATTGGCAGTTTTTCAGAGGAAGTGTCTGAAGGTGGCGACTGTGTTCCACAGCAAACAAAGAAGCGGAGGGTGGTACCTGCCTCTAAGATGCTGTACCAGGATCTTTTTTGCTGGTTTGTGGGTTGTTTTTTTTTTTTTGACAGAGTCTCGCTCTGTCACCCAAGCTTGAGTGCAGTGACGTCATTATAGCTCAGAGCAATCTCAAACTCCTGGGCTCAAGCGATCCTCCTGCCTCAGCCTCCCAAAGTGCTGAGATTACAGGCGTGAGCCATTGTGCTCGGCCTGTCCCAAGATCTTAAAACCAAAACACGGAGGATCCTGTGGTGTGTGGTACTTTTTCTTCATTAGCTTATTATTTAAGATTATACCAGAGCCGCTTGCAAAAATAATTTAAGTAAAAAAAAGGAACGAAATTCTGACACATACTACAACATGGATGAGCTTTGAAGACATGCTAAATGAAATAAGACCCAAAAGAACAAATATTGTATATTTCCACTTACACAAGGTACCTAGAAGAGGTTAACCCCTACAGATAACATGTAGGAAAGAAGTCACCAGAAGCTGTGGAAAAGGAGGAATGGGAGCTATTGTTTGATGGATACAGAGGTTCAGTTTGAGATGATGAGATAATTCTAGAAATGGATAGTGCTGATGGTTGCACAACATTGTAAATATACCTAATGCTACTCAATTGCACACTTAATGATGGTTAAAATGATAAATATTATGCTATGTTTCTTTTACCACAACATAAAAAAAGAATTTGAAGCAGCTTCACACAGACACAAATTTTTAATGATTATTTTAAAAAATACAAATGAGTTACCACTCAATATCCACGAGAATGGCTAAAATAAAAAAGACAGACAATCACAAATGCTAGCAAGGATGTGGAGAAACCGGGACTCACACGCTGGTGATGTGGATGCAGTGCTGCAGCTGCCGTGGGAAACAGTTTGCCCGTTTTCGAAATGTTAAACAGAGTTACCATGTGGCCCAGCAATTTCATTCCCAGACATATGGCGAAGAGAATTTAAAATTTATGTCTACACAAAATCTTGTACCCAAATGTTCAGAGAAGCATGATTCATAAACACCAAAAACTGGGAACAATCCAAATGCCCATCAACCAATGGATGAAAAAACAAAATTCTAAACCCCAAGGTGATGATATTAAGAAACGGAGCCTTTGGAAGGTGATTAGCTCATGAGGGCAGTGCCTTCATGAATGGTATTAGCATCCTTATGAAAGATGCCCCAGAGAGCTACCTTGCCTTCTCTACCATGTGAGGACACAACAAGAAGGTGCCATCTGTGGACCAGGAAGCAGGACTTCGCCAGACATCGAATCTGCTGGAACCTTTATCTTGGGTTTCCCAGACTCCAGAACAGTGAGAAATAAATTTCTGTTGTCTATAAGCCATCCAGTTTGTGGCATTTTGTTGTAGCTCCCTTAATAGACTAAGACAGGGGTGAGGAACCTGCAGCCTGAAGGCCACACGTGGCCTTCTAGGTCCTTAAATGCAGCCTTTTGACTGAATCCAGATTTTGCAGAACAAATCCTTTTGTTTTCATCAATACTTTTTTTGTTCATCTTTTATATTTTTATTTTATTTCCAAAATGAACATACTTAAAATACCAAAGAATAAAATAAGTTTCAATGAAATAATCCTCCCATATTGACCAGCAGTATTAGAACATTAGTAAGCCATAAGGGCTAAATTGACAGCTGCTACACTCGCGATTCAGTTCTAACTGCCCCCCTCCCTGACTGTTGCCACTACTGCATGAGGCTGGTTGGCAAGAATTTATGGGGATCGAGTACATCAGTCTGTTATCAGCTTTTGACTATGGTGCACTGTGCTTCTGTTCGAAGTGGAATTTGTGAACAGTTACACAGCTTGACAGTATTTTTTAATTCTGTCTGCCTAACAGCCCATCATGTCAAAGAAGACCAAGAGAACGCTGAAGGAAGAAAACAGATTTTTTAAGGAGGATTGGGAATTGTAATACTATCTTGTTTCTGCTAAAGATAAGATGATTTGCTTGCTTTGTGTTACTGCAATATCAACATCAAAGAATCAATGCTCATCAGCATTATAACACTCATAAAGACCACAGATATTTTAAATTAGAGGAAGGGGTGCAAAAGTTTGTATTGCAGAAATTAAAAGATGAAAAGCAAAGACAATTCTTTCAAGCAGCAATAAGACCTGGAAATAATGCCACTGAAGCAACCTATAAAATAGCTTATATACTCGGGGAAAAAGGGAAGGCATTCAATGATGCAGAAATTGTGAAAGAATGCATTGTCAAAGCCGTAGGATGCTTAGGTCCCAACAACATTTCAAAGTACAAACAACTGTCTCTTTCAAGGAGAACCATAACTGATCAGCAGCATGAATTAGCCTTCAACTCAATAGAACAACTTCATGCCATACTTCAAAAGGAAAATACATATTATTCAACTGCACTGGATGAGTCAACTAATACTACTGACTCGGCGCAGGTTTTATACTTCATTCAGGTCATAACAGAAGATTTTCTTTGCTATGACAAGTTATTCACTTTGGGCACTCTTGTGAACAGAAAACAGGGAATAGATATCTTCAACAACTTTCAGGATAAATGTTGTCAAGCTGGACTGAATTTGGTAAATTTAGTGAGTGTACATACAGACAGTGCACTTCCATGACAGGAAAACATGAAGGGTTTATTGCACAGATTTTAAAAAGTATTAACAGCTCCAGATGCTCTCATTTCTTTTCATTGTATCTTGCATCAGTAAAATCTCTGTGCTAAAGCTACTATTTTAAGTGACACTTTGCAACAAGTTATTAATATAAGTGTTGTTAACTACTATATATATTTATGCAAATGCAGCACAGCATCATCAGTTTCGTAAAATGCTGAAGTTGAATGATGAGGTATTCAGTGTGGATTTGCCATATCATTCTAAAGTGCCTTGGCTGTCACAGGGACAGACGTTAGCCAAAATTTTATCTCTGCAAGAACAGATAGTTAAATTCTATGAAGAACAGAATCAGCAATGTGAATTATTGAAAGAAGATTTCTATAGGAATTCAGTATTTCTGTGCGATATCATGTCAAATCAAGACAACTTGAATATTTCTTTGCAATGTAAAACTAAGTCTATATACGATATGTGGCAAAAAAAAAAACACAAGCATTTCAAAAGAAGCTATCTTTTTTCAAAACACTTCTTCAACAGGCAATATCACATGAATATTTTCCCCAGCCAGCAATTGTCATTGATGAGCAGGACGATATATGTGACTCATTTGGAGAATATATAGCTGTTATAGACTTGTTAATTGGAGAATACAATAAAAATTTCACTCACCTTGAGAATCATGACATCACATTCAAATTAGCATTTCAGCCTCACCTAGTTGATATTACCAAGGCACCTAAAGAACTTACAGATGGAATTAATTGAGCTTTCGGTAGATGACATTTTAAAGTCATGTTTGATGCTAAGAAAGATCCAGTTGAAACATGCAAAAATGCAGTAGAATACCCACACTTGAGGCAATATGCCTGAAAAAATGCTGTCTTGCTTTTCCACCACTTATTGCTGTGAATCTACATTCTCCTACCTAACCCAAATGAAGACTCCCTTAAGGTTACAAATGACTGATACCCATCTAGAGAATCAACTGAAACTGTGGACCTCCATGCTGCAACCAAATATTCAAATGCTTTCCAACAAAAAAACAGACACAACAAGGTCATTGAAAGGTTAGTTAACTTTAAAATTAACAGTTTTCATTTTTTGAAACTATTAGTACCTAGTAATTAGATTTTTACAAAATAATGTACATTTATAACTTCTCATTGAAGTTTCTTGAATGCAGCGTTATTTGATTACAGCTGAATTAATGGGGCCTTCCAACATAAAAAGGTTCTCCGCCCCTGGACTAAGACATCTTTCTCCTCTAGAGAGGAGGCTGACGCAGACATGCTTAGTTAGAGAGGTTCATTGAACTGGCTGCATCCAGAGGAGACAAAATCCTTTGGGTAAACTGACAGCCGCTGTGGGACTTACAATCACTATTTGCATGCTATACATCTGATAAATGGCTGATAACTAGAATCTATATAGAACTTAGGAAAATCACCAAGGAAAAAATCAAACAACCCCATTAAAAAGTGGGCAAAGGACATGAACAGAAACTTTTCAAAAGAAGATAGACTAATGGCCAACAAACATATGAAAAAATGCTCAACATCTCTAATCATCAGGGAAATGCAAATCAAAACCACAATGAGATATCACTTAACTCCAGTGAGAATGCCTTTTATCAAAAAGTCCCAAAACAGCAAATATTGGCATGGGTGCAAAGAGATAGGAACACTCATACATTGCTGGTGAGACTGCAAACTAGTGCAACCTCTATGGAAAGTAGTATGGAGATACCTCAAAGAACTAAAAATAGAACTACTGTTTGATCCATCAATCCCACTACTGGGTATCTACCCAAAGGGAAAAAAAGACATTCTATAAAAAAAGACATCTGCACTAGAATGTTTATAGCAGCACAACTCACAATTGCAAAGATGTGGAAACAACCCAATTGGCCATCACTACATGAGAGGATTAACAAAATGTGGAATATGTATACCATAGAGTATAACTGAGCCATAAAAAAAAGGATGAACTACCTGTTGTATTATCCTGGATGGTGCTGGAGCCCATTCTTCTAAGTGAAGGATCACAAGAATGGAAAAACAAGCACCACATGTACTCACCATCAAATTGGTACTAATTGATCAACACTAATGTGCACATGTGGTAAGTAACATTGATAGGGTGTCAGGCAGGTGGGCTGGGGGAGGAGGGGATGGGTAAATCCACACCTAACAGATACAGTGCACGCTGTCTGTGGGATGGGCATGCTTGTCGGGAGGTATAAAGACAATTTATGTAACCAAAGCATTTGTACCTCCGTAATAATCTGAAATAGAAAAAGAAAGAAAAAAGACAGCATAAGAACTGCTGCAGCTTGGGAAATATTCATACATAAAATGTAAAATGCCAACAGCTGGGGAAAAGGATTCTCACTGAGCACTGGAGTCAATGAAATGGCACTGGTAGAGCAGACGTTTAACACAAGGAAATGCCACCTAGTAAGAGCAGGTCTGCAGAGGCTGGCCTTGGAGATCATTTATGGATAGCAAGTTATCAAAACCCTTATTTGATATGGACTGTATATTAGATACCAGTTTATCAGGGTCTTATTAATGTTAATTCATGGGTGTGATGATTACATTGTGCCCATGTAGAAGAATGCCTTGAAACACATGAGAAAGTATTTAGGGATGAAGTGTCAAGATGTTTGCAATTTATTCCCAAATGGTTTGGCAAAAATAAATCAATCTCTCTCTCTCTCCCATTCTCTCTCTCTCTCTCTCTCTCTACCCCCTCATTAGGCAAAATATAGTAATCAGTAAAATGTTAACAATCTATCTGAAAGATAAAAAAATGTCTACTATATTATTTTTGCAATTGTTCTATAGATTTCAAATTTTTCAAGACAAGAAGTTGGGAAAGGGAATGTATTGATCATGGATCCTATTAGTAAAAATTTTTTAATACATATGTATTTTT
>NW_012148063.1:158521-190187 GCF_000956105.1 Propithecus coquereli | reverse complement strand
AAATAACATACTCTATACTATCAAACGTTTTACAAATTGAGGACATTATATTGATTAAATAAATATCAATTTTTAAAACAAAGTTACCTCCATTTAAAACAAAGAGATTCCCGTCATGTGCAAACTATCTCACTGCTGCAGAGAAAATATGTGGCAAAACAGAAAAGTTGTTGGAATTGGGATGCTGGGTTCAAGACCTCGTATTAATGGCAGAAGAGATACATTCAGCCCTTCTTTTCAGATTGAAAAAAACATTTACTGTGGGCTATCTACCAAAGGGGATGGAACACAGCTTGGAGAGATACAAGCTCATGAAATCAAGTCCTAATGAGAAGAATTTATTGCTGAAAAATATGAAACTTTATCGCAATCCTCAGGGCTGTCTGAGTTCCTGTTGTCAGGAAGCAAGAGCAAATAGTGGAGTGCTGAGCCAAGCCACCAGGACAGAACTGGGAGCCAGTGGCGTGACGAAGGCCTCAGCCTCCTAAAGTCAAACCCAACAACAGATTCCTGGGAGTAAGTTGGTTTCTTAACATTCCTAAGGGAACTTCCCAGAGCCAACCCAGAGTTCAGTGAGAGACTATGTCCCTAATTTTTTTTTCCAATGGGACAGAACCGGCCATAAACAAGATTGATGTGCCACTCAGACCCTAGCAAGGATGGACAACATTCCGAGTGTGCTCCACTTTCAGTAAACACTGTATCTACTGTCTGCTTCCTAAGGGAATACTTTTTAAAACCTACTGAACAATTCTCTCTCATGTTATAAGGGCCAAAGGCCCTGAAAGGGAAGGTAATTAAATTTAAAATCTGATGTGTTGGCTTCCCCAGGAGATCTAAATTCTCCAGCTGGAGGGTTTCAAGAAGCTACGTTGAAAACACCACCCAAAAGGAGCCAGGCAGTGTGCGCAGGCTCCCTGAATGGGGAGGGACAATAAAGTGGGAGAGTCCCCCCACGGCCCAAATAGATGCTGTAACCCTCCCTAAAGAAGACCACAAAGATTTAACTAAGTAGCAGAAATCATGAAATTGGCTGACTCAAGACCTAGCACCCACCTCTTCCACAAAGAAGAACCAAAACAAATAGATAACTACATGTTGAATACAGTTTCTGTGGGAGAACACTGGAATTCAGCAAGACACAGAGACACTATGAGGCACAGAGACTCAAGATGGCAGCAGAGAGAGGGAAGCAAAGCAGCTGGCCAGAACTGGCTCACAGCCAAGAGGGAACACCCCACTGTAGGGAAAAGGTAAGTGGGAGAGCCCTGGAAGTCCATATTCATACCACAGATACCTGCAACTCTAGTTACAAGAGAGCCCCACAGACCTAACAGGACCCAAGCCCAGAATAGGGACCTGCCTGGAGTCCACAGGACTGCATTCTTCTACAAAGGGAATTTACCTTTTGATTTGCCGCCACTCCCTGGGAATGCTACAGCATGGCACAATTTTGAGAACAGAGCCACCACAGGAATACATCTTGCCAGGGGACCCTATAGCCCCTCTACCTCCAAAGCCCTGGGACCCTGCTGACATCCCACCACATCTATCCGAAGGACTGAGTGCCACACCACCAGCTGAAACCAGTGGCACAGCTATGACCCCTGCACCTAGACCTATGCAGTGTCCTATATCCCAGGAAGTAGGCAGTTCAGTATGGCAGAGAGTCTTCACCCAGGACAGAGGAGGCCAAAGTGCAGAGTCCCCAGAGCCTGAGAGCCACCCACCCAGGGCCTGTTGCCACCCCTACTGGCATTGCCACCCCCTCCAGTGAGGGGGCTGTCGTATGTCTGCATGTGCCACCCAGGGGCCCAAGGACTGGCCAACCCAATGTCTTCTTCCCCAGCAAAGGTAAGCCACAGCCTCAACAAACAGCCACAGCCAAGGACACTGAGGCACTCGCAGACACTGCTAACACTGATTACAAAGAAATCATATGGAGACTACACTACTGTGCCTACCCAGAAACAAAGCCAAAGCACCCTACCCAAGCAATGCTATAGGACATGTCAACAGGGAAGAAAAAGTCTTTCCTATGAAAGCTGTGCCATAGACCTGGAAGAAATGATTGTTCCACCAGATATACAGATATCAACTTAGGGAAACAATACACATGAAAAGGCAACAAAAAAGAAAACAGTTTATGATCTGAATGAGAAATTGAACAAAGACATAGATATCATTTAAAAAGTGATCAAACAGAAATTTTAGAACTGAAGAATTCAATGAATAAAATAAAAAACATAACACTTTAACAAAAGACTAGATCAAGCAGAAGAAAGAATTTCTAAATTTAAAAACAAGTCTTTGAAAATAACCCAGTTAGACAAAAAAGAAAAGAAAAAAGAATGAAAAATAATGAAGAAAGCTTACATGACATATGGAGTACCATTAAGTGAACAAATATTCACATAATGGAAGTTACAGAAGAAGAAGAAGTAGAGGAAGGGGGAAAAACCTATTAAATGGAATAATGGTTGAAAACTTCCCAAATCTTGGGACAGATATGGACAGCCAGATACAGGAAGCTCAAATATCCCCAATCATATTCAACCCAAAGAGGTCCTCTCTGGGACGCATTATAGTCAAACTGTCAAGACTCAAAGACAAAGAGAGAATTCTATAAACAACAAGAGAAATCCATCTAGTCACTTACAAGGGAATCCCCATCAGACAAACAGAAGATTTCTCAGCAGAAAACTTACAGGACAGGAGAGAATGGGATGATATATTCAAAGTGCTGAAAGGAAAAAAAAAAAAAACCTATCAGCCAAGAATACTGTACTCAGAAAAGTTATCCTTCATTAATGAAGGAGATATAAAGTATTTCACAGACAAGCAAAAGCTGAGGGAATTCATCACCACTAGACCAGTCTTACAAGAAATTCTTAAGGGAGTCCTAAACTACCATCATGAAAACACACCAAAGTATAAAACTCACTGGTAAAGCAAACACACAAATCAAGAAGAGTAAAGAACTCAAATGATACCACTACAGAAAACCAACAAACTGCAATGATAAACAATAAGAGAGAAAGAAAGGAACAGAGGATATACAAAACATCCATAAAACAATTAACAATATGACAGGAATAAAATCTCACATATCAATAATAACTTTGAATGTAAATAGATTAAATTTTCCACTTAAAAGATATGGACAAGCTGAAAGGGGGAGAAAAAACCTGATCCAACTACATGCTGCCTACAAAAAACTCACTTCACCTGGAAAGAGACATATATAGACTGAAAGTAAAGAGAGGGAAGAAAATATTCCCTGCAAATGGAAACCAAAGCAAGCAGGCATAGATATACTTATATCATATAAAACAAACTTTAAGTCAAAAATAGTAAAAGAGACAAAGAAGGTCATTCTATGATAAAGGGATCAATTCAGCAAGAGAGAATATAACAATTCTAAATATATGAGGGCTGTCCAGAAAGTATCCAGCCATTGTTAATATAATGAGAACATATTACATGGCTGGATACTTTTCAGACAGCCCTTGTATGTGCAACCAATGCTGGAGAACCCATATATATTCATATAAAGCAAATATTACCATATCTAAAGGGAGACAATGATAATGGGTCAATGAAACAATTAAGAAAAATTCTTGAAACAAAAATGGAAATACCACACACCAAAATTGATGGGATACAATAAAAGCAGTACTGCGAGGAAAATTTATGACAATAAATGCCTATATCAAAAAAGTAGAGAGACTTCCAACAGCCTAAAAATGCACTTCAAGGAACTCGAAAAGCAAGAACAAACCAAATCAAAACTAGTAGAAGGAAAGAAATAGTAAAGATAAGAGCAGAAATGAATGAAATTGAGACTTAAAAAAATATAAAAGATCAATGAAACAAAAACTTGATTTTTTGAAAAGGTAAACAAAACTGACAAACTTTCAGCTAGACTGAGAAAAAAAGAGGGAAGACCCAAATAAGTAAAATCAGAAATGAAAAAGAAAATATGACAACTGAGAGTGCAGAAATACAAAATATCATTAGAGACTATTATGAACAACTATATTCCAATAAATTGGAAAACCTGGAAGAAATGGATAAATTCCTGGACACATACAGCCTACCAATATTGAACCCTGAAGAAATAGAAAACCTGAACAAACTAATAAGGATTAATAAGATCAAAACCATGGTAAAGTCTTTCATCAAAGAAAAAGCCCAAGACCTAATGGATTCACTCCTAAATTTTACCAAACATTTAAAGAAGAAAGCCAATTCTACTCAAACTGTTCAAAAAAATTGAAGAGGACTAATGAAAGAAACTCAGGAGAACACTAAAAAAATGGAAAGACATCCCAAGTTCAGGGATTGGAAGAATTAATATTGTTAAAACAAACATTCCTCCCAAAGCAATCTACAGATTCAATGCAATTCCTATTGGTATTTTGTACCAATGAAATTCTTTACTGAAATAAAAAAAACAATGCTAAAATGCATATGTAACCATAAAAGACCCAAATAGCCAAAGCAGTACTGAATAAAAAGAACAAAACTGGAGGCATCACACAATCTGACTCCAAAATATACTACAAAGCCATAGTAACCAAAAAAACATAAAAACAGACATATCAACCAATGGAACGAAATACCAAACCCATAAATAAATGCACACTATTACAGCCAATTCATTTTTGACAAAGACAATAAGAACTTAAAATAAATGATAACTTTAATAAATGGGATGGGGAAAACTGAGTAACTTTACACAGAAGAATGAAGCTAAACTCCTATCTCTCACCAAATCAAAAAATCAGATAAAAATGGATTAAAGATTTAAATCTAAGTCCTGAAACTATGAAACAACTAAAAGAAAACTTTGGAGAAATGCTCCAGGACATTGATCTGGGCAAAGATTTTTTTGCGTAAGACCTCAAAAGCACAAGCAACAAAAGGAAAAATAGACCAATGGGATTACATTAAGCTCAAAAGCTTCTGCACAGCAAAAGAAACAATCAACAAAGAGAAGAGACAATCCACAGAATGGGAGAAAATATTTGCAAATTATCCATCTGACAAGGGATTAATAACCAAAATATATAAGGAGCTCAAACAACTCAATATCAAAACAAATAATCTGATTAAAAAATGGGCAAAAGATCTGAATAGACATTTCTCAAAAGAAGCCATACAATGGCCAATAAGTATATGAAAAAAATGCTCAACATCACTAATCATCAGAGAAATGCAAATCAAAACCACAATGGGATATCATCTCACTCCAGTTAGAATGACTTTTATCAAAAAGACAGAGAAAAACAGATGCTAGCAAGGGTATACAGAAAGGGGAACCCTCCTACACTGTTGGAGAGAATGCAAATTAGTACAGCCACTATGGAGAACAGTATGGGGGTTCCTCAAAAAACTAAAAATAGAACTACCATATGACCCAGCAATTCCACTACTGGGGATATAGCCAAAAGGAAGGAAATCAATATAGTGAAGAGATATCTGCACTCTCATGTTTATTACAGCACCATTCACAAGATCTAAAATATGAAATCAACCTAAGTGCCCACCAATTGATGAATGTATAAAAAAAATGTGGTATATATACACAATAAAGTATATTCAATCATAAAAAAGATGAAATCCTTTCATCCTTTCCAATAGGTATGGAACTGGTGGTCATTGTGTTTAGTGAAATAAGTCAGGTACAATAAATATTACATATTTATATATGTATATATTTATATACAAAAAATAAATATTACATATTTTCACTCATATGTGGGAGCTAAAAAAGTTGAGTGCATAGAAGTAGAGAGTGGAATTGTGATTATTAGAGGATGGGAAGGGTAGCGGAGGGGAGGATAGGGAAAAGATCGTTAACAACTACAAAATTACAGTTAGACAGGAGGAATAAGTTCTAGTGTTCTATAGCACTGTAGGGTGAGTATAACGAACAACAATTTATTGTATATTTCAAATAGTTAGAAGAGAGGATTTTGAATGTTCCCAATACAAAGAAATGACAAATGTTTGAGGTGATGGATATGGTAATTATCATGATTTGATCATTTTACCCAAGTGTATAAATGTATCAAAATATTTAATATCGCTCTGTATCCCACGAATATATACAATCATTACTTTTCAACTAAAAACAAATGAGAGGAAAATATTTAAGTAGGAATGTAGCAGAAATCAGAAAAAACATACAACTTTGCGGTCTCAGCACACTTCCACTCCTCCACCACCCACACCCCTGGAGCATTCTTCCTGCTTAGACTCCGCTTGCTGCTCATGCCAAAGTGGGGAATATTCAAAGCAATCCCAGAGAGCCAATGGATCTGTATAATCAGAGCTGAATCAGAGATGGCACTTTACGGAAAAAAGATAAAGAAAGGGTTGGAGAAAGTTCTGGAATGGGGAGGGAATGTGGGAGTGGCTGTCCTGAGTGGGAAATACCAAGAGGAAGTGGGAAAGATCTTTGCTAGTCACTGAAGAATATTAACTCCTTTTGGTGTTTTCTTGAGAGACTGCAATGAAGACAATGGACATTCCACTAGTTTTTGGTTATCTGCTGATAGCTGATGGTTCTTCACCAAATAGCTATTCTTCCTTTCTTTCTTACTGCACAGAATAAGGACCCCCATCTCAGACTTGCTCCATCTAAATGAGGTAAGTTCCATCAAATGGAGATGTAGGAAGTGCTGTATTGTTCCTGGATATCAGTACACAGATGTCCCCCTACCCTTCCTCCTGCCTGGTGACTAGAATGAGGCTGGTACCCCAGCAGCTAGCTTGGTCTAAGAGGTGGCCTTGAGGATGAAAGCTACTGCTAGAATACTGAAGCAGAAAGACAGAAGCCAGGGTCGCTGATGACCATGGAGCAGTCCTCTAAGCATGGCATGTCTACTTTCATGCTTCTTTCCGGTGAGAAGGGGATAAATGTCTCTCCTATCTATGCCACTGATATTATGGGGTGTTTCATTATATTTAGATAAAACTACTCATAACTGATGCATGCCATGAAGCATCTGGCATTTTATGAGTTATACAAGTATTTTCTACATCCTCTGGAGTCCTGCCACATAATTTCAGTGCCTGCATCTGCATTTGTTTATAAGGCTATGTTTGTGCCAGCAAGTACTACTACTTTAATTATCCTAGGTTAATAAGAAAAGAGCAAGGGTAGAGTTAATACATAAATAACATGTTCATGCAAAGTGAAAGCCTAACTATGCCATGGTATATGTACAAATAAAGTATCTACAGTAGTAAAATAAAGCAAAGGGTACAATAATTGCTCTGTCCTTAGAGAAAATAAACTACAGGAATACCAAACTCAAAAGAACCTGCACTCAAAAGAATATATGGGTACCATATATTCTTATTAATGGTTATTTTATGAAAATAACGTAATCATACTGAATTAATGTCACATTTTTAAATTCTATTTTTATCCTTGTTTTGATTTCTAAATTAGCCATATCCTGTCTACATACAATTACCGCCCTATGGGTAAGAGGGATTCTTCAAAAGTATTAGATCAGGTCTGTGGATTTTCCTTATTGTTCTCTGGAGCCCAACAGTTGTTTCATTTTTGAAGGTCTATGTTACACTATGCTGGTGAAGGTCCTTTCCCTTTTTTGTTCCATGACATACCCTTACTATCAGCTGTCTTGCCACTAGTCTCCAATTCTTTAACTTTTCCTCTTTGGATTCTTTGGAAGTATTTAGGGGCCCCTTATTCTTCTAAAAAAGTAGTGCTCCTGTGGCCCCATAAGGAAGGATGTCAGAAGGGAAGAGACCCTCCAGCCTAGAGATGAACAGCTTCATACCCTACAGTCAGGAGCAGCTGAGGCAAAGTCCCAGTCATATTAACACTAGGATAAGCTTCATGGTCCTTTGGAAATAAGAAACCAGCTCTCCATCACCATCACCCCAAACTGTTAGAGCAGATGGTGTTTGTAACCAACCATATTTCCTCAGGTTTAAAATTCATGCCTTGCTCAATCTTTGGGGGATTATTCTCCCCTCCTTCTTCCTGAGACTGTGTCTGGGTGGAGAAAAATCCTTGTAGTGTCAGGAGTGGTGATTCTGGCCCTCATGCTTCCCCTGAATCTCTCCTATATCTACTCTCTGAATGGTGAGATTTGTGGGGGTTCACTCACCGGAGTCAAGGCCCCGTCACTGATCTTGGCTAACTCAAGGCTTGGCTGTAACTGCTATCAGACCATAGCTTAGGTGACTGCCCCAGAGCTTCTGATGGAAGATCACTGTGTCCCTCACTTGAAGGGAATACCCCTATCTGCTCCCATAATGAGCTCTCCAGCACATACCTTCAGATCCCCCGCTTGTCCTAATGGAACCCCAGGCTCTGGGGAATCAGGGTGCAATCTAGGCCCTGCCTCAGCACCTCCTGTGCCCTTCTAGCCAGGGTGGGCAGCTGATGCTGGCTTCAGGGCTTCTACCCTATCCAACCACATACCCCCCAAAAGTCAGTCTCAAGGCACAAGGGGGATATTGAGAATGCTTACCTCTCAGGTTTTCTCCCACCCCTACCACCCTATCAGGTGCTGTCCCTGGAATCCTCCTTTCCTTGTATTCAAACATGTCCCCTCCTCTGGGCTGTGCCTGCCCTCCCCTTCTCTAGGGAAATTCGCCTCAACTTGGTAGTCTAGTCCTGATGGCAAAAAAGGGCTTCAGCAGGGAAAAAGCTAATTACTCAGAAGGGAAAATACAGTGGGAAATATTTTCTAAAATATTGTCCCCACTACACATGTTCAAGGGCCAGCTTCATTCCAGATTCTTTTCCCCTACTGGTCGTTTCCAGTCTCAGAAACAGTCCAAAAGTCAATTTCACAGCCTTCATCTGCAAAGAGCCAGGAAGTTATTGTCCGCTGTGTTCACGATATGCGCACCGGCTGGGGATGGTATGTGCATGTGAAGTTACATGTTATCGCCGGTGGCACACATGTAAGACATTTAAATGTCTTTATTAAATTCTGCTTAAGTTTTCTTTTTTCTCTGTACTCATTAGAAGTTGAACACCTCGCATACAGGAACCACAACTTCCCAATCTGTTGACCTCTTCGCTGAACTTGGGAATGACATATCCTCCAGAGCACACGTCACTCCTGTCGCCTGCCTGCCTCTTCTCAGTACCCACTTGTGCCCATGTTCTCATTTCCTCCTCAGCAAATTCCTATGTGATAAATCTCTGCACCATCCCTCTTAGCATGGTCCTCTGCACTTTGGAGAAATGTTTTTATTCCCTGTACTTAAACATCACTCCTTTTTGACTGACATTTTACCCAGCAACAACAGCTTCCCTTCAAATATTGAAGAGAGACGAAATGGATATGTATTCTGATTTGTGTGATTTTTGCATTTTCCCCACAACTCTAGAAAATCGGAGGAAGTTTTCATCTTTCTTTTTCTGGTGTGCCCATTAGAAGGCTGCCATTCTTTCGCATAAACTTTGATGGTAACTAGCAAAAAGCAATAAGGAAAGGAAGCCAAGCCCTTGCCTTAAGCTCACTGGTGTCAGCCAGCTTGGCTTTGAGCTCAGTGTTTGATTCTTGACATTGGCTCAGCTCCCGCTGCAGCCTCTCCACCTTCTTCTGTAACTTCCTGGTGGTGAGATGTGCCTCATCCCTCTCCACGGCCAAGGCTGTGCGCACCTGCTTCTCCTCCTCCAGCTGGACTATTTTCTTTCGGAGGAGGTTCATGTGCAGTTCTTTGCTCTCCAGTCTTTCCTTCTGAGTCTTTAGCTGGTTTGATACAAACAGGGATTTTTAAAAATAATAATAATAATAATTGAACAGTCAGTAAATATAAGTAAATTACCCAGATAATGTTGATCTTTATCTACGCTTCAATAAGACTCATTTGTAAACCACCAAAAAAAGTCATTGGATTTCTTTTTCTTGTTGCATTTTTTTATTCATACCTTTTCTAAGAATTAATTGTGTAGCTGCAAAATATGAGACAAAAGCGTCACAGAAAACGGCAGAGGAGTCGGCTCTCAACATGTGGTTCTCTCCAATGCTATGTGCATAATAATAAAAATGTGAAATTACTTTTAAGACTACTAAAATGGGCTTATCAAGAGCAGAATATAATAAGACAATATCCAATGGCCACAATTAGATGAACCGGTGTTTTCTGAAACAAGATAGGACACAAATTCATATTATAAATGTAGACTTGCTAATGTTAATCCCTTAGAACTGGATGAGTTGCCCCCGACATGAAAGTTGATGTATTTTTAAAGTAAGATGTACCAAAGAGATTTTTTAAAAAACTTCTCTTACACATTTAAAATCTTGGAAATAAAAGGGACTTCAAGAAAGTTCATTGGTGTCTTTCTTGCATGTCTGGCCTATAAGAACCACAAACCAAGCAGGAAACAGATCCTCAAACATCATTTCTCACTGGCAATCAAATTTGATGAAGGAAATTAGAGTGATTTCTAGAAAACGACTACAGACTGTAAGAGGGAAAAAAAAAAATCTTTCTGGGCTCCACACATCATAATTAGTGAGCAGAATGTTAAGTACAGAACCTCTGTCATCTGTTACAAATATTAGAATCATGTAGAATTACTGAATGTTCCAGCCGAAGATCGTCGCATTCTCCCTAGTTACCTACTCCGTGTTTGTAACGTGTTAGAAGCGCTTACCGAAACGCTGCATTAAGTATCCTGCCTCACACTGGCAGCTGTGTCCATGCCCAGATCACTTTTAATATTCCCCTAACCAAAATCCCTTTCATGAGCTTCTTCACAGCAAATTCCTCTTTATTGTGAATGTACACCGGTAAGTTCTGGACACTGGTAATTTTAATAATTATATAATTCTTAAGAAAGAATGGGATTGGATATGGAGAAAATGGATCAATTATTGAGAACTTCAGAAAGAACGGTAGCTCAGTTTAATGTGTCTGATGGTAATAGGGCTTATCTGCTATCTTTTATAAAATATTTCTCAAGATGCGGTCAATGGAGAAGAGGCCAAATGTGAATAAAGCATCTTCTACGAGCCAAGATTTCAAAAATGTTATTTATTGAAAACTAACAATCCCTTGGGTTAGATATCATCCCCATCTTCAATATGAGGAAACAGAGACAGAGAGTTATGTAATTTGTCCAAGGTCACACAGCTGAGTGGAGCCTAACTGGGAACCCAGATGTGACTTATTACACAGCCTCTACACTAGAATTCTACCATAGAATTTTCTAAGAATTATTATAAGAAAACATCTGTGTTTTCCTATTTCTTTCCCCAATACCATGATTAGATGAGTAATAATTACATTTTATCCCTTTCATCTAACCCTTCATTGATTTTGTCTAAACTCTTTCTAACTCTTCCTTTGAGTGAATGAAAAGTAAGCCTTTCACTCTCTACTTTCCAGTGCAATGTAGCTTATAAAGGCAGAAACTGCTAGATGTTTCCCCAGTTCTCCTCTTCTTCCAAAGTAATGGAGACTGTGGGGGTTTTTAGCCAGGCAAATGGCCACCCAGAAAAAAGGCTACATATACAAGCCTCCCTTGCAGCTAGGTTTGACCATCAGAACATATTCTGGCCATGGGATATATAGTTCTTACAGCAAATTCTGGGAGCCTTTTTCCAAAGATGCCTCTTGCATATTCTTTTGTATCCCTCTTCCTCATCCTTTTCCTCTCTTTTGCCTAGAACACTGATATAATGGTCCTATTTTGAACATGAAGATAAGGACCACCCTAGGGATGGGAAATTAATGAGCTGAAAAGAACCTGGTTCCTTGAAGACCTTACAGAACAGAGCTGCCACACCAGCCCTAAGCTGCCTATCTCCAAGAATTTGTGTAAGAAGAGAAAAAAAATACATTGCTTGCTTAAGCCACTGTTATTCGGGCTCTCTGATACTCACAGTGAAACATAACCTCAGGTGATAGATACACTTACCCATTCTTCAGACTTGAAATTGAGCCTCAAATCCTAAATACTTATTTTTATAATATATTTCCTAGCCTCTCTGGTAAATATGGTGGGGGTAAGTTATTTTTTAATATTTGGGTTTTTCAGAAATTCCTCTCTCAACACTAGCAAGTTTTAATAGCCCCTACCTTTCTCTGCAAATTGTAGGCAATGGTCTTGCTTTCAATGACTGCATTGCTCTCGAGACGGACCAGCTGCTCTGTGCGAGCTAAAACCACATCCAGACGCATGTCAAAACCAAGTTCAGCAGCCATCTGGTCCAATTTCATTTTCTCTGAAAGCCGATCCAGAAATGCAAGATACTAAACCCAAGAACAAAAATTGAAAATGAGACACAAAGGTAAAAGTTAATGGGTAATCTCACAGCTCCTTCACTTTCTCCCAAGCTTACAGGTAGTTCTCTTTAAACCCAGCATGGAGCCTAGACTCTGACCCCAATATCCGGTGTTGAATTTATGAACCACCCTGCCAGTTTCCTGAACTCTGTACAAATCTGCTTCTCAATTTTTCATGGTACTATACTTACTAGGACGTGCGTTTCACACGCAGTTCTCTAAGAAAAATTCACCAGGGACAGAATTAGCTTACATAATTTGCTTTCATTACTGAGAGTCATTTGGGCACAATCCCAATTAAAATGAATGATTCATTTATACTGAAGGAAGGGAAGAGATATCAATCCACCTGAAATTCTTGCCTTTGATGTATTTCTTCTATAACTCAAATAATAGTTATTGACTCTCTAGGTCCTGGAGAAACACAGAAAAAAATTTTTTCCTTGCCTCCAAAAGCCTGGACTATTTAAATAAGAAAAATGTAAAAATAGTCCAGGAAGGGTACAAAGTGGTATGAGAGAGGCAGGCACAGTGTTTGGGGAGGCTGAGGAAGGAGCACTAAGTCTCTCAGGGAAGACTGCCCGCGGAAGTGATATTTGAGCTGAGTCTTGAAGAGTCATTGCCGGTGAAGAAGGTGAGGGCAAAGTGGGAGGCAGCCAGGGAGGCAAATGAGTGTTGTTACAAACTTGACTGTGGGTGTCCTTAGGATCAGCAATCCCTCACCACAGACCCCACCATGGTCCTGCCGGTCACAGAAGGCCTCTGAGTTTGCCCCTAGTAGCAGGAGAGATCGCAGAGGAGAGGGAAGATGGAGAGGGAAGATGGAGAGGGCAACTGGCCGGCTCACAGAATTCGAGGCCATGGAGAAAGAAGGAATCTGTACCTGATCCTGAGGGCCGCAGAAAGCCACTGACCAGTTTTAAGATGAAGAAAGATAAATATTCAGCATGCATTTTGTTGAAATGGAGAATAAATTTGAGGGGTGGAGACCAGAGCAGAGGGCTCAGTTGGAAGGTCGTTTCCCTAGTCCATGTGAATGAGCACGATGCTCAGGGCAAAGCACCGCTACGGGGTACAGAGAAGGGGGAGGTGCTGGAGAGGCAGTAAGGAGACAGGGTTTATGGGGCTTAGGCATTAATTAACAGGAGGGAAGCGTTGAGATGGCTTGGGCAAACGCAGGCAGACGACCACCATTACTGACGCAAGAGGGGCGAATGTGAGGAGAGGTCATTGCAGTTTAAAATATATTGAGGTGCTCATGGACCATCTGAGGGGAGCTATCCAGAAGGCAGTCAGATTGCTTTCTGATGTACACTACTATCCTCAGATGCAGTATTTCGTTTCAAAATCAAAATTTCAACCAACACACCTTTTCAGATATCTAATAGAAAAAACTTCCTTCGCCCTCCCAAATTTCTCAAATCTATCCCTTGTCTTCATTCACAGAACCACTCCTTGGTCCAGACCTCTACTATCTTCTGATCTGGACTATTCTAGGAATCCCCTAACTGGGCTCCCTGCTTTCATCTCTAGACCCTCTGAGCCGGTCTGCCTTGACAGAAACCTTTCTTTTATTCAGAAACCTTCTATGGCTCCCCATGACCTATACGATGACACCTGAGTAGTTAATCTCACCTATCTCAGCTGTTCCTACCTGCCTCCAGGCCGTCTCACGCCTCTGGTCCCACCAGGCCTCCTGCTCCAGTCTCCCTGCGCCTCACACATTTCCAGAGCCATCTTCCCACACCTCCCTTCCTTCTTTGTTCCTGTTGTTTCTTCTACCTCAAATTCCTTCCCACCTCTTTTGCCTGACAAATTCCTACTCATTCTTTTTTTTTCATTTATTTCAGGATATTATGAGGGTACAAACATCTACTCATTCTTTAAGCCTCCTCTCACGTGTCGCCTCTTCTGTGAAGATGGCTCTTTTCTCACTCAGGAAGAGGAAAGGAGTCATTGCTCCTTTTTCTGAGTTCCTGTTAATTTCATACTCATCCCCATTATAGCACTAATTGTGCTAATCGTGCCCTGATCTGCCTGTCTCCTCCATTAGACCACAATTTTCCATGGACACCTTTTGCACATCCTTGCATACCCAACCTCAATGTAGGTATGGTGCTTCCCCAATTTTTTCAAGTACAGAAGAATGAAGATAAATGAGTTTCTTGAGTATAGATATTTTAACCTAAGCATATTTTTCATGCCAAATTCTGCCCCTGATCCCGTTGCCTCCACCTTGCCTCCCATGGACTCTTTCAGTCCACAAGCACTTACCTCTCTTTTTTTTAATCCTGTTTTTCACAGCTACTGCTTCCTGCCTCTTTTCTCTTTGGCCACCAGACTTCGCAGTCTGTTCATAAGTCGCTCCCCTGTCCCTTTCTATCATCTCTCAGCTCAAAGCAAACTGGCTTCTATTCTCCACCATTCTACCAAAACTCCCTCTCAGAGGTCGCCGATGCTCTCTCCACACTCAAACTCTCAGTGTGGACCCCTTCTCTTCTCCCTCAATTCTCCCCCCCACTGGGCTGTTGGCACCATCGCTTCCAGGCCTATCCATCCTGCAATCTCAGCTCCACAGAGACGTCACAGATCTTTCTGAGAAACTGTGACATTCACAATCACTTATCGCACTTCATACTCTACAGGGTGAAGAATGCTCCAGCTTCATAATCCAAGCCATTCCAGTCTTCTCTCTTGCCACGGACCCACAAATTATGCCACATGTCCAGCCATATGCAGTTAACCACTCTGCATTCTCTGAATACACTATGAACTTGCAAGATTTCATGCCTTTGTTCACACTCTTTCCCCTACAGTATTTGTCTGTTCTCGCCACTATAATCCTACTTATCCTTCAAAGATGAATTCAATTATCTCTTCCCCTATAAAATCTTCCCTTTATCCAGAAGTTCCTACAGCACTTTATGAATTCAACACATCTATTATAATACTTATAACCTCATAGTCTGGCAAATTATCTGAATATCTGTCTCCTGTACTGAATTAAGAGCCTTTTAAGGTCAGGAACTATGTATTATTATTTATATTTTAGCACCTCAAACCTTCAGGGCCTCATATATAATGCACATTCAATAAATACTTGTTGAAAAAATAAAAAACTAATTACATATTAAAATAAGTAAATAAATTAATGCTTGAATTTAATTGAATTAATTTGAATCAACAAAGCTCTGAACAATAGGAAGAGACCCATTGTTCCTTGAAATTTGCTCATGACCTAGGATTTAACGAGTCTAAGTACTGTAAAATTCAGAATATCTCCTGGTAAAATTTTATACTGCAACAAATGCTTCCACCCATAGACATGCCCTCGAGATTATTACTTTTTGTTTCTCAAGATTCAAGTCGTCTCGCAAAACATCTCTAGAAACCAGCTCTCCCTCTAGGTGTGTCAGCTGACCCTGAAGAGTCTCCAACTTGTTCTCTGCTTTCTGGGCCCTCTGGAGAGCTTTCTGGTGAAAAGCAGACTCCTTTTCCAACTGTTCCACAAGCTCGGATATTTGGGCTTCAAGCTGAGAGACCATCTGGATAAAAGAAACAGAATAATGATAAGCCTCGTTTAAAGATGCAACAAAGTGTTAAAATCTAGTGCTCAGCCTAAGCCACAAAACTGTTTATGACACAAACTTCCAGATTTTTTGTGAAACTTAAATTTAAAATAGGTAATTGATAGCTGTATTTGCCTCTGAAATAAATCTGCATTTATTAAATAATAAAATATTCTGATTGGTATTTTTAATTATTATATAATTCTTTCAATAAGTTAACTGATAATCATTTATGAATAACATTTACTCACCTTCAAAACTTTAATTTAGGAGTTTCAAAGGTTAGTTGGAAAAAGAGTTAAGACAAAAAGTACTTTTAAAATCTACAAAAGAGTCATTCCCCAGAGTAACTCTCCCACCACATATAGCTGATGAAAAATTAAAGTGAGTTAATCTTGATAAGTAACCTTGAGGCCTTTTAGGAAAGTCAAGGACAGAAATATATTTTTGCAAACTTTTTTCCAACCTTCCATAGAGTGTTGGTTGCACATGTCCCAAACTCCAGTCATACTGACTACACCACGTACGTATATAGTAATATTATCATTTGAGCATTTGAAAGGTCAAAATCTCTTTAATGTGGTGATTCCACCTAGGGTAACAGCAATGTTCAAGAGGGCAGGGAACAGAATCCTGTCTCCTCTTCTATAGTCTACTAACATTGCCCTTCCATTAAAGCCCACCAAGACTCTTCACAACCCCCCTAATTTGCCCAACAGCCCCATCTTTCTCAAGAGTCCCTTTCTTTGTCCAGCCATCCCCTCAAATCAAGAGCATAAGTTTACCAAAGACCTCAGGTACACTTTCACAATAGTCAAGTTGACTTTACTAAATCCAGTTTTCATAAAATGTTGAACTCAATAAAACCACCACATCTGTGGTGATAAATTTGTTTCCTTCTGATAGTTTATTTTGGAAGAGGAAAGGAAAAGACTAGTGGATATTTACATAACACTATAGTACCATTCTCACAGACATTGAAACATCTTGACTGGTTTATATTATTTACAGTCTAAATTTTAAAAAAGAAAATAATTTCTGCTTGCCTGTCTATAAACAACTATGCTTAAATGTAAGAAGACATTCAAGCTGTCTTCAAACTTTTTGAAAGGCTATTATAAGAAAGAACAATTAGGTGTGTTCTGAGTTGTCCTCCGAGCTGAGATTTGGGACCAACAGGTATAAATCAGAGAAGGAATTCCACATCTATGTAAGGGAGAATTTTTCCCCAGTCCCTGTAATTATAAGGTAATACATGCCCATTATAAAATACTCATTAAGAACAAAAAAGTATGATTAAGCAAAAAATAATCCCCCATGATCCCACCACCCAGAGACAATAACTATCAATATTTTTATATGATTTGCTTTTATGCATTGTTAAAGTATAGTTGAAAATGATATTATATATGCAACTTTGTGTCTTTGTTTTTACCTAGTTACATTTTAAATTATCTTCTCATGCCATTCAAAATTCTTAATTAACGTTTTAACGGTTGCATTAAGAATCCATCATAAGAATGCATCATAATTTACTTAAGAATTTCTTTATAAGAAAGGGAAAACTTTCTAATGATTGGAGCTGTCTCAGGTACACAGGGAGTGGACTCCCAGTCACCGAAGGTGGTCAGAAGTTGGCCAACTACAGGCACACCTCATTTTACTGTGCTTTGCTTCACTGTGCCTCATAGATATGGTGTTTTTTACAAACTGAAGGTCTGGGGCAACCCTGCATTGAACAAGTCTATTGGATCCATTTTTCCAACAGCATGTGCTCACTTCATATCTCCATGTCACAGTTTGGTAATTCTCACAATATTTCAAATGCTTTTATTATTATTTTATCTGTTATGGTGGTCTGTGATCAGTGGTCTTTGATGTTGCTATGGTAACTGTTTCGGGGCTCCACAAACTGTACCTATATTAAACAGGGAACTTAATCAATTAATGTTGTATGTGTTCTGATGGCTCCACTGTCATTCTCCCATCTCTCTCCCTCTCCTTGGACATCCCTATTCCCTAAAACACAGCAATATTGAAATTAGACCGATTAAAAATCCTACAATGGCCTCTAAGTGTTCAAGTGAAAGGAAGAGTCATGCGTCTCTCACTTTAAATCAAAAACTAGAAATGATTAAGCTTAGTGAGGAAGGCATGTCAAACTCCAAGATAGGCTGAAAGCTAGGCCTCTTGCACCAAACAGTTAGCCATGTTGGAAAGCCAAAGGAAAAGTTCTTGAAGTAAATTAAAAGCGCTCCTCCAGTGAACACACAAATAAGAAAGCAAAACAGTCTTATTGCTGATATGGAGAAATTTTTTGTGGTCTGAACAGAAGATCAAACCAGCCCCTACATTACCTTAAGTTAAAGCCAAATGCAAAACAAAGCCCTAACACTCTTCGATTATGTGAAAACTGAGAGAGGTGAAGAAGCTACAGAAGAAAAGTTGGAAGCTAACAAAGGTTGGCTCATGAGGTTTAAGGAAAGAAGCCATCTCCATAACACAGAAGTCCAAGGTAAAGCAACAAGTGCTGATGCAGAAGCTGCAGTAAGTTACCCAGAAGATCTAGCTAAGGTCATTAATGAAGGTGGCCACACTAAACAACAGATTTTCAATGTGGACAAAACAGCCTTCTATTGGAAGAAGATGCCATCTAGGACTTTCACAGCTAGAGAGGAGAAGTCAATGCCTGGCTTCAAAGCTTCACAGGACAGGCTGACTCTTGTTAGGGGCTAACACAGCTGGTGACATTAAGTTATTTACCGTTCTGAAAATACTAAGGCCCTTAAGAATTATGCTAAATCTACTCTGCCTGTGCTCTATAAATGCAACAATAAAGCCTGAGCGGCAGTATATCTGTTTATAGCATGGTTTGCTGAATATTTTAAGCCCACTGTTGAGATCTACTGCTCAGGGAAAAAGATTCTTTTCAAAATATTACTGCTCACTGACAATGCACCTGTTTACCCATGAGCTCTGATAGAGATGTACAAGGAGATTAATGTTGTTTTCATGCCTGCTATACAACACCCATTCTGCAGCCCATGAATCAAAGAGTCATTTTGACTTTCAAGTCTGATTATTTAAGAAAATATATTTCATAAAGCTATTGCTGCAACAGATAGTGATTCCTGTGATGGAACTAGCCAAAGTAAACTAAAAACTTTCTGGAAAGGATTCGCCATTCCAGATGTCATTAAGAACATTCATAATTCATGGAAGGAAGTAAAAATATCAACATCATGGGAGTTTGAAAGAAGTTCACTCCAATTCTCATGGATGGCTTTGAGGGGGCAATTCAAGACTCCAGTGGAGGAAGGAACTGCAGATGTGATGATAACGGCAAGAGAACTATTAGTAGAATTAGAAGGGGAGTCTGAAGACGGGACTGTATTGCTGTGATCTCATGATAAAACTTGAACAGATGAGGAGTTGCTTCTTGTGGATGATAAAGAAAGTGGTTTCTTGAGGTGGAAACTACGCCTGGTGAAGATCCTGTGAACATTGTTGAAAGGACAGCAAGGATTTAGAATACAGACATAGATGTGCTATATCAACATAAGCTTAGCTGATAAAGCAGTGGCAGGGTTTGAGAGGATTGATTTCAATTTTGAAAGTAATTCTGCTGTGAGTAAAATGCTATCAAACAGCATCACATGCTACAGAGTAATCTTTCGTGATTCTCTGAAGAATCAGATGATAGTTAACATTTTTTAGCAATAAAGTATTTTCCAATTAAGGTATGTACACTGGACTTTTTAGATATAGTGCTACTGCACATGTAATAGACTACCATACGGTGTAAACGTAACTTTTATATGCACCGGGAAACCAAAAAATTTGTGTGACTTACTTTACTGTGATATTCACTTTATTTTGATATTTGCTTTATTGTGGTGGTCTGGAACTGAACCTGTAACGTCTCTGAGGTTGCCTGTATTTATTAAAAATGTTACAGTGTGGCCTGAAGTGCCACATGGGGAAGGTTAGAACATATGAATTCTAAACTCACTAATCCTGTGCTTCTACAGCTCTCAAGTTTCCAGGCCTATATTTCAATTAACTCTAAATTTCTGTGGGTGCTTGAAATCAGATATTTGATGGTGAGCTGTTCAAAGCCACATCCAAGGAATTACACTCCCCTGGGAAAATTTTAATGTCACTAAAGAACATGACATTAATGAAACATGAAATGAGAAATCTCATATTTCCTGCCCTTAATACTTACTAATAATAGACACACTAATAACAGATCTGATATTAGTGCAAGAGAAACGATGTGCTCATCTTTGTACAACATGCAAGGTAACCTACAGAAAAGTGGCCATGAAACAATGTCCACAAAATGCCACCTCCCACGGGACTGATTCATATTATTCAAGGTATGACACATGTTTCTGTGCAACAGGAGATGAAGCTTCACACTGAACTCCAAGTAGGAAGTGAGTCTTTCCACCTGAAGAGCCATCAACACTTCCCCTACCCCTCAGTTGACCTAGCAAAGAGAATGAAACCATAGAGATAACAGACGCAGGTAAAGCTCAGCTGAAGAGAGGGACAACTGCGTGGTCACTTAGCCATAGTTATCACACCGTAGACTTCACTGGAAGAAAGCAAAGCCTTCCATAGAAATCAACTAGTAAGGACTCCATTCTGAAAATGACACCCTGAGTATCTGCAGTAAGTTAGACTAAGGGAGTGACAACGACCCTGAAAGAGGAAGAAGACATCTGATGTAGACCAGAATTCGGGAAAGAGGTTTTAGAGCCAGACAGCCCTGGTTTTAGGTTCCCACTGTGCCACTTACCAGCATGTTAACCGAAACAAGCAATTAACCTCCCTGAAACTCAAATTTTTCTGCAATGATTAAATGAGCTAATTTAGACAATTTGAGCAGCACAGTACTTCACACCTTATTGAAGGTGAACACATTGCATCCATTTGTGACATCAGAATTACTGCTCCAGTGTATGGGTTCAGTCAATCCTATGCTCTTGCCATAAAGAGATAAAGAACCCCTTTAGGAATTGTCCTATGTCATGCCTCTCAAACTATTTTCAGCTGTAGAGCCTTTGTTTCCAAGAGCCTTTTTTGGAAGGACAAATAAAAGACAAATGTGTTTGAATCAAAGGTGAGAAGATCCCTTTTGCATCTTCACCCTGAGTGGACCCAGGGTGTTCTGTGGAACCTTGAAGACTCAGCAGAGTATGTCTTTTAAAACCACTAAATATAGATGGCTGAACTTTGCAGAATCTACCCAACTGCCATGCCAAGAGTCTGGCGTCCAGAGTGGAGCAAACTGAGAGCCTCCTGATACTCTACCATGTCAGAGAACTTAGTCTCATACGCTTATGTAGGTATGAGGGCACATGACACCACTGAGTTTTTTCAGAACTAAATTTACATACATTTATTCCAATAAAGTAATATTCCAATCTGACTCAATTCTCGAGAACATCAAATGTCAGTGCCTAGGTGAACACATGTGTTCCACCAAAATTGTGAACTTGTGTTGTTTTTCACAGAAAGTCTAAGAAATAAATAAGCTTTTATTTTCTTTTCTTTTTTTTTTCTTTTCCTTTTTCTTAGTGTCATCTGTTAACATATACCTGATATTCTGTGGGACAAAATGTGCCGGGAATTTTAATACTAGAGATATAGGGAATGGGGTGGGAGGAAGTATTAATAATAAAGAATATATACCTCAATTTTATAACAGAAAGGGCACTAAACTAAACTACACTTGAAGAACAAGCAGCACGACTTTTAGAAGCGAAGTCACAATGCCCTAAAGGAGTGAATTCACTCCCCAAGGACAGGTATTTGTTGATTTCACCAGAGAGACATTTTTGCCCTAAGATTAAACCAAATAAAAGCAAAAGAGCTCTGCACTGAAGAAAGAGCCACTTGGGTCACTTAAGGTCCAGTGCTTTTCGGACAATAAGTGATTGCATCATTTCCTAAATGGACTCTTTTCCAACTATTCAAGCTATAATTTTCACTTAGAAAATATATAAAGTAAGTTACCAGTTTCTATAAACTTAGCATCAACCAAATTCTTCTTCCTTCTTGTATTTATAGCCAACATTGTTGACTGGCCAACCCTCACCCCTTCCTCCGTTGTTCATGTCAACTTCTGTTTTAGTTTGAATTGGGTCCCCTCCAAAAATATGTTAAATCTCCCCAGTACCTCAAAATGTGACCTTATTTGGAAATAGGGTCTTTACAGCAGTAGCAGAATAAAAATGAGGTCTTTAAGATGGTCCCTAATTCATTAGGACTGGTCCCCTTACAAAGTGAAAAATTTGTACACAAAGAGAGAAATGCATGGAGGGAAGATGACATGAGGACAGCGGGGGATGCCATCCACAAGTCAAGGAATGCCTGAGGCTGCCAAAGCCAGGAGTGAGGCATGGAACAGGTTCTCCCTCGCAGCCCCTCAGAAGGAACTAACACCGTCAACACCTTGATTTCAGATTTCTAATTTGTGAGAACCAGGAGACAAGAAATGTCTGTTGTTTAATCTACCTAGTTTACGGCACTTTGTTGCGGAAGCCCTAGGAAACCAATACAAACGGAAAGGCCAGGAAAGCTAAGACCTCTATCTGTTCACGCTCCCAGATACTCTTGTAGCCAGGGGTAACCGTGTAACATGATTCTGAACAATGAAATGCCAGTGGAAGTCTGCTGGGATTTCTGGGGAGATACTTGCTTTGGTCAGTGGTGGGACTGAGAGCAGAGTGGAAGGACGACGTTCAGGCTCTGAGCTAAGACGAGCTATAGAGGGGTTGTGGAGCACATCTCAGGCTCTTCACAGCATCGGGCCAGGTCCCCACAGCTCCTACAGAGCCCCTGGACTAGGAAACACCAGGGGAGGAAATAAAGGTCTAAATGTGCCTACAGCAGAACAGAAATACTATCCAGATAGAGGTGTGTGAGCTTGTATTCACTTGTCTTTAATTTAGGAAATGACGTAGAAATTGGTCATGGTCACATTCTCTCTATACATGATCAATTCTCATTGAGATGATCAGCCAGTTACTTCAAGTAAAATCAGGAAAAAATGGATTTCATATATTGTCTCACAAATGTTTCTAAAGAATGGGAGCTTTACAAATTGATGAATCTGTTTGTTGAGGAGGCCGCATGTCCCTGCCAGCTGCCGCGGCTACATGCACAGTCAACGGTTGCGTAATGCCAACGTGAAGGCCCAGCAGTGGGTTTAGACTTGGCTGGCAAATGCTCCACTTCATGCAGACTCCTACTGATGGAAGGTTGCTTTTCTTGTTTACCCCTTTTCTTACTAAAAGAAAAAAATTGCCTCAAAATTCTAAAGTAAAATCTGAAAATGTTGCAATATTCTGCCATTGTGCAAGAACTCATTATTTCATAAGCCTCTCCTATGGTGTCCTGAAATTTCAAGACTAAATAACATTCAAATACTCATTTAGAACTCCTGGGAACCCAGCATTAGGACATTCCTCTAAGACAGTGGTTTTCAACTGAGGGCAATTTTGACCCCTAGAGGACATTTAGCAATGTCCAGAGACATCTGCGATTGTCGCAAACTGGGGACAGGGAAAGTGCTACTGCTATCTAGTGGGTAGAGGCCAGAGATGCTGCTGAACATCCTACAATGCACAGGACAGCACCTACAACAAAATATTATCCAGTCCAAAATGTCAATAGCACTGAGAAACCCTGCTCTAAGATATAGTAAAGCTTTTAAAAAGAAGATTAAATTTTCCCAGAAGCTGAAATGTAAGGAACAAATAGAAATGACTTGCTGGAAGAGTGTGGGTGGTGTCCCAAATTCCATTGAGAATTGCAAACACAGGAGAAGAAAAATGGATAGCAAAGGGGTAAACGAGAAAAGCAACCTTCAGTCAATAGGAGTCAGCATGAAGTGAAGCATTTGCCAGCCAAGTCTAAACCCACTGCTGGGCCTTCACGTTGGCATTACGCAACCATTGACTGTGCATGTAGCCATGGCAGCTGGCAGGGACATGCGGCCTCCTCAACAAACAAGATTCATCAATTTGTAAAGCTCCCATTCTTTAGAAACATTTCTGAGACAATATATGAAATCCATTTTCTCCTGATTTTACTTGAAGATGAGTCACACAAGACACCAGCTATATGCTTGATTTCAGGCTTTTAAACAGGGAGAGCAGCTATTGAAAAAAATTACAGGGTGAGAAAGGCAGACAAAGGCACTAAAAAGACTCTGAATCATTCTAATTTTTATAGGGAGTGGGGGAAGGCATATCCAGCTTAACCAATTTACATCATTTGGCTTTAGAAAATAAACATATACATCATGCTGACAATTGTGCCACGCACCACACACTGGAATTAAAATAGTTTTAGGAAAATACTTGGAAATAGAGAAGAGAAAGCAATAAAATGAAATGGCAAAAAACCATCAGCGACTGAAGTACAGGTGCTCCTTGACTTAGGATGGAGTTATGTCCCGATAAACGCATTGTAAAATGAAAATATCGTAAGTCAAAAATGCACTTGATACATCTAACCGACAGAACATCATAGCTTAGCTAGCCTACCTTAAACATGCTCAGAGCACTTACATTAGCCTACAGTTGGGCAAAATCACCTAACACAAAGCCTATTTTATAATAAAGTGTTGAATATCTCATGTAATTTATTGAATACCATACTGAAAGTGAAAAACAGAATGGCTGTGTGGGTACTCGAGGTACTGTCTCTGTGGAATGCATGTCACTTTTAGACCATCGCAAAGCAGAAAAATCCTAAATCGAACCACTGTAAGTTGAAGATCATCTATGTATCTATTACCATTCGAGGTAAATAATGAAGTTTTTTTCAAACCTATAAAAAATTTCCTTCCTCAGCAAATATCTCTATATACACTGAGCCACAAAAAAAACCCGGGTTACTCTCAGAGACCCTTACATGTCATAGCGTGGAGGTGAGCCCATGCGTGCTCTGTGCGTGCACATTTTATAGCCAGAAAGAGAACCCTGCACTTGTCCAAAGGGGCCACTAGGGCTGGTCCTAGAGCATGTGTGAATTCTGGAGAATTTTTAAAGTGAATTTTAAATTTTTTGATTGTGAAAGGAAATTTACAAATGCAACCCTGAACTTTGAGTTGGCGATCACTCTGACTTTTTTAGTCACATTAAAAGATGGAATGTGCTTTTTCTCCTTTTGAACAAGCATGACATCAGTAGAAGAAATAGTTCGTAATGGAATTATACATGAACTTTGGATACCATTTACCTTAAAATCTCATTAATTAGGATTTCAACAATTTGGATTTGATAATAATTTAAACAGAGTTTGGCCTGAAGTTGATGTTGCTAAGTAAAGCTTTTCAGAAAATAAGAATTATTGATAGTATAAACAACACGACAAAATTAAACCGGCTTCAATCAGATATGCGAATTAAACCATTTTTCTCCATTTATCCGACAGGTCCCCTAAAAGACTGTTCTAGGCATCAATACACTTATGAAAAAGACGAGAGAAGGAGGCAAGGAAGGGGGAAGAGGCAACAAGAGCAATAGTTAATATTTATTGTGATTTGCCAGACAATGTGTTAAGGTCTTTATAACAATTTTTTTCCATTTAATGCTTACAGTAAACAATAACCTCACAAAGCAGATCCTGCTACAGCTCTAGGAATCTTTATCCACGAGTCCAAAATCCAGTTTTTTTGTAACTCATTTACTGACAAAGCTTGGCCTGACCTGACCCATCTGGGCAGCAAACCCTGACCCAAAGTGACATGAGGCTATCTATAGTCTTCATTTATCCCACTTAGAGTTGCTCACAGCCTTGCTGCAGAACTCTGAATGTGGCCAGTGATGGAGCGTGTCCCAGACACCACCACGGAGGACTGTGTAAGGTGCTTTCTGACTTACCCTTCTGTATACCGTCTTACCTTTCCAAAGCCTGAAAAATTCTGAATTCAAAAACACATTGGGCCCCAAGGGTTTCAGGTAAGGGGTTGTGAACCCTGTGCCAGCCCCTTCCAGCCGATGAGGAAACAAAATCTCAGAGGCCATAATCTCAGGGACCTGGCCAAGCTCTCGCTGCCCGTCAATGAATGTGCACTGGATGTAGGATTCAGTGCCTGGGAGTTCTGACTCCAGAACCCACATCGAAGTTAGCTGTGGCTTGAGGGACTCTAAGGCCCTTCTAAATACCTTTGAAATTGAAAGTAATACAACCACATTTAAATTATGCTTTTCAGTAATTCAGCTAAATCTTGTGTTGAGTATGGTAAATGAAAGAGCTCACCGTTCTGCAGAAGCAGCCACCACCCACTCACCCTGTCCCTGCTTTCTTCCTGGCTGCCCATTTCTCGAATCCTCTCCAAAATGGCATCCTCTGTGGACCCAGTCATGCCCAATCTGTCCCTGAGGAGGGCTGCGATCTTCTCCCTGAATGAGGAGTACTGGCTTCGCGAGACTGTGGCTGCATCCAGATTGGCCTTCGAACTCTTCTCCAATTCTTCAGAGCTATTCTTCAGCAGGCTCAGCTCCTGCTTGGAGGCATCCCAGACCCGCTGGCCAGCAAGCAGCCTTTCTTGGAAGATCTTAACTTCCTTTTCAAGAGCTTCTTTTGCTTCTACAGCACTGAGCAAGTCCTAAAATGATTATAGAAAGTGAAGACAATAACCTTAGCTGCCAACCAGGTACAGCTGCATTTACTATAGCAATTCATTCACCTCGCTTACTAATGACTTCAAGGAGTTGGGATAACTCCTCACTCCACTTTTAACTCCATGTTCCCTATCGCCTCTTCCTAAAGTTATTAAATTATAAAGGGTATTTCAGGAAAATTTACATGTCTTAAAAACAGAAAAGGGCTATAAAATATGGGTTAGAAAAAGAAGGAACCTTTGACACATAAGCCTTTTCTACGTGCACCTATGGAAAGAGTTAATAAAAACAAAGCATTGGCTAACATACTAATAGATTCAATTCACATGTAGAATGTTTACAGAATCACCTGTTTTCGAGTGTGGTATACACGGAAATTGATTTTTAATCAATGGTAAACTCTCAGAGTCCTAGCTAGGCACTAAAAATTATTTGCATAAAGATGGCTCCTTAACACTATTTTAGATAATAGAGTACTATTCTCATAAAAACATCATTGCATAAAAGAGAACCAGATCTTTCTTCCAATATTCTTTGAGTGTGAATCCCTTTGTCTCATAAAGACAAAACTAATACAGATAGAACCTGAAGAAAGGAGACAGAAATAACCAGACATTTGTGGGTGGGAGGATTAAAAGTAGAGGAAGCTCCCAAGTGCAAAAAAAAAAAAAATAGAGTAAGATAAAGTACCACACTAAGAATAATCTTAAAGATTATAATATGTATGATTAGGCTCATAAAAATAATGAAAAGCATAGAGAAAGTCACCTTTTCACCTACTTCTATTTACCATAATCTAGAATGATTCAAAGAGGCACCAAAGGGGCATCTTTAAAATTAATTTAAAAAAAAATTATTTGTTAACATCAAGTTCCAAAATGCATGAATTCACATTGTAAAAGATTAAGCAGTTCATTAACCAGCATTGCTATGGTATTGCTGCCTAATTAAGTGGCAAGAAAATATATTTTTATTAAAATAGTATGTTGGGGCAAAAAGCACTAAAAAGAAACACAATACCTTCGAATAACAGATTCTACATTTAAACGAGCTAATAACATACCAGCCTGCTAGTTAAGATGCAATCATTTCTTTGCATTAAAACTGGGCTTTAAAAGGAATTTCTCTCCACTAACAGCTTAGAGACAGGAAAAAGGAACCTGAAACACTAGTTCCCATTTTTTATAGAAAACATAACATCTTTTTTTTATTATGGTGATTTTATTTAAATCAAGGAAGTCTCAGACATCAATTTGAAAGAAAAGTCACAGAGTAGATAGGTAGTTAGAGAAGCCTGCCCTTTTCAGAGATGTAATGACTGAGCTAGTCATGCAGCCTATTTTGTAAAAAATGCCTTGCTTTTCAAGGTCGTGGTCTACCCTTTCCTTTTCTAAACTAGTCATCTCTGTAGAGAAGCCCCACTGCTGCTGCTAATTAAATTATCACCCTTAAAGTGGAGTCAAGGACACTTTATCACAAATTCAATATTCTAACAGTTTACAGATTTCTCTCCTGATAGTAATACAACAGCTGCTCACTTGCTCAATTAGAGTAACCAGTGTCAACATTGGTGATAATAAATTGGACCCTATTTTACCTAGAAACTACAGTTGTTCTTTGTTATCCTCAGGAGATTGGTTCCAGGACCCCCTCAAAGATACCAAAATCCAAAGATGCTCAAGTCCCTGATATAAAATGGCATAGAATTCGCATAAAACCTACGCACATCCTCCCATATACTTTAAATCATCTGTAGATTACTTATAATACCTAATACAATGTAAATGCCAGGTAAATAATTGATGTACTGTTTTGGTTTTTATTTTTATTATTTTTTATTGTCGTATTGTTATTTTGTATTTTTTTCCCAAATATTTTCAATCCACAGTTGGTTGAATCTACAGATGCGAAACTCAGGGATACAGAAATCCAACTCTAGAATCTAATGCGTGGTTAGAAAATTGAGGTACTAAATTCAGTGACTCAAGGGCGAAAATTAATCCTAATCACTTTAGAGTTCTAAAACCACATAGAATATCATATATTAACTTTGATATTGAAAGAAAATCTCTAATGCAAAAGGAGGAAGTTTCCATGGTCAATAGAGTAATATTTTAACCAATTATTTACAAAAGGCCCTCAAAATACACAAAAAATATATCAGATGCTTGTGTGCTGTGGACTTACTGTCAATTTGGAGTAGATGGATCAACCGACAGCTAACACCAGGAGACCAGTAAACACAATTAAAATATTTCAACTGTGAGGAATTTACCTAAACCAGTATCATATTATTATTTCACTGGCTTAGAGAAAAGGATCAAAACAATTCGCCTCTAACAAATAAAAGGTATTTTTTTCTTTTTAAACCTAAGCACAAACATTTATGTCTAGTAAAAATCATAAAATTAGTTTGTGATCACAGACTACAATGGTGCCTGTTAGCAGGTGAGGTTTTCCTTTTCTGGACACATCCAGCCCCATGAACTCTAATCTGTTTCCCCTACGAAATGCAGCACTCAGGAGCCAGTGACAAGGCCTTGGGGACGGCCGCTCTTCCAGTGCTCTGATTAAGTGCTTGAGGATTCAGGGGCACTGGGCTGATCTGCTGGAAATAGATGTCCTCAGGCTGCAAATGCAATTACCTGTACGGCTATCAGGAGAAAGCCACCAGAGTGGAGTCTGGTTGCATGGCTACCTCAAGGATACACTGAAGCACATGGCATAAAATAACGTGACATCAGGACCGTTGGCCAGGACCTAGGATTGCTGTCAGACCACACTGACACACAGAACAAGAAAGAAGTAGCTTCCTCTGACCAAAATCAGACTGACCTCTGCAGAGGAAATCACATTTGCAAGTGAGGACAGGCCCTATATAGACAGTGATGGGGATTGCTTAAAAAATATTTTTTTATAATTAACAGATCTTTAGATTTGATCCGACTGATGCAACAAATGAATAATGACCCCTTCACAATTACTTGTAACACAAACATTTATAAATAATATGATTATGGTATTCAATTTAGCTTCCCATTTAAATGTGTGAATCTACATTAAGTAATGAAACCATCCAAAGGTTTGTGTTTTAAAAACACATTTTATTTCTATTACGATGTTGCTAACTATTATATGGATTTAGATACACATGAGATCATATTGCCTCTCCAAAATACAACATCTAATTATCATCAGGGTGGAGAACCTCTGGCTTGAGCTTAAAATTTCTCCAATCCTAGATCAATTTTACAAAATAAAATATCAGTTGGTTAATTCTACCCACTGTAGTTGTGATTAACAAATAAACTCAGAAATTCTCCCAAACAGGCACTCCCATACATTACTGGTGGAAGTATGAATAGCTATAATTTTGGTATAAATTGTTGATATAAATATTTAATGAAATTTCATATGCATGTACCTTTTGGACCTGCAAGTCTAGTCTTAAGAATATATCTATAGGATAGATTACTAAATATGGAAAATGAGGTATATGCAGAGTTATTCAATTATAATATAGCAAATAGGTGCTACATGAATATTCACTGATAAGTGATTGGTTAAACACCGGTTAAACACATGAGACACCGATACCATTGAGTACTATATACCCTTAAAAAGAAAGAGGGAAGTTTTTATATGCCAATATGAAACATTCACCAAAATATAGTTAGGGGAAAAAGTAAGGTGCCAAACAGTGTATCTGGCAGAGTACCTTTGTATCTTTATGAAAACAGTATCTCCAGAAACATGTAAAAGTAACTGCTAATTCTGGTTATCTATGTAGAAGGGAACTATAGCAGGGTGGGGGGAGGGAAGATGGACTGAAATGGAAGGAAGATGCCATAGGACAGTGGCAACTGTGACAACACTGGGGAACTTTGGTCCATTTAAAGTGCTGAGTCAACACTGATATGAGTATAGACTAGCACATGCACACGCGCACATGCACACACACACCAAACTTAGGCTGTGTTAGTAAAGTACCTAGAATAAGGGAGGTGTGAGGGGCCAAGGGAGCAGACTAGAAGCAGCCTGCACAATGCTACTCTCACGGATAGGATTGAAAGTGGCAAATAGATACTCACTTACAGATCGATCACCAAAGAGAGAGCATTGGGAATAAACAAAGAGGCCATGGGAGGCACACAAAGACAAAGACAGAGAAGTAGGATGACCCAACTCAGCAGGATCGCAGGTACCTGGGGAAGGTGCCTGTACATGGGTAAGGGACTGAGAAGAGAACCCCTGGGCTCCACACTTCCCCTGCAGACATTGTAACTAGAGGAGGGACCCTCCACAGCAGTAGGCTCCGGACTAATATAGAGACCTTATTGGAGGCTGTGCAGTGGCATTGCTGCTGAGAGAAGGCACAGTTGGCTGCCAAACCCTGGGGACTACAACTGGCACCATTTTGAGGTGCCAGCCCCAGACTGCTGTGTCTACCTGGGGGTCAGATTTGGAACAGCTGCCTCCCACTTACCCCTGCCAGGCTGGGAAGAGAGCGGGAAAGTCAGGAGCTCTTGTGAGCCCTGTAGGCAAGTTCTGTGAGCCCCACTACCACCACCATGAAACTGGGGCAGAGTAGGCACTCACAGACACGGCACCTGCTGTCATAGCCTGGGTGGCCCCACCCAACCACACTTCCCATGAGACCCATGATGAACACATGCCCATAATCTTCATCACCTACTGCACGCCATCTGGGCAGCACAGCTGCTGCTGCCTGGGAAACCTCACTACAAACAGACCTGGGCAGGGCGAACAACTATGCAACCAATGCTGCTGGACCTTGGTGGACCACCTGCCACGGGTCTGCCCTGCCACAGTGGCTGCATGACAATCACAGGGGAACAGGGAGATGCAGAACAGCAGCAGTATTAAATGCTCACAGGCCCTCTCCTCCTGGTGGATTCCAGAGTAGAACTCAAGCATGCCATCCAGGTACCTCTTCCTCACTTCACTGATCAGTAGATATTCCGCCAGAGGAGAACAGGTATACTGCAAAGCTATCTACTTTGAGCTAAGAGAAGAGGTTCCAGAAGAGAAGGAACCAGCATGAGAACTTTGGCAATATGAAAAAACAGGCTGTCTTGACACCCCCAATGAATCACAATAGCTCTCCAGCAATGGACTCCAACCAAA
>NW_012148063.1:155843-157409 GCF_000956105.1 Propithecus coquereli | reverse complement strand
GGACAAAAGAACAAAACCCAAATATATGCTGTCTCCAAGAAATCCATTTAACTTGCAAAGATTCTTATAGGTTTGAGGTAAAGGGATGGAAAAAAAATATCCCATGCAAATGGAAACCAAAAGTGAGCAGGACTAGCTATTCTCTTATCAGATAAAATAGACTTTAAATCAATAGTGGTAAAAAAAAAAATACAAGATGGTCATTACATAATGATAAAGGGATCGGTTTCCACAAAAAGATATAACAATCTTAAATGTATATGTACCTAACACAGGAGCTCCCACATTCTTAATACAAATCCTAGTAGAACCAAGGAAGGAAATAGACAGCAACATCATAATAGCCAGGGACTTCAAGACTCCACTGACAGAACTGCATAAATCATCAAGGCAGAAAATCAACAACAAAACACTGGATTTAAACAGAACTTTAGAAAAATTGGA
Organism: Propithecus coquereli; assembly: GCF_000956105.1. Lineage (NCBI taxonomy): Eukaryota > Metazoa > Chordata > Mammalia > Primates > Indriidae > Propithecus > Propithecus coquereli. Next base: position 156,965 of record NW_012148063.1, on the reverse strand, counting down.
CATAACGGACATTCACAGGACATTTTACTCAAAAACTGCAGAATATACATTCTCATCAGCACATGGCACATTTTCCAAGGTAGATCATATGTTAGACCACAAAATAAGTCTCAGCAAATTTAGAAAAAATGGAAATCATACTATGTATCTTCTCAGACCACAGTGGAATAAAACTAGGAATCAATTCCAAGAGGAACTCTCAAAACTACACAAATACATGGAAATTAAACAACCTGCTGCTGAATAATCCTTGGGTCAGTGATGATATCAAGATGGAAATCAAAAAATTTTCAAACGAAATGACAAAGAAGACACAAGCTTCCAAAATCACTGGAATATAGCAAAAGTAGTGCTAAAAAGGAAGTACATAGGCCTTACATACTTACATTGAAAAGACAGAAAGAGCACAAATTAACAACTTAATGTCATACCTCAAGGAACTAGAAAAAAGAAAACAAACCAAACTCAAAGCTAGCAGAAGAAAAGAAATAACAAACATCAGAGCAAAATCTAACAAAATGGAAACAAACAAACAAAAAAATACAAAGGGTCAATGAAACAAAAAGTTGGTTCTTTGAAAAGAAAAACAGACTTGATAGACCACTAAATACATTAACCAGAAATAGAAGAGAAAGTATTAAAATAAGCTCAATTAGAAATGAAAAAGGAGACATTACAACTAATCCTACAAAATTCTAAATATCAGTTGAGACTACTATGAATACCTCTACACACAGAAACTAGAAAACCTAGAGGAAATGAATAAATTTTTGTAAACACACGACTTCCCAAGCCTGAATTAGGAAGAAATAGAAATCTGAACACACCAATAAGGGTAAAAAAAAAAAATCTCCCAACAACAAAAAAAAAAAAGCTCAGGACCAGATCGATTAGCAGTCAAATTCTACCAGACCTACAAAGAAGAACTGGTACCTTTCCTACTGAAACTGTTCCATAACATCAATAAGGAGGGAATCCTCCCTAACTCATTCTATAAACCCAATATCACCCTGATACCAAAGCCAGGAAAGGACACACAAAAAAGAAAGCTACAGAGCAATAACCCTCATGAACATAAATGCAAAAATCCTCAACAAAATACCAGCAAACTGAATCCAACAG
>NW_012148063.1:146872-154133 GCF_000956105.1 Propithecus coquereli | reverse complement strand
CATCAACAGTTACCATCTGGAAATTTTAAAAGGGACATTGGCAAAATGGAATGGGTTCAGCATCACATGCTAAGATTAGACCCATAATAAAAATATTTATATAATCGTGTTATTTTAAATACTGTTTTAACTGATTTTTAATTTTTAGAATGAACCTAAAGAGAAACCATTGAAGACTTCATTACAGTTACAGAACAGAATGTAAACCCTGACCATGTAAATACAATAATATGACAAAAACTGGGTGATAGAAAGAAGGGGCTAAAATGTAGGTGGCATTAGATGTTCTAGAGGGGAGGGGCTTCAGGATGGCAGCCTAGAGGCATCTGGCAGTCATCTCTTCCACGAACAATTATCAAAACAGAGAATAGGTAACCATACTTCAAATAGACCATCAAAGAGAGAATACTGAAACTCAACAGAGAAGTGCCAGGAAACACCTAAGGCAAAGAAGAAGGAAGCAAGGCAGCCTGCTTGGCCAGCACTGGCTGGGAGACCAGAGAGTCTCCCCAATGTGCGGAGAGGGTAAGTGAGAGACCCCCAGTGGTCCACATTCCCATTGTGAACTCCTCCAATCCTAGCCATGAGAGAGCCTCTTTACCCACATGGGATCTGAGACTAACATAGGGAGTTGTCTGGAGACCATGTGACAGTATTGCTCCAGAGAAGGAACTCACACTAGGTCCCAGACATCCCTGAGTCCTAGACAGCCACAGCAAGGCACCATTTTAAGAGCTCAGCCCCCACTAGACTGCATCCTACCCTAGAGCACAACAGTCCCCTGCATCTCCACATCCCTGATCCCCATAGACATTTCCTGCCCGCAGCTGCCACTACAGTTGGCTGCTGCTGCTGGGGCCAAAGCATAAGCCACTGGCAGAGATCCTGTCCCCCTAGCAGCAGGGCCACCACCACACACTTACATGTGCCCTGAGGACAGGCTCCCCTACTCAGAGCCATCACCTGGGTCTGAAGCCTGCACTCCCCAGCTTCCTGCCTATAGCGGCAGCCACTGCCATCCCCACTTGACTCTCCTCCAGGGCCCTGGGGATCACCTTGCCCCTGCACACCATAGCCAATGCTCATACACACCACTGAAAGGACTGAGGACAGTCCTGCCCATCTTGGCTCTGCTTCCCCAGTGCCCAAGTATGCCATCCAGAGGCCAAAGGATCTCCCTGCTCCATCTGCCACCATTGGCACTTGAGCACTTCTATCAGGAGCCTGAGGACAGGCCTACCCACCCTGGCACTATCACCATAGCTGGCACCCACCCAGCCCCACTACCTGTGGGCCTGGAGACTGGCCCACCCAGCCCATCGCAGCCACTACTAATATGAGCATGGACCACTTGGGAGGCAGAGGATTGTCCTGCTACTGCTGTTATCATTGCCCATGCCATGCCCACTGCCCAGGGGCCCAAGGACCCACCCAGCCACCCAGCCCATTGATGCTACTGCTGGAATCTGAGCAAACTGCTTTGGATCCTAAGAATGAGCCCACCAGGACCAGCTAACACTGGTGCTAGCATAGATCACCATGGGGCCCAAGGATAGGCATGCTCAGCCTGCTGCTGATCCCACTAGGGCCTAAGGACTAGCCCACCTGGTGTCCCTGTCACCAGTGAAACTTCACCACAGCCTCCATTGACAATCACACCTTAAGCCACCGAGGAAATCACAGACACCACTGGCACTATGTATAGCCAAAGAAATTATACAGAGACTACACTACTGTATGCACACAGTCTCAAAGCCAAAATGCCCTACTGAATTGAAACCATAGATACATCCTCAGGAAAAAGTCTTCCCCTACAAAAGCAAATGCAAAAAATTGGAAGAAGTGACTGTTATAACAGATGCACATATATCAACATAAGGACACAAGAAACATGAAAAAGCAAGGAAATATTATGCCTCCAAAGGAATACAATAATTCTTCAGCAACAGATTCCAATGAAAAAGAAATTTGTGAAATGCTGGGTAAAAATTAAAATAATAATATTAAAGAAGCTCAATTAAATACAAGAGAATACAGGTAAACAATACAAAGAAATTAGAAAAACCATCCAGGATATGAAGGAGAAATTTACAAAGGAGATAGATATCATAAAAAAGAATGGAACAGAAATCCTGGAACTGAAAAATTCATTGAATGAAATAAAAAATACATTTGAGAGCTTCAATAATAGACTGGATCAAACATAAGAAAAAATTTTAGAACTTGAAGGCAGATCTTTGAACTAACCCAGTCACAAAAAAAATAAAGTAAAAAAAGAAAAAACAAAGTCTACATAACATATGGAACACCATAAGTGACCAAATATTGAAATTTTTAGTATCCCAGAAGATGAAGAGAAAGGGTTTGAAACCCCATTTAATGAAATAATACATAAAAACTTCATAAGTCTAGCAAGAGATTTAGACATCCAGATACAAGAAGTTGATAGATGGTCAAATAGATACAACTTAAAAAATTCTTCTCCACCTCACATAATACAGTGAAACTTTCGAAAGTCAAAGACAAAGAAAGAATTCTAAAAACAGCTAGAGAAAAGCATCTAGCACTTATGAGAGAACCCCCATCAGACTCACAGTGGATTTCTCAGCAGAAACCCTACAGGCCAAAAGAGAATGGGATGATATATTGAAAATACTGAAAGGCATTGTACTGAAAAAAAGTTGTCAACCAAGAAAACTATACCCAGCAAAGTTATTCTTCATAAATGAAGAGGAAATAAAATATTTTCTAGATAAGCAAAAATGGAGAGAATTTATCTCCATTTGACTGACCCTACAAGAAATGCTTAAGGGAGTTCAAAACTTGAAAACAAAAGGACTATATCTACCATTATAAAAAGAGAATGAAGGACAAAAACTATGCAATTATCTCAAGAGCTGCAGAAAAAGTATCTGATAAAATTCACATCCCTCCAAGATAAAAACTCTCAACAACTTAGACATAGAAGAAACATATCTCAACATAATGCAGGCCAAATGTGACAAACCTACAGCTAACTTCTTACTGAATGGGGAAAAACTGAAAGCCTGTCCTATAAGAACTGGAACAAGACAAGGACGCCCACATTAATCATTCCTATTCAATATAGTATTGGAAGTCCTAGACAGAGAATTAAGCAAGAGAAATAAATTAAAAGTATCCAAATTAGAAAAGAGGAAGTCAAATTGTCTCTCTATACAACTGACATAATCTTATATTCACAAAAGCCAAAAGACGCCACAAAAAAGAACTCTTAGAACTGATAAGTTCGGTAAAGTTGCAGCATACGAAATCAACATACAAAAATTAGTACAATTTCTGTACACCAATAATGAACTAGCTAAAAAAGAAATTAAGAAGGCTCTCCCATTTACAATAGGTACAAAAAAAATAAAATACCTAGGAATAAATTTAACCAAGGAAGTAAAACATATCTATAAGGAAAACTATAAAACACTGATGAAAGAAATTAAAAGAGACATAAAAAAATGGAAAGACATCCCTATGCCTACGGATCATAAGAATTAATATTGTTAAATATACTACCTAAAGCAATCTACAGATTCAATGCAATCTTTATCAAAATACCAGTATCATTTTTCACAGAAATAGAAAACACAATCCTAAAATTTGTATGGAACCAAAAAAGAGCTCGAATAGCCCATGCAATCCTGAGCAAAGAGAACAAAGCTGGAGGCATCACACTACCTGATTTCAAAATATATTACAAGACTATAGTAACTAAGAAAGTGTGGTATTGGTATAAAAGCAAACTTATAGACTAATGAAACAGAATAGAGAACCCAGAAATAAATTCACATATTTACATCCAACCGATTTTCTACAAAGGCGCCACAGAAATACATTGGGAAAAGGACAGCCTCTTCAACAGATGGTACTGAGAAAACTAGATATCCACATGCAGAAGAATGAACCTGGACCCCTGTCTCTTACCATACACAAAAATCAATTCTAAATGGATTAAAGACTTAAACATAAGACCCAAAGCTATGAAACTACTAAAAGAAAACATAGGGAAACACTTCAAGACATTGGTCTAGGCAAAGATTTTATGCCTAAGACCTCAAAAGTACAGGCAACAAAAACAAAAATAGGCTAAACAACTTCTGCATAGCAAAGGAAACAATCAACAGAGTGAAGAGACAACCTGTTGAATGGGAGAAAATATCTGCAAACTATTCATTCAACTAATATCCAGAATATACAATGAAATCGAACAAACAACTCAACAATGAAAAACAAATAACCCCATTAAAAAGTGAGCAAAGGACATGAGTAGACATTTCTCAAAAGAATAAATACAAATGGCCAAAAGGTATATGAAAAAATGGCCAACATCACTAAACATCAGGGAAATGCAAATTAAAATCACAATGAGACATCATCTTACCCCATTTAGAATGGCCATTATTAAAAAGACAAAAAGATGTTGCTGGGGATGCAGAAAAAAGGCAACTCTTATACATCATTGGTGGGAATGTAAATTAGTACAGCCACTATGGAAAGCAGTATGGAAATTTCACAAAAATCTAAAAATAGAACTACCATACAATCTGACAAGCCCACTACTGGATATTTATCCAAAGAAAAGGAACTCAGTATATCAAAGTGATAGCTACACCCCCATATCTATTGCAACATTATTCACAATAGCAAAAGATAGGGATCAACCCAATGTCTGTCAATGGATAAATTAATTAAGAAAATGTGGTATATATATATATACAATGGAATACTATTTGGCCATAAAAAAGAATGAAATCATGTCCTTTGAAGCAATATGGGTGGAAGTGGAGGTCATTATGTCAAGTAAAATAAACCTGCCACAGAAAGACAAAGATCACACTCATATGTTCTCATTCATATGTGGGAGCCAAAAAATTTGATCTCATGGAGTTAGAGAGGAGAAAGATTCCAGAGACTAGGAAGGGTGTGGGGTGGGATGGAGGCATGAAGAGAGGTTGGTTAATGGGTACAAAGCATACAGTTTCATAGAAGGTATAAGTTCTAATGTTTGATAGCAGGGTAGGGTAACTATAGCTAACGACAATGTGTTGTATATTTCAAAATAGCTAGAAGAGAAGACTTGAAATGTTCTCAGCACATAGAAATGATAAATACTCGAGGTGATGGACACCCCAAATACCCTGACTCGATCATTACACATTTTATGCATGTAACAAATATCACATGTACCCCCATAAACATGTATAAATGTATCAATATAAATGTATTATGTATCAATAAAAAATTAGGAGACACTAAATTCTTCATATTTCATAACGGGAAGTCTTAAAATACTACTTCAAATTGATGAATCAATGACTTGAAAGTCTTTATGGTAACTATCAGAGGAACTAAAAAAGAGAAACAGTTAAAGAGAGTTATTTTGCAAGAATGAGACCAGGGCTGAGAATGGAAGAAGAGAGGGGTTTTGACTGTACTTTAGAGGCTTACGAACAGCTTAAATTTTTTATAATATGTGCAGATATTATTTTGGTGTTTATTTTCATTTTAATTCCTCATCCAGAGACTAAAAGTCCCCCTACCTCACAGACAATAAGAAGGAGGTTCATGTAAGAAAAGTTTGAAAGATCTGGGACTGTTTAGCAGAAAAGACTGGAAAATCCATAATAAATGTCTTTAAGTGCTTGAAGGGTGGCCATATGAACAGGGATTTCCATTTATTCAGTACAGTTTCATAAGACAGAGCCAGGATGAGTATGTGAATTATAGGGATTCTGGTCCTGACTTGCTACGAGGAAGAACTGTCGAACAATTAGAGCTGCACAAAGATGAGATGGACCTCTTTGTACAGTAGCGAGTCCCGGCCTCTAAAGGAGTTCAAGGAAAGGCTGGACACTAGATAGAGCCTGGGACATTTTAAAGATGATTCTTATTTCACATAGAGAGTTAAACAATCTAGATTCTAAATGACCTGAAAATCACTTCCAACATTATGATTCTAAAATCGTAAAGCAATATTTAATGTCTTTAGTAATTTATCCTGTGTAACCATTTCTCACTTCTAGGAACTACTTCCATACGTCTGTACTCTTAAAATAATCTCATGCTTATATTAGTTCCTAGGTAAAAGTAAATACCTAGGAAAGGGAAGTAAAAATACTGAACAATAACTTTAAGAGATAGATCCTTGAGTTATTTTCCAATTTTATGATAAAAAATTGAGGTTCGAAGAGGTAAAGCCACATTCCCACACAGCCAATCGACTCTGGAGCCAGGATAAAAACCCAAGCAGCCTAATTCAAGAACCTTGCTTCTTAACCACTCTGCTCACGGTGCCTTACATATTCCACCGCAGGGTAACAAACCAAAAAGGCAGAAAGGACATCATTCCAAACCCAGGTCTGCCTCAGTCCAATACCACTATTATTTCTTTGCTTTAAAATCTAGCTATCAGAATTAAAAAAAAAATGTGAACAATGTGAAAGAAAAGAAGCTGTTTAAAATGCAATATGTAAGTTTAGTTTCTGTTCCCACCAATATTAACTTCTATAGTCTATAGGAAGTGGGCACATAGCTTGTGTAGGCAAAGTGGCTACTTTCCTGAACAGTGGATTATTTCAAGATAACCAACAGAAAAGGTACCAGTCTTTGATAGTTTTTAAAACATACTTCAATATTTACTACTAAAGATTTTCAAATAACATATTCACCATATATTAATATATGATAAATCAACTGGATTTTTATTTTTGAAATTTCCATAAAGGAACTCAAGTAGCCTTTAAGCAAATCAGAGAAGCTGAGTTATGTAAAGACAGCACCCTGGCCCAGCAGATACTTCTACTTCTGCAGTCCTTCTGGACTTCACTAATAAAGTAAGTTTCCTACCTCAAAAACAGAGCTTTAGAAAGCACTATGAACAGCTTCCTGAGGCTGTTAATGTGTCAGTAAAACCACTTGACAGTATTTTTCAGTAGTAAATCTTTGGAGTCATAATCTTATGAATGAGCACTTTATTAAAGACCTCAAGTTTTTTATTGCCCGTATACTTTTTTGTAATTTTTATTATTTTGGCAGGAACCTCAGCCCAAAGTGAGTGTGTTTCCAAAGCCTGAATAACATTGCATCAGACATTCACAAGTAAAGACACTTATATAAGAAAAGGAATAAGTTCTGTTTTTTTTAATATGCTATTACAACAAATTTTCTTACTCATTTCCTGCTACTAATCTCCAGAGATGCATTTTATAAATAAATACTAAATTCTTCCTAA
>NW_012148063.1:144627-145757 GCF_000956105.1 Propithecus coquereli | reverse complement strand
TTTTTAGTGGTCCAATTAATTTCTTTCTATTTTTAGTAAAGACGGGATCTCGCTCTTGCCCAGGCTGGTCTCGAACTCCGGAGCTCAAACAATCCGCCCGCCTCGGCCTCCCAGAGTGCTAGGATTACAGGCGTGAGCCACCGCGCCCGGCCTAGATCCAACTTTTAAGTTTACAGGATAAAGAGAAACAAGTTAAACAACACTGTGAAGAAACAATCAGACCACTCACTGTTCTGGGCTTTGCAAAATGTCAATGCTGTTTAAAAAAAAAACTAGAAAAAACTAAAAATAATCAACAAATGCAGTGGATGAACCTAGACTGGATACTGATTTGGGTAAGAAAATAGCTGTAGAAGACATTCTTGGAGCAAGTGGTAAAATTTGAATGCGGAATGATATTGGATGATTATTCGTTATCCGTTGCTGTGTAAGTACATTGCCCCAAACTTCGTGGCTTAAGACAACAAACATCCATTATCTCACAGTTTCTATGGGTCAGGAATCTGGGCATGACTTCACTGGGTGGCTCTGCCTCAGGGTCTCTCCTAGAGTCACAGTCAAGCTACTGATCAAGGTCACAGTCACACACTGTCCCCCCACCGCGGGAGGAGGATTCCCTGCCGAGCTCACTCACGCGGTAGCCAGTAGGCCTCAGGTCCTTGCCACAGGGGCCTCACAGCACGCTATGGACTGGATTGTGTCCCCCCAACATTCATATTTTAAATCCCTAACCCCAATGGATGATATTTGGAAGTGGGGCCTTTGGGAGGCAAGTAGCTTTGGATGAGGTCATGAGAGTGGGGCCCTCATGGCTGGATTCGTTGTATAAATAAACGAATTGTAGCCAATTCGTTGTATAAATAAAAAACACTTCCCTTTGGCAATATCTCTCAAAATTACAATATCCATGTCCTTTGATCCAGCAAGCCTACTTTTCAGATTTTGTCTTACTAATATATTCTCACACATGAGGAACGATGCAAGATTATTCATAGAAGCCTATTGATAATAGTATATAGTATATTGCCATTTGTGTTGAAAATATTAATAAATAAAAAGAGAAAAATAGAGTGTGCAGTGTGTCACCATTTGTGTTAAAAATAAATAAAAAGAATATGTATATATACATA
>NW_012148063.1:138735-143152 GCF_000956105.1 Propithecus coquereli | reverse complement strand
AAAAAAAAAAAAAATGCTCTAACAGTGGTTATCATTGAGGTCTGGAATTAGCAGGGCTTTTTGCTTTCTGTGTTGTGCATTGGCATTGCTAACTGAGAGTATTTATAAGATTCACAAGGGGAAAATCGAAGCAGGCAGACTCCTTGACCTCAGGCAGAGGGCTACAAGGACGCCTGTAGGAAGACTTGAAAACCCCCCACACGACAGGGCCGATGTCGGCGTTATGATTGTCTGTGGAAGTGACCTATCTTTCAGCCTCAGCACCCTGCTCCCAACTCAGAGCTGTTCCCCTCTCTCGAACACTTTTCCTCACATTCACATGATCACTCCTCAACGTCCTTCAAAAGTCTCCCACTCGGGGACACTCCTCAGCCAGTCTACCTAAACCCGCACCCCACACCTGTCACTTGCTTCGCCCTCTACTCCCGCACCCTGATTTGTTTTTCTTCATTGCCCTTTTACCAGGGGGTACTTATGTATTTCTTCACTTTCTTTACCCCTTGGTAATGAAATCTCTAGGAGAGCATAGACTTAGTCTTGTCTCATTCCCACTGCTGTATCTCCAGCACCCAGAACAGTGTCTAGCATGTAGCAAACAAACACTCACTAAATATTAGCGAAATGGATGAATGAATATCAAACAAATTATTAGGAATATCTCCTTTTCCACCATGACTCCTAGAGAGTGTGTGTGCATGTGTTTACAAGAGCATGTGGCTTTGGAATTGGAGCGATCTTGCTCTCGGTGGAACACCTAGTGAGGCTGCAGTCTTGATCAAGACAGCAGACTTCCCCATCTTGGCCAATGGGTTTTTATTTTTAAGACAGGCACCAGCTCAGGTGGTTGGGGAGCCAGCGCTCCACAGTCCTCCCGTCTGTTCCAAAGCACAGGTTCCATCATTACTCAGGTGTGCTGAGGCCAACAAATCAGGGGACACTTGCCATCAAAATACTCATGGTTCCCAAGAGGAAGGAGCATGCCATGCCACACAGGGCCACATGGGGAAGCATCAGGGCCAGTCAGGAGACAGAAGGGGTGGGGAGAAATGTGGGCAAGAGGCTTTACAGTCTCTTCTGCAGGAAGGAACGGCCAAGGCAGAGTAAGCAGGCTTAGGTTTGGTAGTTTGAATGATTTCAGTGGCTCTGAGGTGTAGGGGCTGTCCCTGAACTGTCTGGTATCTGGCTCTAAGATGATTAGGGGCAAAAGGATAGTGGCCCCAGGTGTAAAAGCCAGTTATAGGAGGTGGTTGGGGAGTGGGCTCTGAATTGGTCAGTTTGCATCTGAAAGGCCTGCAGTGAGGGCCACTCTCTCCTGGGTCAGCAAGGCCCTGGATGCCAAAGCATCAGAAACACCAACAATAGGCTGGCGCAGTGGCTCACGCCTGCCATCCCAGCACTTTGGGAGGCTGACACAGGAGGATCGCTTGAGGTCAGGAGTTCAAGACCAGCCTGGGAAACATAGTGGGAACCCCAGACTAGCACACAGAGATTGTCTTTGATGGAGGAAAGGGTGTCCAAAAGAAGGAGTATATGAGTTTCCTTTTCTTTCCCCACCACTTGGCTTAAAAGATAATCCCCAAACTACACTGCAAAGTGGACTTTTACAGCTGAGTTCCTGGTCACATGTTAGCCACAGGGAGGAGGATGAGGAGCATCCAGCACCCATGAGGGTATCAGATGGACCCTGGGCCTGAGCTAACCCAACAGTAAAGTGGAATGCTTCTCAAAGTGAAATGAAATCATCTTGCAGCTTTCAGAGAGGACGCTTGGGAAGATACTAGCAGACACCGGAGATGTGGCTTTTAGGAATGGCTGCATGGAAATCTGTCAGGGAGCAAGGATTTGAAAGATTTGTAAATAAGCAAAGATGCCATGAGCACTCAAATGCTTTCAAGTACTCTATGAAGCACTATGGGGCAAGTGAATTATTCAGTTAATATCATTAATTTCCATCCTAATGGTAATATACCATTAAAGTAGGATTTTTTCTATTTGGTTTTAATGTAAAATTTAAAAAGTACTGTAGACCTAATCTTAACTCTACCCTCAGTAAGTATCCCAAAAATGACACACAGCTGTTGTGTGTGTGTGTGTGTGTGTGTGTTGCTGTCTGTAACTAAAAGGAAAAACAACTCTCTAAAACAAATTGCTAAAATGAATAATTAACTGTATGTGAAAACCTAAATATATTAATATTTTAAACAAAACAGTTAATCCCTTTTGGAGAATAATTATTCCAAATTATGCTACAAAGAATCTTGGAATCGAGGCTCAGAGAGGTGATACAGTTTGTCCCAAGTCACACAGTGAATTAATGCTGCCCTTGGGCCACCGTCCTATTCTCCTGCCACCCCCATGCCCAACCACAGCACTCCCTTTCATGTCACTTGTCAGAATAAGCACTATAGTTATAGTCTTTTTAATCTGTATACAAACACCTTGAAAATTAAATCTTCCTCTGACGCCTTTTCATTCTTCTTTTCTGGATCCAAGCAGTCATGAAGTTGAGTTAGAAATTCCTCATGTTTCCTGCAATTCTTTGAGATTTGTTTCTTATTCTCCTCATTTTCTTTTGAACACTTTCTATCAGGCAAATAACAAATAAGTCGGGGTTTAACATCATGGAAGATAACATTCATCAAACCAAATCAGAACTTAAGCTCTCTGTGGGAAATAACTAATTGTCATTTTCAACACAACACAGTTTCCCAGACACAGAGCAAATTATTGTCATGCGAGCCCTGTAAGGGAAGGAGAAACGTGGAAGCAATTTCGGGGCACCTCCACTTGACAGAAAGGTAGGGAAATCCTCATGGCATCGTGGACCTAGTAACAGGAGGAGAGACGGATTCTCCTATCCTCAACCCTTAGGATCTACAGAAGTGGAAGCAGCTTCCGGACCACACATGGACACTTTGCCATGTGTGTGGTCACAATCCACACACCCACAGATCTCCACTGGGGCCTCACGGGGAAGCAGGAGAGTGCTACTACATTGGTTCTAGAGGGTCAAGCTCTGTTTCTTTTTTCTAACATTATACGTGATCTATCAGGGTCCTGGTTCATGGCCAAGCGTAACTATAACAACAAATACATCAGGAGGAGGGAAGCTTCTCACCACTAGAAAAGAAAGATTTTAGATCACTAACAAAGATCATAATTAGTTTACACACCCTGAGTCTTTAAAGAGTACTAGAAGAAAGGAAAGGAAATCAGTATATCACCTGCACCTCCATGTTTATTGCAGTTCTGTTCACAATAGCCAAGATGTGGAATCAACCTAAACGTCCACGTAATGGATGAATGGATAAAGCAAATGTGATAGATAGATAGATACAAACAGACAGATAGATAGATAGAATAGATATTACAATGGAATACTATTCTGCCATACAAAAGAATGAAATCCTGCCATTCGCAGCAATACGGATAGAACTGGAGGACATTATGTTAAGTGAAATAAGTCAGACACAGGATGATAAATACTGCATGTTCTCACTCATATGTGGGAGCTAAAAAAAATTGAGCTCATGGAAGTAGAGAGTAGAACTGTGGTTTATTAGAAGCTAGAGAGTGTGTGGGAGAGGGCAGGGAGAGGTTGGTTAACAGACACAAAATTACAGCTAGAAGGGAGGAATCATTTCTAGCGTTAGGTAGCACAGCAGGGTGAATACAGTTAACAGTAATTTAGTGTACATTTTCAAAAAGCTAGAAGATATTGAACGTTCACAACACAAAGAAATGATAAATGTTCAAGATGGTAAATGTGCTAATTAGCCTGATTTGATCCTTATACATTGTATATACCTATCGAAATATCGCTCTGTATCCCAAAAATGTGTACACATCAACTAAAAATATAAGGAGAAAAAAGAGTATTGAAAGGGTATTGAAACTGGCCAGGCAAGGAAAATCATGGATTTATGATGTGGTATGAATATTTTACTTCAAATGTCAAGAAACCTTGTTGAAATAATGCTTGAAGTGTTAGAGACTAAGAGATCATCAAAAAATAGACATACTTTAAAGGCAAATTCGAATCATTTCAGTAATTTAGTGTCATTTTTTTCAATATCTGAGATAATAAACATGATTATTGCTTTCCCTTGTTACCATGTCAAGTGTTTACTGCAAATTCTTTCACTCTATTCAAAGATTAACAAAGCACGTAATTGCAGATACTCAAAAGCATATCGTATGTCTATTTAGAAAAATGAATAACAATAAAAGACTAACATCACTATATCTCTGAATTCTTATTTTTAGCATATGAAAGGTAAATTTTTATTCAGTTTTTTAGACTCATGAAAAGCATAGTTAATGCTATCGTGCTGATTGATTTACATATATGATCCCATATATTAACCCCAAGATTTCAATATTATTTCCCCATTCCAAAGGGCTCTAACAACTTCCA
>NW_012148063.1:126550-128255 GCF_000956105.1 Propithecus coquereli | reverse complement strand
TAATCTCGTTGTGATAGCCAGAATAATGGCCTCCCAACCTATAGCTATGTTACGTTATATGGTATATTAATTTCCTAGGAAATTTGCTGTAACAAATTTGACAAACTGAATGGCTTAAAACAATGGAAATTTATCCTTTCACAGTGCTGAAGTCTAGAAATCCAAAACCAAGATGTCAGCAGATGTGCTCTCTCAGAAGGATCTAGAGAGCATCTGTTCCATGATTTTCTCTTAGCTCCTGGTGTTGCTGGCAATCCTTGGCTTGTGAACAAATCACTCCAATCTCTACCTCTCTTGTTAAGTAGAATTCTTCCCTATGTTACTGTGTCTGTGTCTCTTTTCCTTTTCTTATAAGGTTATTAGTCATATTGGATTAGGGATCACCCTAATCCAGTGTGACCTCATCTTTGACCTAAGTTGTTTAAGAGCTTTGTTTTTGTGGCTTTTTGTTTTCTGGGTTTGTTACTGACTTCCTTCTTGCTTTGTGCCCAAAGAATGTCGTCAGCATTCAGAGCTGATATTCACTGGTGCGTACCAGTGTGGCCGAATGGTGTCCATTCAGAATTGAGTCCATTCTCATGGTATAGCAGTCATTGTGTATTGTGATCATTATCCTTTCTATATTATTCCTACTTCAGTGGATTTATTGAGGTTTTTGTGAATGTTCAATTTTATAAGTATCCCACGGGCACTTAAAAAGTTGTATTCTCTATAGGACTTGGAATATAGAATAAATTAGATGTACTTTACTGGTTATTTAATTGGGCATTTCTACCCTTGCTTAATTTCTATCCTTTTATAGAGGTTGGAGCTTTTAAAGCCACTTTTATGAGAACACTAATCCCATCAACTAAGAGAGGTGAGTTAAGGACTTCTATTACTAATTTAGTCTATGTCTCCTTGTAGTATTTGTATTCTTGTTTTATCAATGCTGATGCTGTTTTACTCCGTGCAAAGATACTCAAAACTTTCATGTCTTCATTGCGAATTGTGGTGTGTAACATTAGAATGTGCCATTGTTTGTCTCATTTAATCATTTCTCCTATGAATTCAATCTTCTCTGATATTGAGATTTTGTTCCCTGGTTTCTTTTTGTTTGCATCTGACCTAATATACCTGTGTTCCATCTTCTTATTTCCAACCTTTCTATATTACTTTGATTTGGAAGTAAATAAAGTTAGGTTTGGCTTTGTGATTAAGGCTAAAATTCTTTCCCCCCACCCCTGCCCTCGAGGGGGCCTTCCACTAATTTTGCATTTTGGGATTTCAACCATCTCCTCATTGTGTCAAAAATAGAGTCTGTTTCTCATTTTCTTTGTTGTTTGTGGCTAATTTCTAGGAATGGAAGAGGGAAAGGCCAGTGGTATGCTACCATTTTCAAACTATAAGTGCCCAGTTAGATTTCTAAACTAAATGGCCCTTTGGTGGCTTAGAGGCATTTAAACATTTTTTAATTAAAAAGCCCTTTTAAAAATTCTCCTTTTGAAAAACATCTAAAACCATGTGATACTCATGCAGGAAATCAACAGAGAGATCAATAGAAACCCCAGGTACATCCTTAGTCTCTAATCCTCAGAAGAAATTAGTGTATGAAAAAAGAGTCATCACAAATATTTTCTAGTGGGGAAAGAAAATATTATTTAATAAATAGTGAAGCTAATTACTAAAGAAAAAAAGGAAGAAAGATTAGAGCTGTACTACACAT
>NW_012148063.1:125027-126500 GCF_000956105.1 Propithecus coquereli | reverse complement strand
CGGGGCCTGTGCTCTTTGTGAAAGACATACAAGAAAGCCATTCATTTTTGAAGGAATATCAAAGAGGTCACATAAAGGAGGATTTCCTGGAATATCTAAGTGGCCTCAGGGGATGCACCAGTAAAACCCATTTATGACTGCCAGAGACTTCTCAACTGCCAGTGACTACTGTCTGATATACTTAGGAATACAAGTCATCTCAAAGCCCTCAACTTCACAACAAACGTTGTCATGACTAGTGTGATTCAATCCACAAAATGCCAAACAAAACCTTCAGGGCACTTAGTAACAGCTGGTGTTTGCCAATCACAACACAGTCAAGAAGACGGTAGATAAGTGCTCTTGGGGGAAAGCATTAAAAAGTTTAACTGAATCTCTTATTAGAGAACCACATCCTGTTCAGACTCGTTCAATAGTCAGAAGGGTCTTCTCTACCCTGACCACCACACGCATATTTCCTCAACGAGGCCATGTGAGGATGTAGGTCACTTAGGAGAAATTTGACCTGTAGTATGTATGGTACATCATTTTATAAAATTCTTTAGGAAAATAAGTTCCCCAGTGAATTATGGGGAAATATGATTATTTCTTCCAATGACTAACATCTTCTTTTTTAGGAAATGATACAGTCATACCATTATTTTATATCTCCTTCCTATAATAAATATTGTATCCAATAATATAATATTACCAGCCAGGTAAGACAGTTCAGAAATGGTCCTTTGTTTTAGGAGGTTGCAATCTACTGCAGAATAGTACCAAAAGCATTAGCATCTTCAAATGGTCATGGATGAAAGAAACTACATATTAAGGTATCATTACCTTGACACTGAAGCAGGACCCACATTAGGAGGATTCTTTTGATTACTGAATTTAGAAAATAGTTGTTAGGCCCAAATCACCCTTCAGAGTCCAGCTGTCTGGGGATTATTCACCAATTAATATTTATTGAAAGCCTACTCTGCACCAGGCCGTGAGCTTAGAGTCTGATAAGAGAAAGAGCATTTATCAAATAATCATATTAATGATTGCAGAATTACGAACTGAAATAAACACAAGGAACAGGGGAAAAAACAGATTAACGAAGGAAATTGAATTAAGATTAGGGAGCTGGAAGGAAAAAAGAGCTCCCTAAGGAAGTGATGATTAAATAAATTAAATAGGCAAGAGGTATTGAAGCAGAAGCAGCACACATCATTCCAATAGCAAAATGCCCGTGCAAGGGCCCTGTGGCAGGAGTCTGCCCTGCGTAGGCAAAGATCTGAGAGCAAGCAGTGAGGCTGAGGGACAAAGTCAGGCAAAGAATAGTGTCAGCAGGGCGTAAAAGGCAGCTCTGAGCTCATTAATATATTTTAGTACCTGCCAGGGCTTCTTTTTCGGAATATTCCTAGCTATTCTTGCTTGTTAATTTTACCATATGAAATTTAAAATCAGCTTGCTAAATTCCAAAAAATCCTGTTGTTATTGTTATTG
>NW_012148063.1:112886-113792 GCF_000956105.1 Propithecus coquereli | reverse complement strand
GGAAATATGATTATTTCTTCCAATGACTAACATCTTCTTTTTTAGGAAATGATATAGTCATGCCATTATTTTATATCTCCTTCCTATAATAAATATTGTATCCAATAATATAATATTACCAGCCAGATAAGACAGTTCAGAAATGGTCTTTTGTTTTAGGAGGTTGCAATCTACTGCAGAATGGTACCAAAAGCATTAGCATCTTCAAATGGTCATGGATGAAAGAAACTATATATTAAGGTATCATTACCTTGACACTGAAGCAGGACCCACATTAGGAGGATTCTTTTGATTACTGAATTTAGAAAATAGTTGTTAGGGCCAAATCACCCTTCAGAGTCCAGCTGCCTGGGGATTATTCACCAATTAATATTTATTGAAAGCCTACTCTGCACCAGGCCGTGAGCTTAGAGTCTAATAAGAGAAAGAGCATTTATCAAATAATCATATTAATGATTGCAGAATTACGAACTGAATAAACACAAGGAACAAGGGAAAAAACAGATTAACAAAGGAAATTGAATTAAGATTAGGGAGCTGGAAGGAAAAAAGAGCTCCCTGAGGAAGTGATGATTAAATAAATTAAACAGGCAAGAGGTATTGAAGCAGAAGCAGCACATATCATTCCAATAGCAAAATGCCCGTGCAAGGGCCCTGTGGCTGGAGTCTGCCCTGCGTAGGCAAAGATCTGAGAGCAAGTAGTGAGGCTGAGGGACAAAGTCAGGCAAAGAATAGTGTCAGCAGGGCTTAAAAGGCAGCTCTGAGCTCATTAATATATTTTAGTACCTGCCAGGGTTTCTTTTTCAGAATATTCCTAGCTATTCTTGCTTGTTAATTTTACCATATGAAATTTAAAATCAGCTTTCTAAATTCCAAAAAATCCTGTTGTTATTGTTATTGAAATCA
>NW_012148063.1:109770-112836 GCF_000956105.1 Propithecus coquereli | reverse complement strand
GGGTTAAACCTCTACTTAGAGGAATCTTCCAAATTGTGTATATAAGCATTTGCAGCCCTAATTGATAGGACATAAAAATGCTTAGGATGACACTATGTTTGTTGGGACTCTTGATGACATTTAGAAATGAGCCTGGGAAAAATTTTCAGGTCTCCAAAGATACTTGAGGTCAATAATTTTTTTTTTTCCAAATTGAGTTTCAGGGCCAAATAATGCAAAATACCAGTATATTCAAAGATGTGTCCTGCTATCAAAAGCTAGTATCATAATGCTAGCTAAACTGAGAAATACATTGCAATATCCTTACTGTAATTTCTCATCAAGTTCTACAACTTTCTTCTTTAATTCCTGGTTCTCCTTGAGTGCAGTGTGAGCTGTGATTTCTGTTCTGATTTTAGAAGTGGAAAGTGCTGCTGACTCTTCTTCTAACTCCTGAACTCTGTCTCTCAAAGAGGTGAGGAGAGATGATTTTCTGGCACTATTTTCTTTGTAGCTCTCCATTTCGGCTTTCAACTCTTGACAGGAGACTTCTTTAGAAAGCATCTTGGATCGGAGGTCCCGAAGCTATCACGGAAAAAAAGTTAGAAAAAAAAATGGAATAAGAACTTAACAGTAAAAGCTTGAAGTATCTTTAAGAACCCCAAAACCCAAAACCCTAATTTAAAATTTCACTTTTATTCATGACTTAATCCAATTTTCTTCTTTTAAATATTTGTATCCATCTTACTAAATGGGAAATTATGCCTAAGTAATGAAATTCATATTCTGTCTCTTCCAAAAACAATTGTGCAATGTCTTATGTTGATTTGTGATGTATATCGCAAATATAGCCAGGAGACATTTGTGATGTGTATTTCAAAAAACAATAAAATATTTTGCAATGGTAACCCATTTTCTAAATCCATGTTGCTGCTATTGCTGCTGATGAAGAGTGAAACAAGGAACCTATAAGCTGTACTATCTGTGACTTCATAGCTGTTAACTGTTTCCCAAGTAAATGCAAACTATTCAATATATCGCCAAATTTCTCCCACTTGTCTTCTGGGCTCTACTTATGAGTCATAAAGAAAAATAATATTCCAATTTCTGGGAAAAATATGGGAGAAAATAGAAATCCTTATAGGATTTATACAAAGGAAGCATTTTAACTTTTATGAGTTCTGTGGCATCAAAATGCTAAACAATGTATGTGCCCTATAGAGTTAGGATGTCAGGTGTACCCTATAAGAAAACTTTATGAAAACATATACTTATTTAGAACTCTAAGTGTACATGTATACATTTATTCACACACACACATTATTGATTCATCTTTCTGTGGGGTCCTGGCAGCCTTAGCGAGACCTCACAGGCCAGTCTAGGATGCCTTGGGGCCACCAGACCATAAGCAGACCGAGTTTAGGGAGACTGTCTCAGAACTCCCTTCTAGACCGGATCTAACCTAGAGGGTAGATGGATCCCAATCATCTTCCAAGAATTTCCCCAACCAGTTGGCCCTACCACGGGGAAGGGGTTCAGAATTTCCTCCTAAGAGCTCCAAATTACAAGCAATCTACATTAACAGAAGGTATTCTGGGAAAGGCTAAAAGCTCTCCGAAGCCCATGGAGCATCAGCCCAAAGTCCTCAGGTGCCCCCATCTCTCAAGGCTGTCGCTCCTCTGAGATCTACAGTCCAGCCCCAGCCACTTTGCTTCGCAGCGTGGCAAATGCATAACCTTCCAGGAGTTCTAGGAGATTGGCACACAGTAAGGGAGTAAGTGTCGACTTTGCCGAAAGGTTTAAATCTGTATCCCGCCGTCCTGTTTCCAATTGCCTCTATGCCCTGCTTCATTTTATGAGAAGCCAGGAAGGCCCATTTCTGATTAGTGAAGACGCATAATCTTACCTCAGACTGAGCACATTCAAATTTGACCAAAGTTGCTGCAAGTTCACTTCGAGCATTTTCAGCCGCATTCCGATAGTGGTTTAATTGCTCCCGAGTGACCGGGACTTCCAGAAGATGATGGTAAGTTTCCTGGTAGAGTTCCCCAAAAGATTAAATAGAAAAAAAAAAGAGTGTTGAACAATCTTTTCTGTGCAGTTGTGCAAAGCGAGATCAAAGACAGAAGCATTCTTTGTATTCCAAATGTGTCAGAAAATACTACCCAGAAAGTGCCATTTTCAGATCATTTTGTTCTCATTCTCAACATTCAAAAGGAGGCAGGAGGCAGGCCAGGAACAAACGATGTGCTCCCCCAGGGTAACGGTGAGATTTAGCATTTAAGAATTGGCCTTTGCCATTGTAGAGACTTTCCTTCCACCCAACGCGAATGCTATTTAGCTCTGCCCAGAACCAGGAGAGTCAGAAGAGAATCAATGCTACATTCTGGGGCAGGGGGGCAGTTTTCATTGTTCTTCTGTTTCCAGACCACAAAGATGATCAGCTCTTCTCTTGTCAGTCGAATAAAGGGTCTCGTTTATACATCAAAGAGATCATGTGATCTAAACGTAAAAGTCTGTCTCCTTCATAATTATCCACTAAGCCTTTTATTCTCAATGTTATCACTTCTCATGGGGTCATGAAGTTGATTCAAACGACTGCTTGAGGTTAGAGACAGTGCAGTGGTTCAGGGCCAGGCCCTGGCCCACCCAGACGGAAGCAACTCTCAGTTCCACTGATGGTTGCTGGTGCAGAAATCAGGATCCTAGCCTGGCCAAATCATTCCAATTTTTCAAGACAAGCCATATATCCAGACTTTTTCAAGTAAAAATTCCCAGTGTTTGCAGCTTGGCAACCAGTTTAAATGTTTAAAAAAGAAACACATATGAGCCAGATAAACACACCTGCAGAGCAGATTTGCTGGATTTGGCCTGTGGGTCACAGTCGGCAACCTCTGGTCCTGTTGCCATCTGACTCAGGCCATATGTCTGCCTCCTTCAAGATTTCTCCCTAAGCTTGGACAGATACTTACCCCCACCTCTATGAAGTTTCCGGGGCCTGTGCTCTTTGTGAAAGACATACAAGAAAGCCATTCATTTTTGAAGGAATATCAAAGAGGTCACATAAAGGAGGATTTCCTGGAATAT
>NW_012148063.1:108735-109720 GCF_000956105.1 Propithecus coquereli | reverse complement strand
GTGGGGCCTTTGGGAGGTAATTAGGTCATGAGGGTGGAGCCCTCATGAGTGGGATTAGTGCCCTTATAAAGAGAGACACATGACAAATGACCTCTTTCTCTCTGCCATGTGAAGATACAGCAAGAAGGCTTCTGTCTGCAAACCAGGAAGAAGGCCTTCACCAGGAACTCAATAGGTCAGCACTTTGACCTTGGACTGTCCAGACTTCACAACTGTGAGGAATAAATTTCCATTGTTTAAGCCACTCAGTATATGGTATTTTTGGTATAGCAGCCCAAACTGACTAAGACAGAAATTGGTACCAGTGCTGCTGTAACAAATACCTATTGCAATAATCCAGGTAAGAGATGATAGCGGCTGGGACCAAGTTAGTGGTAACGAAGGTGACAGTGGAACACAGACAGAATTTAAATTTATTTTGAGGATCGATATGATGGGATTTGCTGAGGAACCAGACATGGAGTGTGACAAAGAAAGAAAAGAAAGGATGATACCAAGAATTTTGACCTAATCAACTAGAAGAATATAATTATCATTGAATGACGTGAGGAAAAGTTCAGGAGGATTTTGTGGAAACACCAGGAGCTCAGTTTTAAACACATTACGTTTGAGATGGCTGTTGGACATCCATGTGGAAATGTCTAGTAAGATCTGTGGGTCTTGAGATCTGGGAAGAGATCCAGGATAGACATCAAAATGTGGGAGCCACCAGCATTTAGAGCATACTGAAACCCATGAAACTAAATGATATCACCAAGAGAGTGAATTTAGATAAAAATGGTAAGTGATTCAAGGACTGAGCCCTGAATTACTGTGATATTTCAAAGCTAAGGAGGTAAAGAGGAACATCAACAGAGACTAGCTAGAAAGGTAAGATAAAAACTAGGCACGTGTAATGCCCTGGAAGCCAAGAGAAGAAAGTGATTCAAGTAGAAAGATCAACTGTGCCTGATACTGCTGATTGGTTAAGTAAGAGAAGACTGAC
>NW_012148063.1:107407-108047 GCF_000956105.1 Propithecus coquereli | reverse complement strand
CGGGGCCTGTGCTCTTTGTGAAAGACATACAAGAAAGCCATTCATTTTTGAAGGAATATCAAAGAGGTCACATAAAGGAGGATTTCCTGGAATATGTAAGTGGCCTCAGGGGACGCACCAGTAAAACCCATTTATGACTGCCAGAGACTTCTCAACTGCCAGTGACTACTGTTTGATATACTTATGAATACAAGTCATCTCAAAGCCCTCAACTTCACAGCAAACGTTGTCATGACCAGTGTGATTCAATCCACAAAATGCCAAACAAAACCTTCAGGGCACTTAGTAACAGCTGGTGTTTGCCAATCACAACACAGTCAAGAAGATGGTAGATAAGTGCTCTTGGGGGAAAGCATTAGAAAGTTCAACTGAATCTCTTATTAGAGAACCACATCCTGTTCAGATTCGTTCAATAGTCAGAAGGGTCTTCTCCACCCTGACCACCACACGCATATTTCCTCAATGAGGCCATGTGAGGATGTAGGTCACTTAGGAGAAATTTGACCTGTAGTATGTATGGTACATCATTTTATAAAATTCTTTAGGAAAATAATTTCCCAGTGAATTATGGGGAAATATGATTATTTCTTCCAATGACTAACATCTTCTTTTTTAGGAAATGATATAGTCATGCCATTAT
>NW_012148063.1:92902-95848 GCF_000956105.1 Propithecus coquereli | reverse complement strand
AGGATATAGAATATTTTTAAATATCTACAAATTGATAAGAAAATCACAAACAGCTGAATAAAAATGGGTGTACATATAAATAGGGAATTTCAGTTAGAAATTTCATTTAGAAATGTAAATGGCAAAAAACAAAACAAAACAAAAAAACACATAAAAAGATGTTCAACCTCCCTAATAATCAGATCAGGGAAATACAAACTGAAAGAAAGACATACCATTTTTTGTATATCAGATTGGAAAAAATAAGATGTTTGATAATACCAAGTGTTAGCAAAGCATAATGAAAGGGTTATTTTCATATGCAACCACCAAGAATATAAAGTAGCTAAACCCTTTGGATGCCCTACCAATTTGGCAGTACCTATTAAAATTTTAAATGTAAATGCCATCAGCTATGGTTTGAAGGTGTCCCCCAAAAGTTCGTGTGTTGAAAATTTAATTGCCAGTATAATGGTGTTGGGAGGTAGGACCATTAAGAGGTAATTGGGTCATGAGGGCAAAGCCTTCATGAATGGATCGCTGCCATTGTTGTGGGAGTAGGTTAGACCCCACCAAGGTGGCTTTGTCATAAAAGCAAGTTCTCCTCATTTGCCCTTTGCCCTTCCACCATGGGATGACCCTTGCCAAATAACAGCATCGTGCTCTTGTACTTCCCAGCCTCCAGAACTGTGAGCCAAATATATTTCTTTTCTTTATAAATTACTCAGTCGGTGGTATTCTGTTACAGCAACAGAAAATGGACTAAGATACCACCTGACCCAGCAGCTTCACTTTCCAATTATCTCCCCTTGAAAAATACTCACACATGTGCATAGAGATATGGATAAGGAGGTTCACTATACCATTATTTGTAATAGCAACAAGGAGGGCAATGTTGAAAAATGTAAATTCCTGTCGACAGGGAAATTACCAAATAAAGACATTTCCATGCTGTCAAATCCTGTGCAACAGGGAGTATAAGAGAGATCTATATGTTTGGCATAATAATATCCCTAAAATATATATATCACTGAACAAAAATAAGAAAGTGTAGATCCATAGTTTGGTACTCTTTTTTATACAACACGGATAGGAGGAAAAATACTATGTATTTGATACAAATATATTTAGAGACAAAAAAGAGAAGTCTGACAGATCACACATCACCTGATGATAGTACTTACCTCTGGGGGTGACACCAGTATTGGAGCTAGGGGCAGGGGAGCAATGGTTTAATTTTTTAAGAAAGATGTCTTTAGGCATTATTTGCGTAACTAAATATAATTGAAAGAAAAGAAAAAAATGCCAGAAAGAAATGTTCAGTGTGGTTATCTTTTCGTTATAAAATAGATTTTATTTTCTTCTTTATAACATGTTTCTATATTTAAAAATCCTTTACAATGACTGTGTATTACTTTCATAATCAGAATAAAATAAACATCCTCTCTTAGATGTAAAGAAGAAAAAAAAAAGAAACAAGGACCGACAAAACTCACCAACCCTGCTATGCTGTGTTTTTATGAAGAACATGATGACAAAGAAACAACCACAGGTAGCATAGACTTGAACAGACGAGAGAGCTGACATTTCAGGGGGTTTGCTCTCAATTAAGCCCTCCTGGACTTCATAAAACTTTTTCAAAGTTCTTCAACTTTTCCTATAAGTATTAAACAATTTTTGCTTAAAAAAATTTTTCTACCTTATTCAAAATGGCATTATTAAATAAAAACTCAGCCATTTGTCCTCACATGGGGACAATCTATATTATTAGGTACCTCTCAACTAATCCATGAAGCAATTTTATATTAATTTGAACTAGCCAACTACATATGATTTGATTCTGCTACTGGTATTTATGATAATGATTGAAATTGCCTCACAGGGTGGTTCATAGTCTTTTTCAGAATAAAGGATGGATTCAAAGCTCAATGGCATAAAGCAAAGATAAGTTTATTCATAATTTAGTATACAATGTGCCCCATTATCTGACCTAAGGACAATGTCTCGGGCCAGTCTTGCTACTGTGGTATTTAGTTGTCTTATTATCCCATGGACAGAAAAATAAGATGAAAATCACTGCCTGCTTCTGACACACAAAAGCTCCTGTCCATTCCATTCTCATCATCCTGTCCCATAAGCAATCTCTGCTTTGTCCCAGCATCATTCTATACTGCAGTGCATGGCTGTATTACCACAGGCTCTTCCATTATGGAATGCTTCCTTGTGTGTGTGTGTCTCTCTCTCTCTCTCACTCTTTCTCTCTCTCTCACTCTCTCTCTCTCCCCTCCCCTCCCTCTTTCTCTGTGTCCCTTCCTCCCTCCCTGTCACTGCTCCCTCCTATTATCCAACTTCTTCCCACCAGGTAAAATGTCTTCGATAACTTACAGTGCATAAATTAGGTCTTGCAACTTGTATTTCTCCAACCTAATCATTCCTTCAATTTTTGACTACGCATCACTTCTTCTCCCTACTTGGAAGGGCTTTCTTGACCTTCCTGCTTCTCTTTTTCCTTCTGTCTGCACTTGGCTTCCGGGGCTCAACAATGCCTGCGTGGGAGAGCGTGATGGGTGTGGGACACAGAAAACGAATCTAAGCATCTACATTTTAATGGTTATGGGGAAAGTTTTGGAAGAAGACATTCTGCATAAAACCAAGAATTGTGAAAATGCTGGTCATATTATTTATACACTATTTTCCTATTCCTTTTGTCTTGGACATCACTCTTACTCACTTAAAACCCCTTCTTATTCAATCAACATCCCTATTGAAAAGGATGCAGTATTCCAAAATATTCTTTTTTTTTTTTTTTTTGAAAAGAGGTCTCACTGTATTGCCCGGGCTAGAGTGCCGTGGCGTCAGCCTAGCTCACAGCAACCTGAAACTCCTGGGCTCAAGCGATCCTACTGCCTCAGCCTCCCAAGTAGCTGGGACTACAGGTATGCGCCACCATGCCCCGCTAATTTTTTC
>NW_012148063.1:90520-92191 GCF_000956105.1 Propithecus coquereli | reverse complement strand
TGGGCATGTAAAATGTCCCAGCCACTGCATGGGGCACTGTGGCATATACCCTATGGCTCTATTCCTAATTCTACATGAATGTTTATGGTCTGCAATGTCCATGGATACAGGAATTAGTAAACGACAGTACATCCGTAAGATGGGAATCCGGAAAAGCAGTTAAAAGAACCAGACTAAATCTATTTGGAACAAGATAGCTAGATCTGAAAAGCATATTATTTTTTAAATAAAGTAAATTAGAAAACAAAACAAACAGTATGATACAATTTATATTTTAAAAGCACATGCTAAACAAAATATATTTTCTATCAATATAAGTATGAATGTGAGAAGTATTTTTTAATGTTCTGAAGAACACTCATCAGACTTACATTATAATTACCTCTGGAGAATGGGGGAAGAGGATCAAGATGGGATGTGGTCGTCAAAGGGAACTGTTACTACATTTGTAATGTTCTAATGTATAAAGGAAAAGCAACTATAATTTTATCAT
This sequence comes from Propithecus coquereli, assembly GCF_000956105.1. Taxonomy (NCBI): domain Eukaryota; kingdom Metazoa; phylum Chordata; class Mammalia; order Primates; family Indriidae; genus Propithecus; species Propithecus coquereli. The sequence continues at coordinate 91,698 of NW_012148063.1, read as the reverse complement.
TAAAATCAGTTTCTTAATTAAGTAAAAGACAACTGAAAATATTTCGAGTCCAGTTTATTAGGTTCTCAGGTTCACATCTTAATCTTCCTATACTTCAGACTTCAAGAAACTGAATACTATGTTTGTGAATTCCTTACTGGCTGCAGAGACAACAGGAAACCCTGAACTTGAACCCCAGCATGCACAAAGACCTGAAAGAAGAATCACTGAGTTCCAGCAATCCTAGGAATGCATTTGTTGTGCGAGTACACGTTCTGACTACATTTGGAACAGGAAATTCATCTTTAAAACAAATGGAAAATAAATAATGTTATAGCCAAAATATTAAGTCTCTTCAAAGATTAAGACAAGAATTCAATGATTTTTATGTTTTTATTAACCGGAATAAGATCTCCAATTAGGAAAGGACAAACCAGAGAGAGAAAACTGTCTAAGTAACTTCCGTATCACACTAAATCCTTGCTTTGCCTTCCAAGGTGGTCCTTAACTCTGCTCAAAGAAAACTCAATGCAAATCATGCTGCTTCACCACGTCTAACTGCCATTTCTCCTGTGAAAAGGAATCTAGAACATCCAGAGAACACAAACTCCTGATGGTAACAGAGCCTCCGCAGTGGCCCACTGTGTAAACAAATGAGAAAGTAGGAAATGTTAGCAACACGTAATCTCTTCGTGATTCATTTTAGAAGAAATCAAATCATTTTTAACTTTCCTATAAGAATCCTTGCAAGGAGAAAAGAAAGGTCCACAATTAAGTCTTCAGAATTATTTTTTTCACTACTTTGTTCCCAGAATAAATGGGACAAAAGGCAGCTTTCAAACTTTACACTGTGGTGCTTAGCAACTCCGATGACGTACCATGATGGTGACAAGAGTGTCCTCAACACACTCTTTAGGACAGACGTGGTGGACTCCTGTTCAGGAGCCCTGTCCTTCCGAGCTCACCCTCCCCCCACTGACGAGAGCAGCAGGAGGCAGCTCAGAACGTAGGAAGGAATCAGAGGCCACGAAGAAAATCAGCGACTGGCCGGTGCACACAACTTCCAGGCAATCCTCTCACTCTCCCAGTATTTACAACTTGATATAGCACCTCTTGTATTCTCCTGGATAGAGCTGGAACGCATTCTGCTAAGTGAGGTATTCCAAGAATGGAAAGACAAGCACCACATGTACTCACCA
>NW_012148063.1:81939-84140 GCF_000956105.1 Propithecus coquereli | reverse complement strand
ATGTGGCTCGGGCCCACACTGGGGGATCAACAGAAACTTTCCAGAATTAGAGAGTTCTTGATTTTTAAGAACTGGGCTTTCTGAAAAAGAAGAATTTTTTAAAAATCTCAATAGCACTGTCTTTGCATAAGACTAGCAAAGCCTTGAAGATTCACAGCACAAATATCATTGCTTTAGATCCTGGAGAACAATCCGTGATGGAGAGCCATTTTCCCACCAGAAAAGGAACAACTGGCACCAACACAGTGGGAAGGAAAACCAGAGGGAGACAGGACCAGTGCTTAGAGGCTGCCTGTCTTTTTGGGACCCACAATCTGAGATGGGTGTGGGGAATAAAAACTCCAGCTAGATCCCTGGCTTCCCAGAAAGCGGCCCACAGAGACAGAAGCCTCTCAGAAAATGGCTGTAGGCAGCAGATCTCCTGGGAGTAGAATCGAGGGCATGACTGAGTGGACAGAGGGCAGCGCCATAGGGTCCCAAGCTCCAGCTCCAGCACGCACTTCTTGGGCAAGGAAGGGAAACCATACCCTGTTTCCCATTTTCCCAAGAAAAGCTAAAAGGGCCACTTAGATAAGGTGATAGATCTAAAGAGACTTGGGATGAGAATATGGAGCAGGCAAGAGGCTGGACCTTCAGAGGTCAGGGCAGAGCCCAGGACTTCAGCAGAGACAGACGGCCAAGTCCAAGAGGGAAGAGTTGGGGCCAAGAAGAAGACAGGATGTCCCTAGGTAGAAGAAGGGGAAGGAGAAGGAGGAGGAGGAGGAGAAAGAAGAAGAAGAAGGAAAAGAAGAAGAAGAAGGAGGAGGAGGAGGAGGAGGAGGAAGAGGAGGAAAAGGAGAAGGAGAAGGAGAAGAAGAAAATAGTGCTCAGTCTAAATGCTCATCCTCTGGGCCACACCCACCACACCCGCAGAAACTTATCCTTTTCTGGCCCTCCCTTGCCAGTCCTCTCACAGCTTATCTTCCTCTACCTACTCCACAACTTCATATTTGCTCGGTTCTGTCCTCAACACTCTTCCCCCATCACTCAAGACATCTCGATTGGCCTACTCCATGCCCTCCTGAGATCTCAGCCACTTCCCGTGTTTGATGGCCCCAAAATCTACACCTCTAGCTAGAAGTCACATTTCCAATTGGCCACTGACCATCACCTGCATGTTCTGCTGGCACTTCAAGGTCAGCATCACCTCCCAACAATCCCCACCATTGCCCCAGTGACCTCAGCAAAACCTCCCCTCCCTCCTGTCCCCTCCTCTGCTAGAGCACCTGTGTAATTACACTTGCTTTGTTGTGTCTTTCGTCTAGATCATTATCAGAGACCACGTATTTACTCCAGCTACGCTTGCCTTCTTCCTTTTTAAAACTTTTATTTATTACCAATTATTATTTACCTAACTAAACTGTAAGCTCAGTAGGTAGACTGAGTACCTTCTACTTTGTAACCCCATTTATTGCCTTGCACACAATTTTTTTTTTAATTTTTCTTTGAATTCTACAGAAAAGTTGCAGGGATAATCCAATGAACTCAAGTATGTATGTTTCATTTAGATCGACCAATTGTGAGAACATTCTGCTACATTTGATTTATTCCTTTTTCTATGTGTGTATTACGATATGATCGCTGAATCATTTGTAAGCAGTTTACAGATGCATGGCCCCTTATCCCTAAATACTTCAGATTGTATCTCCTAAGAACAAGGACATTCCTCGTCATACAATGGTCAAACTCAAGAAATGTATTCACCAATTACCCCAATAGCGGTCCTTAGAGCAACTGTAAATGCATTGCGTGCGGTTGCCAGGTATCTTTAGTCTGTTTAATGTGGAACCGTGTCTCAGCCTTTCTTTGTCTTTCATAATATCAATAATGAAATAAACTGACATCAGGCTCCTTCTGTGACGCACTGAGAAGAACACAGCACCTTTCACAGAATCGTCAAAAATGCCAAAAATGATTAACCTGAATCTAACGATGAGGAAATATCAGATATACCCAAACTGAAGAACATTCCACAAACTGCACTCTTTTTAAACACATCGAATTCATCCCCACTTGAGAGTGTGGTGTTGCTCTAGCTGTTTCCAAGAACGCTCCTCCAGCATCACTCAGACTCCTCTCCTGGGAGAGCCAACCCACCCACCCTACCCAACCGAGACCTACCTTCGCCCCATTCAATCTCCATCCTGTTATCCTGCTTTCTT
>NW_012148063.1:78241-81864 GCF_000956105.1 Propithecus coquereli | reverse complement strand
CACTTGCTAGAGGTGCATCATAATCTGGCTTTTCCAGGCAGATAAACATGAGTCACACAATCCACTAGGATCATGAGGTAAAGCAAACCAGTTGTTCAGTTACACCTGTTCACTCAGAGAAATCATGACAAATTTCAAAACCCGCAAAACAATCCAATGGCATAATCCCAAATCCTCGTTCAGCACAAGCACTTCTACAACAGGGTCAAAACAACATAGTCCAAGTAGACGTCGCTCTCAGGTTCTAGCTTTTCAGGATCATTTTGAAGTACAGCACAGAATAAATGAAATGCTTATTCTTTAGCCAATCATCTATAATATAACACCATTTGACTACATTTATGTAGTTAATGTGAGAAACACAATTTCCAAGGCCTCTTGTCCAGGTATTAAGAATGCATTCCTCATCACCTCGATCCAGCTTCCTGCTGAAACTACTGAAATGTTCTGGGAGGTGGGTGTGGAGGCCTCATATATCTAACACCAACTTAGCAAGCTCTCAAAAGTCACATAATCCAAGCTGAGTAGTAATTTTAAGGCATTTCAACATTAGGACTGAAAATGGTTTTGCCAAAAATAAATGGAGACTGACTTTCTCCCTTTCCTCCTGTCTCACTCTGCTGATGGAACCTTTTCGCGGCCCCAGAGTAATTCTGAAACACAGACTGATCGTCCCTCCCCACCTACGAAAGCTGCCCATGATAGACTAGGCAAGGAAGAAGAAGCACCTTAAAGTATGTAAATCTCTTCTCAATCAGCCAAAATTCACATTTCCAGCATTTTTTCCCCAATGCCCAATATCCAGCCTAACCTCCAGTCCCATAGAAAAAATTAAATTTGTCTAGATGTGCCACAGAGCATTCGTAACTGTCTCATGCTTGGGGGGCCTTCCTCATCCTTCTTATGCTTCTTCTCCACTTGGCAAAATTCTGGGTCCAATTCAAGAGTTGGAATTGGCTTTTCTGTGAAGCCTTCCTAGGACACCAGGGCAAAATTTCTTTTTATCCCAGCTACCCTCCTGCCCATATCCTCATCTTGTTTATTCATCTTGGTTAATATTTCTCTGATCATCTAATCAGTAAAAAAAAAAAATGAATATCACCCAGAGTCCTACAAATAGAGACAACTCTAAGACAAAATTTTCTTTCCCTGTGAAATTAGTATTAACTCTTCTATTATTTATGAATGATTTCTCTACAATGTTGCTACACATAGTTTCATCTCCCTACCAGGCTGCATTATAACTTCTGTATAATATATACTCTTGCCTCCATGGGCCCCTTCTTACATAAAAGACATCAAAAATTATATTTTATGACTGCATTAGTATAAAGATGAATATTTCAAAATATTATGTATTAAAATAGAGATGCTCCTCAACTTACAATAGAGTTACATCCCAATAAACTCATTGTACAGTTGAAAAATCATAAGTCAAATCATCGTAAGTCAGGGGCCATATGTAGATTTTTCAGTGTAAAAGTTCATTGTTTTTCCTCTTCTGATTTAAAAAAGAAAACATATTTTTATGGGTCCCTAAAAGTATGGCGGGCCACAGTGGGCACTGATGGATAAGTCAGCCCTGTCTCTCTAGGAAATCAGCCAGGGTCTATGACAAGCTCTTCCCAGAATTCTGCTGGGTTTTTTTAATTTATTTGGAGACAGTCTCATTCTGTCACCTGTCACCCAGGCTGGAGTGCAGTGGCCTCATCATAGCTCTCTGCAACCTCAAATTCCTGGATTCAAGCAATCCTCCTGCCTCAGTCTCCTGAGTAGCTGGGAATACAACACGTGCCACCATGCCTGGCTAATTTTCTTATTTTTTGTAGAGATGAGGGTCCCACTATTGCCCAGGCTGGTCTCAAACTCCTGGCCTCAAGTCATCCTTCCGTCTCAGCCTTCCAGAGTGCTAGGTTTACAGGGGTGAGCCACTGTGCCTGTCCAGCATTAGCCTTGGAGTCCATGTATGAGGTACTTGTGGGCCTAGCCATAGCCTGTCCTTTGTGGGGGCTCCAAACCCATTTGTTCTAACAAGTTCCTCAAGCATGGAAGCACTTAAAATGAATTTACCATGCGTGATTAGCCAAGGTTCTCCAAAGAAACAGAACCAATAGGATGTGTATATACACAGAGAGTTTCATTTTAAGGAATTGACTCACGTGATTGTGAGGTCTGGCAAGCCTGAAATCTGCAAGGCAGGCCAGCAGCCTGAAGACCAAGGAAGAGTTAATTTCGAAGCTCAAGTACAAAGGGAGTCTGAAGGCAGAATTCCCTGTTTTTCAGGAAATCTTATTCTTTTCTCTTAAGGCCTTCAACTGATTGGATGAGGCCCACCCACCTTATAGAGGGTAATCTGCTTTATTTCAGTCTATTCATTTAAATGATAATCTTATTTTTAAAAAAATACCTTCATAGCGATACATAAAATTAGCCATCACATCCTGCATTTCAAAAAGAGTGTGATCTGAAGGTTGATAGCAGACAATTACACAAGGTTACAAAAATCTTAATGCAAATATCACTGCCAGAGTTGGAGAAGGAATAAATTGGCTCTTGGTCAAAATGATGTGAAATGGACCTGCACCACTGCATCTTGAACAAATCTAGCTTTGTGAACTTGAATACATCTAAATGCTTTAATTTTGCTTCTAAGTAGACGTCAGGCTGCCCATTTGCCTTCATGAATAAGAGTACAGATATTCATCTTTACCCAAATGTCATGGTTTTAAAATCATGAACCAGAGATGACATTAAATACTTATTTAAGTACTGTCAGAAAGGAAACACTCAACAGCCAATATAGTCAAAACCATAATCATCATTTTTCTCAGCTATTCCCTAAAATTCTAATCATCAATTCTAAATGAATCCATCCAATAAGTCAACTCATCCCATTACTTTGAGGGATCATTTGTGGGTGGACACTGCTGGTGGGCCCATGAGGATGTGGCTCGGGCCCACACTGGGGGATCAACAGAAACTTTCCAGAATTAGAGAGTTCTTGATTTTTAAGAACTGGGCTTTCTGAAAAAGAAGAATTTTTTAAAAATCTCAATAGCACTGTCTTTGCATAAGAATAGCAAAGCCTTGAAGATTCACAGCACAAATATCATTGCTTTAGATCCTAGAGTGGAGAACAATCCGTGATGGAGAGCCATTTTCCCACCAGAAAAGGAACAACTGGCACCAACACAGTGGGAAGGAAAACCAGATGAAAACAGGACCAGTGCTTAGAGGCTGCCTGTCTTTTTGGGACCCACAATCTGAGATGGATGTGGGGAATAAAAACTCCAGCTAGATCCCTGGCTTCCCAGAAAGCAGCCCACAGAGACGGAAGCCTCTCAGAAAATGGCTGTAGGCAGCAGAGCTCCTGGGAGTAGAATCGAGGGCATGACTGAGTGGACAGAGGGCAGCGCCATAGGGTCCCAAGCTCCAGCTCCAGCACCCACTTCTTGGGCAAGGAAGGGAAACCATACCCTGTTTCCCATTTTCCCAAGAAAAGCTAAAAGGGCCACTTAGATAAGGTGATAGATCTAAAGAGACTTGGGATGAGAATATGGAGCAGGCAAGAGGCTGGACCTTCAGAGGTCAGGGCAGAGCCCAGGACTTCAGCAGAGACAGAC
>NW_012148063.1:77199-78191 GCF_000956105.1 Propithecus coquereli | reverse complement strand
CAAAAGTCTTCCCAAGCCATTTTTCCTCTGCCCAGTGTTCCGGACAACTGGACGGATCACAGCTCCCACTGCTCTCTGTCAGCTGTCCTCTCACAGCAACCCACACTTCTCCTCCTAGCACCTGGCATGGGGAAATGGACAGGTTTTGTGTGTAAGTGAGTAGTCAATGTCTCCCTCCCTCAGAAGACATTGATGTTCACTAAGGCACACTAGCACCTGCTTGGGACTTCACAGTGGAAATGCTCGAGTGAATGAATGCATACTCGTTTTCCTAATATCCTAGTCCTCCTATCTGATCCATTGAGGGATGGATGCTCTCTTTACCAACGTCCTGATCCACAGGACTGACTCCACAGTCCCATCTCATTCTTATCTGCAACACCAAGTATCCTCAGCCCCTGGAGCTGGCTGTTTCTACCCAGCCCCACACCCTGTAGATGGCTGGTGTGGGAAGTTCACAGACTCTCCCACCATCAGGAAATAGCCTGCTATTCTCCATCTCGGCTTGTCCCTCTCCAGAAGCACTAACAAACCAAAAAGCATGAATGTTTCCTGTAGCTATGAGCTCTGACAGGAGAAAAGTTGCCTTCTGTGAGTGTTCTGGAACATACTTCCCCTGTACCACGGCAGGGTCATAAACTAAACGCAAGTCCCCACCTTGCTAGTGTTTCCTGTAATCTTTACTGTTACAAAAAGCCTAGACTTTAGAAAATGATTTCAACTTCCATTCAAAGCTTCAGGTCAGCCAGATGTGGTGGCTCACACCTATAATCCCAGCATTTTGGGAGGGCAGGGCAGGAGGATCACTTGAGGCTAGGAGTTTGAGACCAACCTGGGCAACATAGTGAGACTCTGTCTCTACAAAAAAAATGTTTAAATTAGCTGAGCGTTGTGGCATGGGCCCGTAGTCCCAGCTATTTGGGAGGCTGAGGCAGGAGGATCGCTTGAGCCCAGGAATTCGAGGTTACAGTGAGCTATAATCAGACCACTGC
>NW_012148063.1:74532-76234 GCF_000956105.1 Propithecus coquereli | reverse complement strand
GCAATTCCAGGCCTCGTCCTTAGGTGAGGGACAAGTGACAGTGCGTGGGCGGTGTTAACGGTGCTGGTGTGCGCGAGGTGTAGGAGTGAATGGAGCATTTATTTAGCACCCACTGTGTGCAGATGGCGCCTGTGAGCTCCAGGGCTGCCTTCGTAGCTGTGCAACCACAGGCCCGGGTGCTGCGCTTGGTTTAACACTCCGCTGTCCCAGTCTTGAAATTCTTAGTCGTTTTTGAGCAAAGCGTCCTGCATTTTCATTTTGTACTGGGCTCCGCAAATTAGGTAGCCTGACCTGGTGCACATTCTTTCGTTTAACCTTCTCGACAACCCTGCAAGGAAATACAAGTAATCGTATGTTAGTGTTAGTAACATCCACGGCTTCTCATTATGAAATATGTGTGTTCTTACCTGAGCTGTTCCAAGTGCTTCCCAGGTATGATCTCCTTAAATAAAACAAGATTATGCAGTGGACATTAGAATAATCTATTTGTAAGATAAGGAAATAGTCACAGAGAAATGAAATAACTTGTCCAAGATATACGGCTGGTAAGTGGCAGAGTGACAGTCAGACCCCACACTATAAAACTAAAGCACAGGGAAGGCGAGTAACCTGCCTAAAGTCTCACAATTTGTAGCAAAACCTGGAAATGGAACTTGCGATCACTTCACCTTAAAGGCCTTGGTGGACCCATGTGCTGTTTGAAACTTACATAAAACCAGAGCTGTGGCAGCTTTGCTCATATTCCATCCAATCATCCCACCCGAATCCATATTGTCTGTGAGGATTTCTTGGTCTTAACAACGGTTTTTGGTCTAACAGTGACATTGTCATATGTCCAATCCAGAATCACCTAAACATTTTCACTTGAAGCAACATTAAAAAAAAAAGTTCTTAATGGAGACTAATGCTTTCCAGAAATGTCCTATTAATAGTATAATTCATAGTAACTATATTTTCAAGTTGCAGCTTTTCCTTGCAGTAGAATCATTACAAACTTGTTAGATTTTTCAATGAACCAACGCTTTCAGAGGAAACACAAAATTAATGAAAATTCAAGGCACTTGGAAAAGAACCAACCTGAGAAAGTCCTCTTTCTATTAACTCTAATCCAATTGTTTCATAATCCATGTTATAAAGTCTAATTCTGGTCATTTTGGTCAACCTGTAACTCTTCTTTATGAGAACAACAGACACGAATTTGCACAGTCTTTAAAAATCTGTGTGAAACACATTTTCTCTATGGAAAAGCAATGGACTTTTGCGATAAGCAAAGGCAGAAAAAGGGCTTGGCTCACCCCTGCCTAGAAGCCTTTGCGGTTTATGGGATGTCAAGACATGAGCCATGTGACTGTTCAAGGCAGCATCTGATGACGGGATATGATGATGTCAAGGGAGTGAGTGGGACAACTTCGAGGCTGGACCCTGGAGGGCATGACAGTTTGGAGGAACTGGGACTGTGGTGGTGGGGGGGAGGCAGGTCACTCCAAGTCTGATGACAGTTTAAGCACAGGAGGGAAGTAAAAAGGCACAAAGTGTGTTCCAGTCCAGACTTCTCACAAAACTCTGTGTGTGGGCAGTACTTTAGGGTCTGCAATGCATCAGTCCAGACTTCTATTTTCCTCTACAATGACAACAGACAGGAAGCTACCAGCTGGGTGAGCCTCATACACATGATCTCACACTATCTCCGCAGGAAATGGAT
>NW_012148063.1:71599-74457 GCF_000956105.1 Propithecus coquereli | reverse complement strand
TTATATGTATTTTACACAATTTTTTTAAAAGGTGGAAACGGTGGGAAGAAAAGAAAAACAAATTTTACATCCCTTATAATTATATATAACCAAGTCTTTTGCTTTAAATTTGCATTAAATTTGGTTCATGGGTGACACTGATGAAAGGGTAATCTTTTTATATGTCTGTTTCTCTTGATTGTGAGCTCTTGACTCTTTGTGAACAGAGCAGGGACAGCGTCAAATTCAGTTTTGTATCCTCAGTCCCTCACATAGATCCTCAACAAACTGATTGTTGAGAGGGTAGCTGAGGTATTGATGTGGGTATATTGGTGAAGGTGGTAGTAGTGAGTGGTAGTGGTGTCGACACCAAAGCAAATTCCAAAAGTTGTAAAGAATAATAATAGCTAATATAGATAATAGGCTATTCTGTCAGACACTCTATTATTATAACATGATATTAACTATAAAATCCCCAAACTACACTAAGTGATATGTATGATGATCTTGTGGTTCAGATGGAGAAACTAAAGTTCTGAGACATTAATTTTTTTGACCAAGGTGTCACAGATTAAGTGGTAACATCAAGACAGTTTGAACTCAGTTTTTGTTGCAAACCTAATACCTCAGTCCCTAAGTATTCTGCTTCTTCAGAAAGTTGCAAACTATTGCTGCTTTTTATTCTAATGTTTTTCAATGCAGCATGGTAAGAAAAGTACAAAACATTCAAAAGAAAGATATCTAAGTCCCTGCTCCATCATTTGAGCAAGCCATTTCCTCCTCTAATATGAGAAATCCTTGCCTTTTCTACCTAAATTGTAATATTGTCTCATGAAGTATTTTGCAAACTGAAAGTGTAATCACAATAAATTCTGGCCTTCCTATTTCTACTTTTGTTCTCAATAAAGTTTAGTTCTTTCAAGCCAATTAAAATCTTAGGCTTGATGGAAATTTTCCTTTATGTAGGGAGTGACTCATTCTAAAAATTCCTATCTAAATCAAAATTACTTAATTAATATAATTACTTATTGCTAAAGGGGAAAAGGGACCTTTACAGTGGAAAAATCTGGAAGATGCCACCAGCTGTGGAGATCACCAGTACAATATCGGCATAAGCTGATATCATGCACCTCCTGATGTGATGAACTGAGACACAATATCTCTTATATAGTATTCCTACCAAAAATCTAACCATGAAGAACAACATTCCATAAAACATATTCCATAAAACAAAAAACCTGGACTCTGCAAAAATGTCCGTATCATCAAAAACAAACAAACAAAAAAAGCTGAAGAACTGTTAGAGGTTTAAAGAGACATAACAACTAAATACAATGTGTAATCCCGGAATGCAAAAAAATTTTGTTGGCAATAATTGGGATAATTGGTAAAATTTTAGTAGATAGTGTACATAATATTATTGTAGCAATGCTAAATATCCTGATTTTGATCACTGTGTTTGTTAGAGAATGCCCTTATTCTTTGGAGATACACGCCAGAGTATTTAGGGATGAAGGATCTTGATGTCTGTAATTTATTAATACTTTCAGTGGGCTTGCCAAAGTATAAATAATATAAAAATACTACATATTTATATATGGGCTAACAGTCTTAATTCATAGAAGCCACTGTATTGGAATAAAATGTAGTAAAGTCAAGTATGAAAATGTCAGATGAAAGAAAAAATAGTTTTTTTGCGTATGATGGTACTAATTTTCCACAAATATGCCAGGAATCAGAGAAATCTAAATACAAGTGAGATGTAAAAGCAACAATCAAAGCTGCTGAGTATCAGAAGAATTCTGACAACATGCTGGAGAGTCCAACCCATGTTTTGAATCTAATATATCCCCAGGGATATACACGGTCCCTATGGCCATATCGAGGACACCTCTTAGGTTAGCAGGTCAGCTCGACACAATTCTCCCGTCTCTGGACACTGCTCCTGACACACACAATAGCCGGGTGGCCCCCAGTGCCGGGGCCAGAGGTAGAGCCTCAACCCAGGCTGAGCCAGCCAGAACTCGTCGTGTGTGTGTCGTGTGTGTGTCTGCCTGGAAGTCCCCAATGCCTAAGGGACTCCTGGGGGTGCATGAGCGAACGGATCCAGGGACAACGGAATTATTGTTTCTGGAGTAGTTAGCAACAAAAAGGCCGGCGACTTTACCCAGCGCTGGCATTAATCTACCACATCAGATTTGCAAGAAATGGCTCTGAAGCGCGTCTCAGCAGCTAAGCAGCGACAGCTAAACGAAGGCATCCTCTGCTCTGGGGGCGCCCAAGCGGGGAGAGGAGCTACAGGCGCCGACCGCAGCGTCTTTCGAATCCAGCCGGTTTCAGGGGTGAGCGAAGCAGCGCGGCACAACCCAGACTCACACGCACTTCGGACCCCCGCCTGCCCATCACTTCCCCAGATCAGCGCGGTCCCCGTCCACGGCCCACGCGGAGACATCTGCGCTGGTCCTCCCCACGCATTCAGGAGGAAAGGGGTGCACGAGGGGCGCCTCTGCCCCTCCGGGGGCGATCTGGCCCCGGGCCCGCTCCCGCGGCTGAGAGGCCCCCGGGACGCGCGGCCGCAGCTGGGACCGTACCTCGCGCACCGGCGACGTGGCGCCCGACGCGGCGTCGCTAGTCCCGTCCAGGCGCCTGGAGCCGGAGAAGCGGCCGCGGCTCATAGTGGCCGGAGCCCCTCGGGGCGCTCGGAGCGGAGCCGGCCCGGAGCGAGGCGGCGGCGCGCGCGCGTCTCCTCGGGCAACAGGTAAACACCGCGGGGAGCGGCCGTGCCCCGCTGCGCACGGGCACTGTGGCCCGGCCGCCTTCCGCCTCGGGCACGCGCCCGGGGGCACGGGACAGACTCCGGGACGAGGGGCAGAGGCTGC
>NW_012148063.1:58428-59359 GCF_000956105.1 Propithecus coquereli | reverse complement strand
TATGCCTCTTTTTTAAAAAATAATTTGTGTTAAGTTATTATTTCTGGTCCTAATAACTCCTCTGGATTGAGTATTATTATCATTTTATTACGGATGTGAAAGCTAAAATTCAGAGAGGGAAATTGCTCATGTTCACGCCTCTTAAATGGCAGTACAGGTATTTTAAGTGAAATCTCTTGCCTCCAAATTCTCTACTCTTTTTGCTATTGATATTATCTAACATTCAGTATTTCTCAAAAGTTGCACACATCTACTTTGCCTGTTGTGTTTCCCCTGCGTAACCTGTGCTACAGTCCAGGCTGTCACATATGATTGGTCAGGTTGTGCACTGCAGAAGGGCACCACATTTAGGGGTACACTATTCACACTAGAGCCGTTTTTGTTATTTTTTAAATATCTTCATATTTTGTTACATTTTTATTGAGTTTGAATATGGGCAGTGTGTATATTCACTGTGACATTTTTTTCAACCAGTAGAAGTAAAATGTCTTATTCTAAAAGGCTAAATACACTAGTTTCTTTGACTTATAAAAGAGGAATAAATTTGATAATTGAATAAAACCTAAAATGACTTGGGCTTCTAAATAAAGAACTGGTTTTCTGATGCACTGATTAGTGCGTATCTTTAAATTTTAAAAAACGTAGTCAATCCTCATTATTTGCAGGTTCCCTACTCACTGAAATTTATTTGTTACCCCAAAACCAATATTCACGAAACTTTCATAGTCATTCATAGACATGTGCAGACTGGGGAAAAATTTGAGGCAGCTGAGTGCACATTCCCAGCTGAGTTCAGACAATGCAACCCTCTTCCTTCTTGTTTCAGTTCTCTTACTGTAAACAAGTATCCCTTTCACAGTCTATTTAGTGCTACCTTTTTGTTTTTGTGTTGGTTTTTTTGTTAGGGGTTTCTTTTGGGTTTTTTTTTTTT
>NW_012148063.1:54191-57773 GCF_000956105.1 Propithecus coquereli | reverse complement strand
GTAATATAAATATTTTTAAATTATATATTCTTGTTAAAAATTATCTACCTGAAGTGAAATAGGTTTTCCAAAACACTCTGTAGGAACCAAGTTTAGAAATGTATCACATAACAGGCTGGGCACAGTGGTTCATGCCTATAATCCTAGCACTTTGGGAGGCAGAGAAGGGAGATTTGCTTGAGGCTGGGATTCCAGACCAACCTGAGCAACATAGCAAGATCTAGTCTCTACAAAAATTTTTAAAATTAGCCAAGCATGGTGGTGCACACCTGTAGTCCCACCTACTCCATAGGCTGAGGCAGGAAAATCACTTGAGCCCAGGAGATTGAAGCTGCAGTGAGCTATTAGGTGATGATGCCGCTGCACTCTAACTCAGGCAACAGAGTTAGACTCTGTCTCAAAAAAAAAAAAAGGAAATTTATCACATATAAGAAAATGATGAAAAAATATGTGAATTCTTGTTATTTTTTCTGCCTCACAGTATTTTTTTTCCATCAATATTATAAACTCTTTGAGAATGCAAAAATGAAGCAAAGAATGAGTCAAAGATTTGCGGTATAATTTATCATGGATCCTAAAAAGCAGGCCAAATGTTACTTCAAAATATAACTTTTAAATGTATTTGTTCTAATTAATTTGGTATGATTTTAAATAAAATTAATGCTGTCAGCAAAAAGATGCAGGAATCAAAAATTGTTCATAATATCCCTGAAAGCATCTAAGAGATTATGAAATTCTTTGAAGAAAAACGAAGCACTGATGCTTACAAAAAATATTTTTGGGACGAAGAAGAGGAGACCACACCAGACGAAGAGATGAGACGGGATGAGGAGACTGAATGAGGAAGAGGAGACCAGACTGGATGAGGAAGAGGAGCTGAGACCAGATGAAACCAGACGAGGAAAAGGAGACCAGACCGGAAGTGGAGACCAGACCGGACAAGGAAGAGGAGATGAGATTGGAAGAGGAGACGAGACCAGAGGAGGAAAAGGAGCCCAGACTGAAGGAGAAAGAGGAGACTAGACCAGACGAGGAGAGGAGACTGGATGAGGAAGAGGAGACGGGACCAGATCAGGAAGAGGAGACCAGACTGGAGGAGGAAGAGTGTGCTAAGTTCTTAATATGCAATCCCTCATTCTGTTACAGCAAGTGTTACAGCGACTGGTCCCAAAGGAATAACCAAGTGACACGCAGAGAGTTGGAGAGTCAGCGTTTATTCTCGCCGGCGGGCCCAGAGGAGACAAGTCTCCAAATTCTGAGCACTGCTTCCTCATTTTTGTCAGGTTTTATACTTTTTTTGGGTTTGACTTATCCAATAGCATACAAGCATAAATGGTTAACCAATTAGCAACAGGATTCAAAAGTTAGCCAATTAACAGCAATTTTTACAAGCCGTACTGTCATAACAGGCTTACAACTTTGTTTAACTGTTTTGTGGTTTTAGCTAACAGGTGCATAATTCTACTTAACTGCTTTGTGGTTTTAAGTGGAATTAGCACTGAAATTTCACCAACAATTCAGACCTCATGAACCATCCTATAAGACAGGTATTGTTCTTTACTTTGTTTACAGATGAGGAAACTAAGGCTTAGAGAAGTTATATAATCTGCCCAAGGTAAAACCTTAACTCATGAAACTGAGAATCAAAACCAGACCTGATTCCGGAGTCTCTGCTCTTAGCCATTATGCAAGTCAGATACCTTCTTTCTGCCTATATGGTTGTTCCCACAGCTTCCTCCAAAGGTGTCCTCAGGCCGGCCCTGCGGCTGAGGCACAGCTGCTGTCCTGGTGATTTCCAACCCCAGATTTTATTTTTACTGTGGATGCGGGGAGGAGCACAGTCCTGGGCTGCAGGGCAGAAATTGGGCTTCTTGGGCTGTTCGGTCTCTGGACACAAGAGGGTGAACTCTCAGCAGGCATCTCTTGCACTAGGCCTCACTTGCCCCATCGGTAACATGGGAAGAATAATCCTACTCTTGGTGCCTGCCAAAATTACTCTTTTTTGAGACCATATATGGAAGAAATCTGCATGAAGGATTAGCACTTATTAGACTATGTATAGATCTAGCCCCCAACCAAAGCTCCAGACTTAATTCCCAAAAGTTCCCAGCAAACTTGGAACACCTCCAAAGGATCCTCACTTCCCTGCCTTTGTTCATGCCTTTCCACATATCTGAAAAGTCTCCTCATCTTCGTCTACCATAATCCTACCCATCCAAAAGGCCTAGTTCATAGGCTTCCTCCTAGAAGGTGTTTGTGGACAGCTGTCCTTGAAGTGATCCATTTCTCCTACCTAATCTTTGGCTGTAAGCACTTAAGACAGACATCACTCCTAACCTTACCAAATAATTACTGATGTATAAGACATCTCCTCTATGGAGGACATGTGTTGGTTTTTGCTTGCCTAATATCTTCTCCCCCTTTTAGTAACAGTATCTTGATTTTCCTCTGGTGAACAACCTTCCCTCACTTTTAATCCATTTGATTGGATGGGGTCAACCCCACTTCCAAATCCAGAGGTAGTCATGTGATGTAGGCCTATTCAGAGTTACTATAATGGGTTCAGTGAAGGGGAGGCGAGTCAATTAAAAGCACTGAGAATGACTCCTAGGACTTTTGCTAGGACCATTGGCATAAAAACCTCTACTTTTGCTACAATTGAATGTAAACATGGAGCTGTGAGGGGCTTTCAAATGGAAAAAAAAAAAATTCCTGAGGATGAAGCCACCCAAGAGCAGGTTATACAAAGAGACCTAATCTGGAGGATAACATTGTTGGAAACCCTTGGATCTTAGATTCAGCTATTCCTGAAACTGTTTATAGAAGTAACCTTCTTAGGACAAATAAATTCTGTCCCCTGCCCACATTCTTTTTTTTCTTTTAAGCTAGTTTGTGTTGGGTTTCTATAATGCAGAATTGAAAGATAGGAACACGTCCTCAATTTGTTTATGAACTTTAAGGAGCCGAAGGCCTGATCTTTTTAACCTTACATCTCTTAGCATGGTATGTAGTAAGACAGAGGGTCCTCGAGGTGTGATGATTGATTCAAGCAATCTCACTTTCTCTGAGCACCTACAATGAGCTGAGTTAAGCACTGGAACCACAAGGAATAATTAGACATAGGCCTTGCCCTCGAGGAGTTCTGAATTTAGTACAAGGAGGAGGTATGAAAGTGAAT
The DNA here is from genome assembly GCF_000956105.1 of Propithecus coquereli. Classification (NCBI taxonomy): domain Eukaryota; kingdom Metazoa; phylum Chordata; class Mammalia; order Primates; family Indriidae; genus Propithecus; species Propithecus coquereli. The sequence continues at coordinate 54,595 of NW_012148063.1, read as the reverse complement.
GCTTTAATATAACTTGGGCTATAAAAGAAATCTGAGCAAATTTTTGTGGGATTCCAGAGGGTTGGAGGTTTGGGGAGATGGGATGTGGGAAGGCTCCTCAGAGGAACTGACAACTGAGTCGAGTTCTTAAAGAACAAATAGAAGTTCCTAGGCAGCGAAGTGGGCATGGGGAAAAGGTGTCCCAGGGATGAAGTATTCCAGGTGGAGAGAACGCGATTATATATTAATAATTATAAAATTAATAATAATATCACCATCTCCTGTTCTTCCTGTGGCCTCTTCACAAGCTCCTTCTTCTTTCTTTTCCTCTGCCTCATCTATCAGTGGAACCATCATAGTGGTTAAGAGCACAGGCTTAGCCGGGCAAGGTGGCTCATGCCTGTAATCCTAGCACTCTGGGAGGC
>NW_012148063.1:48333-52841 GCF_000956105.1 Propithecus coquereli | reverse complement strand
GAAATTAATCAGACAACTAAAAATATATAGAAAAAAGTTAGCCGGGCATGGTGGCGCATGCCTGTAGTCCCAGCTACCCGGGAGGCTGAGGCAGAAGGATCGCTTGAGCCCAGGAGTTTGAGGTTGCAGTGAGCTATGATGATGCCACTGCACTCTACCCAGGGTGACAGAGTGAGACTTTCTCTCCAAAAAAAAAAAATTATGCAATACACATATCAAGTCTTGGATCTAATATCAGGATAGAAATGTGGAGGATGAAGGGCAGGGCAGGTAAATAATTAGGCAGAGGATGGTGTTTTTATTAAACAGCAAAAGGACAAGACTTGGCATGATTCAGCTTTTCTATCTAATTTGAGATAATTTTTTGTGTTTGATAAAATATGGTTTTGAACCTTTATTAAACCAGAAGCTACATTGTTCAATCTCAACGTTATGTTTCTATAAAAGAAATACACACAAGCCACAAAAAGCAATGCCAACATAGTTCAAACCTTTACTTGCATTTTAAGAAAACCCCATGGTGGACTGAAAATATAATTCAGAGTTCTACTTATTAAAATTCCCTCTCCCACCCATTTTTCTAACACAGCTCTCTCTGCCCAAACCCCCACTAAGCCTTATTCCAGAACATCTCCTGCCATGAAAGCTTTCTTTTTCCCTCTCTTCCTCTCTACTGTCTCCTTTTTTTGCTAGGTTAGGAGTGAGGAAGACTTTGAACACCTCTACACATGCATGTCATTACCTAGGTAAAGTGCTAATGTAATTTTAGAAACTTATGTTTGGCAATAAGTGATACCTTGAAATTATAAAAAATGAATAAACCAGAGGGGAACAAAAAAACAGGAAAACAACGATAAAAACATAGTACCGCCACCTCCGAATACTCCTGTTAAGATTTTGATACATATATTTCTAAGTTTTTCTCTATGTATAGACATCTTTTTTTTTTTTACATTTCTAAGACGAAAAAGCAGGATCATACCATAAAATTCTTTTTTCCAGGAGAAACACCAATGTTCTATTTCAGTCAACAACTATTTTACAGAGCAGTTTAAAAATAGTCCAATATTTAAACTACAATAAAATGCAACGCTGTGAATGGATAACCAAATTGTGGCATATCCACAGAATGGGATATAAAAATGGGATTCCAGTCATAAAATGGAATGACGTTCTGATCCATGCTACAACATGGATGAACTTTGAAAACATGTCAACATGTCCAGTGAAAGAAGCCACCCACAAAAAAACCACACATCGTATGATCCTATTTCCATGAAGTACCCATCAGAGGCAAATGCACAGAAACAGAAAGTGGATTAGTGGTTGGGGCCAGGAGGAGGGAGAATGGAAAATGACTGCTTAATAGGCATGAGGTTCCCTTTGGGTTAGTGAAAATATTCTGGAACCAAATAGTGGTGATTGTGACACGACATTGTGAATATGCTAAATGTCACTAGTGGTAGATTTTATGTTATGTGTACTGTACCTCAATAAAAAATTAATTTTAAAAAAAGAAGAAACCTTTCCCTGATCCTGGAGAGAAAAAGGCCCTGGCTCTAACCACAAGGGCCTTGATCTGATGAGGCCTTTACATGAGCTCTTCTCCACTTTGGCTGCACGCTAGAATCCCCCGGGCAGCTTTAACATTTTTAAAAAAATTCTGAAGTATTTTTCCAACTCCGGACTTTTGGTTGGTTGGTTGGTTTTGTTGCCATTTTGCTTTGGTAATTTTTTTTTTTTTTTAGTTTACTAATTAGTTCCTGCTAAAGGGCTAGATTTTTCATCTTGAGTAGCAATATTCAGTATTACCTGGGACTCAGTAATGGCTTGAGATTCCTCAGATTCTTGAGTTCTAATTCCCAGTTGTCTTAGTCTGTTTGTGCTGCTATAACGAACCTGACACTGGGTGGTTTAAAAACAACAGAAATTTATTTCTCATGGTTTTGGAGGCTTGGAGTTCAAGATTAAGGCACCAATAGGTTTGTTTTCTGGTGAGGGGCCCGCCCGGCCTGAGCTTCCAAGACTGTGTCTTGTTGCTGCATCTTCCGGAGGGGAGGGATGCTGCATCTCGCATGGCGGAACGGCAAGCGAGCTGAACTCTGCACGGCTCCTCTTTTATAAGGGCCTTAAGCCCATTCTTGAGGAAGGAGCCCTTGTGATTTAATCACCTCTTAAAGACCCTGCCTCTTAATACCATCACGCTGGCCATTGAGTTTCAAGACCGAATTTTGGAGGGGACACATTCAAACCATAGCACCCGCCTCCTATTAACTGTGTGACCTGAGTCACATTCTCACAATTTTACTGGAAAAGGGGAAGTTATTTCTGGTCAACTTGAACTGCATTCAATCCCAAACCCAGATTACCCTAGGGAAACTGGAAACATGCTGAACGATACTAGCATGCTGGCACCCCCTAGTGGCCACCTGAATATTCCGTAGAACCTGACCGTTTCCATTCTTTGGGAAACAGGAAGTTCTGTTGTTGCTTATGGAGCGTCAGGTAGCCTACTCTGAGCCATCACATCAGAGACCACTGTTCGAGTTGTTCTCCTTCCTTTTTGCGTTTCTTTGGTGTGTCACATGTGTCCCCTACGGTTTATTTAATATTACTTCGCTCTCTTTTCAGAGTTTTTTAGAAAATAAAAGGGAAAAGCAGTTCATACAGAAGACACTTCTAATGTGTCAATTCCTACTAGTCACACATCTTTGGAGGCAGCCACCACCTGTATCCTCTGTGCATTTGCCCTGCACACTATTGAACACAGAGTAGGTGCTCGATGAATGACTGACAAACAATGAATTCCAGCATTTGGAATAATTCTTTAAAACTCTGAGCTGAAGCTATGTAAATTGAGGTCTGCAAGATGGAATGGGTCTGCTGGAAACCTTGACATATAATAGGAGATCAGTTAGTACTAATTGAATAAATACAGGCATATATACCTTATATCACTGGGGGTTTTCAATAAAAGTATGCATCTTTGAATATAGCTTTAGTCCTTCAACATTATATTGTGATTCATTTCCCATTTGTTAAAAATTCTTCAAAGATGTGGTTTTTAATGTCTACATTTATTTCGTCATATGACTAGATCATATTTTCTCTTGCTATATAGATTGTTCAAAATTTTCGCCATTATTAAAAAAAGCTGAAATGAACATCTTCAGACCATTAATAATACCCATTAAGATTTTCAAGTTTCCAGGTACTGCTAATTATTACGAACCACCCAGTTATTCTAGTCTACCTAGAATAGTGTTTGCGTTAGATTTATAACCCCAAACTCTCAATATTAATATTAAGTAAGTGCTTATCATGAGAAAGGGACTTGCTCCTCTCCCTACTTTTCTTTTAATGCATACTATATACCATCCTGATGACTTTCCATCCTGCTTGAGTTCAATACCAAGTTTAGGCATAAGGAAGAGATCCGTTAGCATAATAAAGCGGTTGGATTTTTCTTCTGTACTATTTAGTACAGAGATGTCAGCAAGAAAAATGGGCAAAGTATAATTTCCATTGTTGACTGCACACATTCTTGTGGTTTCAACTTTAAAATCATTACACTGGAGCTAGGATTCTCATGTCTACCATGGTTAAAACACAATAAGGTCAATGACAATAAGATTCTATATGTGTCCTCATTCATTTGTTGGGTTAATTTATGTATATATATATAGACATAATTCTTGCAATAAAATATTACAGTGGTTTATCATAGAAGCATATCATAAAATAGGTGAATTTGAAAAAAATTTACAATTCAGGAAAAGTAGAAAAAATAGAGTTTTGTTAACAAATGTGGAAAAGTCACCCTAGAAAAACTTAGTAATAAAATTAAGATAATTGTTTTCCATTCACTTAACCTTTGCGTGAATATTGCACACAAGAAACTAAAGGAAAGAAGAAATTCTGTATGTTCCCCCTCAGTTTGTTAATTGTAATACAACACATTAATTTTAACTATGATTGGAAAGATTTAAAGGAACTAATATTCCGATTCTATCTTACATTTAAGATGATGCAGATTGGGTGTGTCTCTCATGCAGGAATTCTTAAAGCAGGTGTCCAAGGGGTTTAGTGCATAGAATCCAGGTGGTCTGTAAACTTGGGTGGGAAGAAATTTCATCTTTATTTTCCTCATCCTATAGTTAAAATTTGGTATTTCCTTCAAGTTTGAATATGAGCCACAAACCTCAGGAGTATTAGTAATAACTGTGCTTTTGTCACCTGTAGAAATCACAGATGTTTTCATATTATATCAGTTGTTTCAGCTGTCTTTAAATATTATTTCATCATTACAACAAAATTACAATAGTTAGACCCATTGTTAGACCTTAATGTGCTAATAAAGAATTACATATATTACTTTATTACAAATGTATCTTTTTAATGTTTTGACAACTATTTCGATGTAATTTTCCCCTTTGCATTGTTTATTTAAGGCATTTAAACACTTTATTTGGAGAAATCCATGACACAAAAGCAGTTAAGCACATCTG
>NW_012148063.1:47119-48283 GCF_000956105.1 Propithecus coquereli | reverse complement strand
GACGCCACTGCATTCTAGCCTGGGCAACAGAGCGAGACTTTGTCTCAAACAAATGAACAAAAAGATCTGCACTTACTATACACATGATCTTGAGCAAAATCACTTACATTTTACAAATAGGGACAATAGTGTATTTGCCTCCTAAGATTGTCAAGAACATTAAACAAGATTACAAATATAAAAAATGTGCCTGTCACAAGGCAATTCTCAAGAAATGTTGGCCGCTATTATTTTTATTGTCATAATCAAGAACCTTTAAACACTAAGGAATAAAAAACCAAACTTGAACTGGCATAAACAGTAAGGAGATTCTTCATTGCACATAGTGGGGAGTCTCGAAGTGCAGCAGGCTCCAGGCATGGAGTAATCAGGGCTCTGACTCCTTTTCTCTGCAGTGCTCCCAGCTCTGCCCTCTTCTTTGTATTGGCTCTGTCTCCAGGCTTCCCTCATCGTCCGGAGATGGCTGTGTCACCAAGTCCTGTGCAATTGTGACGACATTCTTCCTTGTTCACATCCATCATGGAAAGAAGAAAAAACCTCCTCCCCCAAACGGGAATGTAAATATGCTTGGGCCAGCTTAGCTTATGTGCCTACTCCTGTACCAATGACAAGGGCAATTCCCTGTGTTGATTGGCTGAAACCTGCCTTCCTGAACTGGTCACTGGTAAGTGAGGTTGAGTGGCCACTATTGGCTTAGACTAATTGGGATCCACCCCTACGGTTGGAGATGGGTTCCAGCTTTCTCCTGATCACGTGGCTGCATTATGGCAAGGAAAGAAGGGTTCTGTTAGAGAGAAGGAAGGAATAACTGGATGTTGGATGGACAATCAACAGCGTAACGTCTTCTGCGATGATTACTGTTTCGTTTTTGCGTGCTAGCTCACATGGGTCTCTTGAGGCCTTGGCTCAAATGGTTCCTTATCAGTGAGGTTTTCCTTAACTTTCCTTGACAAGTCAGTTAGTCAGTAAGTCAGTGAGTCAGTCTGTCTCTCTCCACTCACTGACACAGACCCGTCTTGTTTTATAACAAAAAGCTGCTCGTGGGCTGGGTGCGGGGGCTCACGCCTGTAATCCTAGCTCTCTGGGAGGCCGAGGCGGGCGGATTGTTTGAGCTCAGGAGTTCGAAACCAGCCTGACCAAGAGCGAGACCCCGTCTCTACTAAA
>NW_012148063.1:37767-42074 GCF_000956105.1 Propithecus coquereli | reverse complement strand
CTTTGTAGAGAATTCTATCTCCTTCTTCCTACTTTGTTTATGCCATTTATTTTCTTCATGGAAAACTCTACTTTTTCTCTCTGCTAATGTGTTTAACCCGTTGAAATATTGGCTGAGTTCCATCTTGGTTTCCATCCGTAAGATGATGACTGCTAGCTCCATGGTGAGCAGGTTGTGGGTATCTATTATACATGACAACATGCTTTTGCACACTACCCTTTTGGAAATTTCAAATGGTTCCTATAAGACAAATCATAAAGATATAATTAAATGTATTAGTAAGGAAGAACCAGAGGATAGAACTTATTTTCAGGTAAACGAATCCATTGAAAATATTCCGTGTTGTAGATTGTTGACACTACATACAGTAGTAATTCTTCATGGAATGGAGGAATAGTCTATAATATCGAGGGGCCTGGCTTAGCAATAGGACTCCAAGGGCAGGAATTGAATGACTATACAAAAGTCATTTTTCCTTCTTTCCTGCTGGCACAGCCGCCATCTCATTTGAGCATCCTTCCCCATGTTGGGATCTTCCGCTTTCCAGTGATTGCTTCAGAGCTGGCATGAAGCTCTGGCCAAGGTGAGGCAGGGTTGCTGACAGCTCCCGGAAAAGAATTTCTTGCTCTTACAAAAAGGTTTATGAAAAGAGATATCCCTCTTCTTCTGCAAAGGTTTTCACATCTAGATGCAATGCTACATTCACTCCATTTTATACATGAGATAACAGACTCCGAGAGAATAAGAAACTTGCACATGGTAGCAAATGGCAGAACCTGGATTTGAACAAAGTCAGTGGGTCCCAACCTACAATTTTTGCCACCATCTATCTTGCCTCCCATCAACAGAGTGCTTTAGCACACATTTTGCAAAGACACATGCTATGGGATATCACGAGAGCACTGACAGAGGTATTGTTGCAACAGAGGTTCAGTGGGCTCCACAGAGCTAGTAAGTGGCCGGGTTGGGACTTGAACCTAATGACTTCCAAGTCCTCTGCCCTTTCCATGGCCCCATAAATTACTATTTAAGGACAAATAATAAGATCTCCCAGAGATCGGAAATATAACTCTAAAAAACTTTGACTTTGTCCTATTGGCCACTGTTTTTCAATTTGTAGTTTTTGGGGTTCTCGGGGATTCTGTGGAGGTACTTGGGGACTTCAGGGTGGCGTGTACAGTGGGGTCATGGAGAGGCATGTTAGTGGGACTCTGGTGCCCCACCCCTTGTTAACTAGGTCAACAGGGGAATCTCCAAATTGATCCTGGCTCCCCCAAAAAGTCTCCAGTTGAACAAAGATGCATTGGCTTTAAAAGGAGAGAGGCTGGAAAACCGCTATTATAGGTGACAGAGAGCCGGGGAGAGTTTCTGAGGAGGAAGTGCTTCATATTTGATGAAGTCCACCCGTCCTGCTGCTGGAGAACAGACTCCAAGAGGATGGATTGGGACGGCGGGGAGAAACTGAGGCTAAGCACCATGTAACATGGGCCTGACTTAGGCTGATGGTAGAGAAAAGGGGAAGAAAGATGGATGTAAAAATATATATATTTTAAAGGAAAGAAGAATCTATTACCTAAGAGCTTAGACAGGTAGAAAATTTAAATAATTTCCAAAACTACAAATAAACTGGTAGGTGATGGGGCCATTGTAAGTTATAAAGGAAAGAAGAATCTATTACCTAAGAGCTTAGACAGGTAGAAAATTTAAATAATTTCCGAAACTACAAATAAACTGGTAGGTGATGGGGCCATTGTAAGTTATAAGGGAAACTAAGGATGTTTGATGTGACTGTACTTAATATTTTGTGATTGAATTAATATAAATTGTGGCTTTCCAACGGCACTCCTAAGAGCCCCTGGGATTTTGTTAAGGTATTTCCAGGGGTGCCAAGAACAGTTTGGGGCTAGAGCCATCCTCTCAACTCCCACTTGAATCAGAACCTAGACCTTGGATGGTCTGTCTTATGTATTTGCTTCCCTGTAAAATTCACTGAAGTGTTACACAAGGAAGAAAGGCAAGGGAAGTACCCTGTACACTCAAAAACTTCTTACTCTGTGAATGAAGAGTCTCTGTCTCCCCACAGTCAGAAGCTATTCCGGTGCCCCGCTAGGTGCAAGGGAACAGCTATATATCCCAGGTCTGACCCAATATGAAGAAGAATTTTCTGCTGGGTGTGGCAGCTCAAGCCTTTAATCTCAGTGACTCAGGAGACTAAGGCAGAAGGATCACTCAAGGCCAGGAGTTTGAGACCTTTACTTAGACCTTATAGCTAAAGAAAAAAAAAAAAAGAAAGAAAAAATCAAGAATTGGCACCTATAGCCCCAGCTACTCCGGAGGCTGAGGCAGGAGGATCGCTTGAGCCTGGGAGTTTGAGATTGTTGTGAGCTAGGATGACGCCACTCAGTGCACTCTAGCCTGGGTGACAGAGCAAGAACCTCTCTCTAAGAAAAAAGAAAAGAAAATGAAAAAGAATTTTCCCCTTGAATTTATCACTCATGCATTCTTCTAACTGTATCTACACTTATAGTTTTAGTTATACTCACTATTCAAATGTTTTTTTACCTTTAAAAATGTAAATGACTCATAATAAGTCTCTAAATTTCTAACATTCGCCAACACAATTCAGTAGTATCACACGTATGTCTTTTTGTTTTGTTTTAAAAAAATGATACATTATATAGTTAAGGTTATGCTAGCTGCCATAACAGATAAACCACTCCCGAGCTGAGAGGTTTAACAGAATAAAATGTACTCTGATGAAAGTACAATTGGCTGGGAGCGGGTGTGGGAAGTGGGGGGGGGGTTACTGGCTCTATGAAGCATTCAGGGACCTGGCTGATGGTGGCTCTGCCACCTTCAGTATGTGGCTTCGGAGGACATCTTAGAATCAAGATCTAGCCAGAACACAGGGGAAGAGAGAGCACACAGAGTCACACAGGACATTTTTATGGGCCAAACCTGGAAGTGACATACTTCAGTCTTGCCACATCCCAAAGGTCACATTTCAAGGTCACACCTAACCGGGTACAGTGTGAGCAAATCAGTCTCAGCTACACGTATGACTGAGATATAAAAATTGGAAAACATAAACCTGGGCCTGAGATTTGTGTTTTTGCCTTGGGGCAAGTCAGGCTGCATTTATGTCTATGTTTCTGTGACAATGTGTAAATACTGAAATGTATAAGAACTAATTCAGAGAGCTTTGCTTACACATGTGTTTCAAAACGGCCACCCCCAAGCACGAAGTGCTAGGAGTTAGAAAAATTCTTACTTTTTCTCATTTTATCTTTCAGAGTTTTCATATGATTTACCTCCCCAGGGAAGTCTTTTCCAAACTATCATCAGGTACTTCTATAACTCCAGTTATAACTTAGCATCTTGGCAGTACTGCTCTGTGACTAATTTTTTTGAGGTGTTTTGTTTTTTCTCTTTTACAAATCTCATCATTCCTCGTTAATCTAAAAGTTCTTGAGGATAGAGTTAAATACCCTTTACTCTCTTTTAAATCATTGTGCTTTCTGATCAGTGCTCTGTATTGAGCAGACTGATTTATCAACTAAAACAAAGGCAGTTAACACTCAAATCAGTGTTTTGTATCTAGTAATAAAACTTTTAGAAACTATCTCAAGAGACATCTGTCCCTGGGAAAGCTGAGGCGTTTATTTCTTTAAAAATGATTAGCTGATTGCTCATCTTCCTGTATCTCGCTTGCTTCTTTCTCTTTTATAAGAGGAAGTTTTATAGACCAAGTAAATTTATGACCAGTAATGCAAGTTTATAAATAGGGTACTTTTAATTGAGGTTAAATCTGTAAATCAGCAGAAGATAAAACTTCTTTCCAAAAATTAGACTAATTTGTTATGATGATGTTTCTGAGAGGGGTAGATGAGAATCACTTTATACATATGTATAGGGTTGGTTAAACCTCAATTGGTAATAAAATCTAGCCTGGTTTGAATCAGAAAAATTATTGAAATGTTTTTGAATTACTTTGTGAAACCTCAGCAGGAAGTTAGAATCGACACAGAGAATCCAGGGAGTAAGTACATATGAGAAACAGTCTTTATACTCAACTTTTAAAAACAAAATTATTTGTTGATTTTGAAAGAAAACTGGCACGATTTTAAAAGACATCTAACGCATGTCTAAAATGGGGTCAGGAAAATCCCACACTCCCCCCCCACTCAAAGCCATAAGATTTTTCCAAAATAATAAGGTCATTTTAAAGATCCAGAAGAAGCTGACATTTTTGCTTAATTTAGGAACCACATTTGCTTTTGAAAGTTGATTTTAGCGGAACGTTTGGC
>NW_012148063.1:25717-27037 GCF_000956105.1 Propithecus coquereli | reverse complement strand
GTCTAAAGACCCAACTCTAGGCTAGGCGCCACTTTGGGAGACCAAGGCAGGAAGACCGCTTGAGGCCAGAGTTTGAAATCAGCCAGGGAAACACAGACCCCCATCTCTACAAAATTTTTTTAAAAACTAGCCAAGTGTGGTGATCTGTACCTGTAGTGCTAGCTACTCAGGAGTATCTCCAAAAACAAACAAAAAGACCCAACTCTTTAGACAAGGCAATGTTAACTAAAGACCTACCACAATCAATTATCTATTTGACTTTAAATTGAAATAATAATTTTATTTGCAGAAAATAGTATGTAGTGCAATTTTTTTTAAGCTATAAAATTACATGTTTAGGACTGCAGGCTCTGAAGTCAGACAGACCTGGGTTCAAATCCCAGCAGCTTCAATTAATGACCACTGGCAAATTACTTAAGATCTCTAAGGCTCAGGTTCTCTGACTGGAAAACAAGATGGTAATACTTACCTCACAGAGTTATTGTGAGAATTATTAAATAATTGACATAATGCATATAAACAATGTACCAAATACCTGACATACAGAAGTTCTCTATAAATATTAGCCAAAATAGACTCTACTCTCACTTGTGATTTAAAATAAGAAAATGCTTGTTCCAACAAAAAGTATTATTTTTAAAAGGGAGATGAATGGATTAAAAAAATAAGGCTTAAATAATAATTGAAGTGTCTAAGGTCACACTTTTCTATAGTTTGCTAAAGAAACGTATACAGTGGTGTACGTATGTGATGGCCGTCACCACCTGAGATCAGGTTCTGTGTTGGCCTCCTGCACATTCTCTCGCTCCATCTTCCAGTTTACAATTACATAGTTATTTGTACAATTATTTGTCTATATTCCCTCAAGATTACAAGTTCTATGACAGTGAGGATTGGACTTTTTATTTCCCAACACCACACGCTCAGCACCTGGAACAGTGTTTAGCAAAGTATGCCCAGAAATGTTTGCATGGACAGTCAGAGAGTGCTAGGACTTTTGAAAACAGGTCAACATTCTTTGCAAACTAGCTTCTCTTGATTTAGGACATTAACCTGCTGCTCACTGTGGTTCCCTTTATTTGGGAGCAGAGTGGCAGTGGGAAGTCGTTGGCCAAATTAGATGACAGAAAATAGATGGGTGCTCATTCTTCTTCACAACTGATTATACTTATGGGACAAAGAACACATTCAAAGACTTTTCCCTGAAAGAATGGGCTAGCTAGGAGCCAAGAGCTGGCACACTAGTTTTTTTTCTTTTTCTTTTTCTTTTTAATTCCAAGCTAAGCATAAAGGACAATTGAGAGGGGAGGGAAAAAAAAA
>NW_012148063.1:22989-23852 GCF_000956105.1 Propithecus coquereli | reverse complement strand
TTTTTCCAGGGGCCATCCATGTTAGGATAAAAACAGTAAGAATGATGTAACAGGATTTAAAGAAAAAAAAAACCTACCAGCATTTATACATCCAAATGAGGCTGCCTCTTTCCGGTCAGTCAGTCACCTTGGGAAACTACACCCTTATTCCAAGGATGCTGCCATTACTCAGAGCACTTTGGGAATTCCTGTTTTGGAATTTTCTTCAGAACCTGTGGCACATTACTAAATGTCCTGTCAATGATCACATCTTCATCCTTGAAGTCAATTTACTTTTGAAAATAGCCAAAAGTTACTCAGAGTGATTTCAGTAGAATGAGGTGTGTTTCAAACTGAAAAAAAACATTTTGGTCAAAAATGAGGAGTAACTCAAAAACGAGACGATTAGTTTTCTTTTTGAGGCATGTAAACTGGCTCTGAAAGAAGTTCCAAAGAATTCAAAGACGTTTTTAGCAATGGCAATGATGTTGAAATCAATCAGTCTCTCAAGGTGACTTAAAAGGATAAAAATCATTTGGATGCATAAGTTCAAGTGTAGGGGTCAGCAAACAGTAGCTCACAGACCCAATGTGGCCCACCACCTGGTTTGTGTGACCTACATGCTAAGAATGGTTTTTACATTTCTGAATGGCTGAAAACAAAGCAAAAGAAAAGCAATATTTTGTGACACATGAAATTCAAATTTCGGTGTCCACAGGTAAAGTTTTATTAGAACACAGCCATGCTCATTTATACATATTATCTCTGGCTGCTTTCACACTACAGGGAAAGAGTTGAGCAGCTGCAACAGAGACCACATGGCCCCCAAAGCCTGCTACTTAGCCCTTTACAAAAAAAGTTTGCCAACCCATGTCAAATGTTTT
>NW_012148063.1:22409-22939 GCF_000956105.1 Propithecus coquereli | reverse complement strand
TGAAAAAAAACATTTTGGTCAAAAATGAGGAGTAACTCAAAAACGAGACGATTAGTTTTCTTTTTGAGGCATGTAAACTGGCTCTGAAAGAAGTTTCAAAGAATTCAAAGACGTTTTTAGCAATGGCAATGATGTTGAAATCAATCAAGTCTCTCAAGGTGGCTTAAAAGGATAAAAATCATTTGGATGCATAAGTTCAAGTGTAGGGGTCAGCAAACAGTTGCTCACAGACCCAAGTGGCCCACCACCTGGTTTGTGTGACCTACATGCTAAGAATGGTTTTTATATTTCTGAATGGCTGAAAACAAAGCAAAAGAAAAGCAATATTTTGTGACACATGAAATTCAAATTTTGGTGTCCACAGGTAAAGTTTTACTAGAACACAGCCATGCTCATTTATACATATTATCTCTGGCTGCTTTCACACTACAAGGGAAGAGTTGAGCAGCTGCAACAGAGACCACATGGCCCCCAAAGCCTGCTACTTAGCCCTTTACAAAAAAAGTTTGCCAACCCATGTCAAATGTTTT
>NW_012148063.1:21972-22359 GCF_000956105.1 Propithecus coquereli | reverse complement strand
ACTAATATAATAGCCTTTATAGAATTGAATATAAAAGACATTCAGATTATTGGATCTTCTCAATTAGCTATTTTTTCCAGGGGCCATCCATGTTAAGATAAAAACAGTAAGAATGATGTAACAGGATTTAAAGAAAAAAAAAACCTACCAGCATTTATACATCCAAATGAGGCTGCCTCTTTCCAGTCAGTCAGTCACCTTGGGAACCTACACCCTTATTCCAAGGATGCTGCCATTACTCAGAGCACTTTGGGAATTCCTGTTTTGGAATTTTCTTCAGAACCTGTGGCAAATTACTAAATGTCCTGTCAATGATCACATCTTCATCCTTGAAGTCAATTTACTTTTGAAAATAGCCAAAAGTTACTCAGAGTGATTTCAGTAGAA
>NW_012148063.1:19588-19967 GCF_000956105.1 Propithecus coquereli | reverse complement strand
TATGGAGGAACAGATACCAAAGGATTCCTCCTACTTAGCAAACCTGTATTTTGGAACCTGTGAGCTAAAAGGACAGTTCACATTACCTTTTCTTTTGCACTATAAATCAATTCTATTTTAGAAATTTCCTAGGAAAAACTAAATAATAAAAACAAGCCTATAAAAGGTCATTTTGAAACACATGTGTAACTTTCAGAATCTTTTTCTAACCTACCCATTAAAAAAAAAAAAGACTAAAGATTAAGACAGTGTATAAAACAATAGAGTGATTCACTGTTCTGACTGATGACTCCTTATACCAAATGTGGCATATTATCTATCTTTATAAATAAAACATATCCTTACTTTGGTGCATCTTGATTTTATATATATGTAACTA
>NW_012148063.1:16015-16363 GCF_000956105.1 Propithecus coquereli | reverse complement strand
TATGGAGGAACAGATACCAAAGGATTCCTCCTACTTAGCAAACCTGTATTTTGGAACCTGTGAGCTAAAAGGACAGTTCACATTACCTTTTCTTTCGCACTATAAATCAATTCTATTTTAGAAATTTCCTAGGAAAAACTAAATGATAAAAACAAGCCTACAAAAGGTCATTTTGAAACACGTGTAACTTTCAGAATCTTTTTCTAACCTACCCATTAAAAAAAAAAAAGACTAAAGATTAAGACAGTGCATACAACAATAGAGTGATTCACTGTTCTGACAGATGACTCCTTATACCAAATGTGGCATATTATCTATCTTTATAAATAAAACATATCCTTACTTTGG
>NW_012148063.1:15377-15717 GCF_000956105.1 Propithecus coquereli | reverse complement strand
TTGGTTTTATACCAGCAAGATTCCTGCCCATTAAAAAAAACAGATGTAAGCCTAATAAACATATAGAATAAAATGTAGGAAATAAACATCAAACCCAATTGAATATTTTTATAAAATCATTATCCCCATGTTGATATTAAGGGAATTTAGTCCCTACTTTCAGGCCTATAATTGTCTAAATACAGACGTCTCTCCAATCTTTTTTTTTCCCCAAGTAGAATTTCTTTTGCCACTAGAGTGAAAGGCTGAAGCTTTAGAGATTCTGCAAGTTCAGAAATAGAAGAAAAGTTGTTAAAAATATAAATTTTAGGAGCTGAGCCCCAGACTCCCTACATTCTTG
>NW_012148063.1:12987-14963 GCF_000956105.1 Propithecus coquereli | reverse complement strand
TGCTACAGTATTATCTCACATAACAGGCCAATTGGAGAGGGGACAAATGTTATGGGATCAGAATAAAGTGAAAATGAAAACCTTTGGTTTTATACCAGCAAGATTCCTGCCCATTAAAAAAAACAGATGTAAGCCTAATAAACATATAGAATAAAATGTAGGAAATAAACATCAAACCTAATTGAATATTTTTATAAAATCATTATCCCCATGTTGATATTAAGGGAATTTAGTCCCTACTTTCAGGCCTATTAATTGTCTAAATACAGACGTCTCTCCAATCTTTTCTTTTCCCCAAGTAGAATTTCTTTTGCCACTAGAACGAAAGGCTGAAGCTTTAGAGATTCTGCAAGTTCAGAAATAGAAGAAAAGTTGTTAAAAATATAAATTTTAGGAGCTGAGCCCCAGATTCCCTACATTCTTGAGAGGATCTCTCCTTCCAAATCTCTACCCTAAATTCTTTAACTTCAACTAATTATTTAAGCATAAATTCCAACAACTGAGATTTTTACAGGGTTGTGAGCACCCTCTTTTACACAGGCAAATACCTAGAAGAGATAATGGACTGATATTTGTGTCAATGCCAGTTTGTTAAATTGCTTCAATTCATTTCAAATGTTTACACGTACTCTGTATGTGTCAGCCACTAAATTCAGGGCCAAAGAAAGATGAATAAAGCCTGGTCCCCTGTCTCTCAGGGATGCATGTCTGCCAAACCAGGTAGTCTAAAGGAATAGGCATTTGGCTACGAAGATAGGAGGGCAGAAAACTGTGTGGCATGGCTCCTGTGGGGACAAGCCTGGTACTGGTATAACTGGAGGCTTATGGAGATAGGAGAACACGTAAGGCCTAAGGAGAGTGGCTGTAGGTAGGAGAGATGCATGCAAAAGGAGACAGAAAGGCTACCCAAAACAGTGATGTCAACATTTTATTTAGGTCTTGTCCCACCCCCACGAGAGTGTGAAATGGGTTAGAGCTGGAGGAACAATAGGCCCTGCTTTCTCGCTGGCAGTTAGCATGGTCACCTGATGATTATGGGCATACAGGCCAAGCAGTAATATACTACAACTTGATTAATTACTGCATTTTAGATCACTCCAGTTGAAAGAATTGAAATTACAAGTTCCAACTATTTTGGGGATTTGGGTTTTTTTTGTTTGTTTTTGGTTTTTTTTTTTTTACTGTTTTAAGACAATTTATTAGAGCAGAGTCCCTCATTCAGAAGCCAGTGAGACATCAGGACAGCAGAAAGGAAGGTGGGATGGAGTAGGCCCTGTGAGGCACCAAAGAGAAAGTAATAGCCTCAGTTAAGAAATTTCGTTTTATTCTAATAAAGACTAATGCATGCCGGATAATCTAGTGATAATTCATAAGTTTAGTGGTTCACAATATTTTTAGAAAACACATATTAACATTCAAATAAGGCATTATATAAAGTTTTATGAAGAATGGAATGTTTACTGTAACCCTTTAAAAAAGCCTTGGTCCATTTTGAAAGATCAACAATAAATTTTTGAAAAATCAAAGGAAAAGGAAAGTAAGTTTTTTCCCCCCAGGATAGACAAGAACTATTTGCTGGCATTTGTATGTGCCTGGAATAAAATGGGCCAAATTTTCAAAGGCAGTTAATAACAGCATGTGCAGGGCTTGTTTCATTTGATTTAACACCAAGTAAGAGTAAATATCCTATGGAAGACATAGGTTTTTCTTCCATCTCTCGTATTGCCCCACTTCTTCTCCAGGTCACAGCACATAAGCATGCATCCTTGTTGCCCCACTAAGGAACAGAAAATAACGTATATTTATAAATGGCTGCTCACATGACACTTGCCAGCAGAGTTCTTCCTCCCTAAGACAGGGTGACAGCAAAAGCTAGCAGATACCAATTGTCTGGGAATAAAGAACTTCTTCAGGAAACTCAGTTACTCTCCTGGTCCTTGTTACTCTATCATAGACATTCTTTTTATTGCTATACC
>NW_012148063.1:0-417 GCF_000956105.1 Propithecus coquereli | reverse complement strand
GACAGCTTGGTTGGTTGTCTCCAGCCAGGTTCAGCTGCAGGAATGCTGGCACAACTTAGGTGAATTATATTTAATTAGGGTTGAGATTATGTCACTACTCTGATTAGAATTAATTTTTTAAAATCACTAATACCTTGGAGGGACAGAAGGAACATTCAATCAATTCACATTTGAATTTTCCAAGGCAGCAGATACAAGTGACAGTCCTTTGAGATTTTACTTTAATTATAAAGTATTACCATTTCTCTAACCACTACATTTTCTTTCATCGACAGACGCCTACACCTCTGGGGTAAGGTCCCCGGCCAGGGTGAGGCCAACAGTGCCTCTGGCGCAAGTTTTAAGGAGACACTCACTCCCTATATTTGCAAGACCGTCAGAGTGAATGCCTGCTTAAATTGTGGGCCATTGTTTTCT
>NW_012148062.1:19326-20036 GCF_000956105.1 Propithecus coquereli | reverse complement strand
TCAGTATGATAATTCACTTTGTTCTTCTCTCTTAGAGTTTATCATCACTGTCTCTAATCCACAGCCTAGTTTTAACATGGCTTGTGACTGTATTGGATTGCATGAAGTAAGAGGTAAATTTTGCACTTTTGGGGGGTAAGAACGGCATATATGCAAAGAGGGATACAGCATGTGTTATTAACCACCAACCTTATGAAAAACACTAAAGGTATTTATTGATACAAATGAATGACATCAACCTTAAGTGGCAATGTCTAAGAGACAAAAACAAGAATTGATAACTTCACTGGGTCCATTAATTTCTCTATTGTATTTTAAAATAAAGAGGGGGGATTACTTGTAAGAAAGAAGTCCAGTTTTTCATTTTAGGCTTTTTTTTTTTTTTACTTTATATATCTGTTCACTCAAAATGGATGTTTACAGATAATCCTAAGAAGATACATTTTTGTTAGTATTTTTTTTGTTGTCAAAATGTAATTTTTAAAATCATATTGTCTTGGTTCTGTTTTACATCATTTATGTTATAAAATTTGTAGGAAGGAATTATCAACCCAAGGTAAAGGAAGAAGGAAAACCACAAAACAGAGGGAAATGAGTTTAATTTAACATGATCTAAATATTTTGAATATAACTTAGCCATTAATAATCAAAATAACTTCATTTAATGAGATGGTAAATAATGCACTTGGTAATTGTTTCTTATTTATATA
>NW_012148062.1:13692-15670 GCF_000956105.1 Propithecus coquereli | reverse complement strand
CAAACGTACTTTCCCTCATCTGATTTAGAAGCATTTAGGATCCGTAGACTCCCGTCTGGAAGAATAGCTATTCTGAAAATTATTAAAAAAGGTTTTTTCCTGTTTTACTGCAAACCAGCTAAATGGTAAGAAACTCTGATGAAGTATGAAATCATTTCTGGGGTAATAATAAATAAGATAAAGGATCTCTGTGAAAATATGCAGTGATAGTAGAAATGTTTTATCCTTCAAGAAATTATGCAATAAACCCATTTAATATCTCCTTATATTCTAAAGGGTTAGGAAGTTACAGGTTATTTTTCTTTTCACAGTTTTTGACAGTTAATTTTAAAACTTGTGCAAAAGGTGACCCTGAATTTGGTTATTAAAATTTGTTACTATAATATCGCCAGTGATATTTTAATATTAAGCTTGGGTATTTCACCTCAAACCAAGAGTGACCTCAAAAATCACATATAAAAAGAAACAGCATTAAAACATAGAGGAGGACAAGTACAGAACATAAAATTAATTGTATA
Organism: Propithecus coquereli; assembly: GCF_000956105.1. Lineage (NCBI taxonomy): Eukaryota > Metazoa > Chordata > Mammalia > Primates > Indriidae > Propithecus > Propithecus coquereli. The sequence goes on along the minus strand of NW_012148062.1, from coordinate 15,152 downwards.
CAGCTAAGAGATGATTTATGGCAGTTTCCGTGTATTGCCACCAGAGTAGCAAGGGTATGAAAATGTGACCTGATACCTGGGCTGCTTGCACTGCACATTTTAAACATAAAAATGTGATATCTAAGTTTGCATTTGGGCCTCTTCAAGACCTTTGTTAAAGTGGACCTTTTGAATTTATGAAGGTGAAAAATTAAAGCATTATAAAAAATTTTTAGAAGTTCAGTGAAAATGAGGCTGTTTGGAATTACTGTAGTCTCCTGTGTATTCATCACTCCAGGATTATACGGATTTCAAATTTAATTAGTACTTTTGTCCTTTTCTCCCTTCTATGCTCCTGAAATATAACCTATTATCTCACCAGTGCATCGACCTACTACAGCAACCTGAAATGTAATAGACATAGATGTTGTGGGTTTTTTTGATATGCCACTAACTTTGGGTTGGAACCAGTGACCCCTCTGAACTTAAAATCTTAAAACTGGATCCTCCTATTTCTGAGAACAGTTGATTTCACGGCAATATGATAATATTAAACTATTTAAGATTTAAGAATAATGGTTAAATATTTAGCCAACATTCTTTATATTATTTTAAAATGTGTATTCAATCTTGCCAATCACCCAGAGCAGACAGTTGTTTAGAGCACTGAACTTCCTAGCAGTTGATACTAGATTCTAGGCTGCAGAAATACTGCTTATGAATTTATGCTTACATATTGCTCTTAATAAAGATACCAGTTTAAAGACATCAGACAGTTTTCAATATGGATCAAATTTGATTTGCAATGCATAAGAAGGAAGACAAATTTTGAAACAAGCCACACTAGAAATAGAGAATTTGATTTTGTTATTTATGTCTAGGACAGATACTAGCTTGAGACATTTGAAAACATAATGCTCTTAAAAGTTATATAATCCATTCAAGATAGTCAATGAAAAGTTCTATTCATTATTTAGATAATGTTCATTTTCCATAAAAATAGATTATGATGTATTTGTTCCATTTCAATCCCAAAGTTACATATGTTACAAAAAGATGTATTTGAAAGCAAAAATTATACTCTTTGTAAACAAATAGACATCTTCTTATGATAATTACAGATCATTGACATTTATCTAAATTACTGTAATTCATACAGATTGTTAATATTTTTAAAATATCTGAATTTGCCTGACTGGAGTAAATTCTAATCTAGCAGGTGAAGAGTTTGGCTTAAAAAATCACTTCCTTTAAAGAAATAAATGTGTCTTAGATACTGGCAGTATTACAGCTCTTAATTTAAGATGAGTGCTTTCTTACTGACAGGAGGCAACATATATTCTCCTTTTTTTTTTTGAGACAGAGTCTCACTCTTTTGCCTGGGCTAGAGTGAGTGCCCTGGCATCAGCCTAGCTCACAGCAACCTCAAACTCCTGGGCTCAAGTGATCCTTCTGACTCAGCCTCCCGAGTAGCTGGGACT
>NW_012148062.1:9014-10752 GCF_000956105.1 Propithecus coquereli | reverse complement strand
AAATGCTCCTTATCTGAGAAGGAAGAATTTGGGTAGAATTCACTTTCTTTCTTAAAGGATACAGGAGGCTATAGAAAGCGCCTTCCTTCAAATTACCATCTTAAAAGACAAAAACATAATACTACCTTGTATTTGTTTCACACTCTACAAAAACCTCTTATGAGTAGAAAGGGGTAGAAAAAGCATCTTCTGCTGATAATAAAATATCACTTTTGATAGACCGTAGATGGCTTACTTGAGATATAAAAAGGCAAAAACACTGAATGGAAATGTTCTTTGAGAGAACAATGTTTATGCTTAACTACTTAATGATTCAGTTAAGTTTTTAAAACAGACACATTTTTACTGGGTTTAGAGCAACTTTGAACCAATAAAGGCTGTATGTCTAAGGGTTATTCAAGTTAATGATTAAATGACTATGATATGATGGATTTTGAATATAATAGAGAGGTGATGGAGACAAGCTTTTGGTTTTATCTCTTTTCCTAATTAGATTCCTGGGTGTAGATATTTCAAGAAGATTGACACAGTGACTAACAATTAGCTTAATTTTCCTATTCTAGCTCTATTGTTTGCAATGGTGTAGTCTGATGAAGCACCACTCCTAACCACTAATCAGATCCTTTAATATCTAATGTTCTTTTACGCAGCCACTGAGAAGAAAATGCAATCCCAGCACAGGAATGCAACTCTAAATATTAACATTCTAGAAGTCAGATATTCCACGTGGCATTCTTAGTTCTGACTTGATCAGAGAAAGCAACCACAGTATACTGTAGTTTAAATTGTGTGGCGATTGGACTGTTGTAACTTAATATTCTATTTAACTCAAGATTAACAAAAACCATTTTTGTTATTATTAAGAAAAAAAAAAACCTGTGGATCCAGCATTGCCTCATTGTAAAACAAGACTGATTAGCGCACAGAAGGAATAAAAGAAGGACTGGAAGATTGGATCGGATCCCAGTAATGCATGATGTAAATGAAAACATCTTTTAAATTGTTCTCTTTTCTTCCCTTGATATTTGCTTCTTTTCTAAAATATCAGATGTGCTGGACATTTTAATTACACTTTTATTTCTAAAGACAGAGAACAATTAACATTTCCTATTTTTATGGCCAAAGTATGATTTGCTATAAATACATGCACAATAAAAAAAATTAAGGTTATAGCTCAGTTGTGAAAAATATGTGAAGAGCTTTTGCTTCCTAAAATATGAGATTTCTTTTTACTACAAAACAATTTTAATGACATATAGTCCCAAAAATATTCCAGGCTTGAAATGTAGTTTACCTTGTATGTAGAAAATAACCAGAAATGGATAAGCATAATAAATAGATAATATTTATTATACTAACAAATAAAGATAAATAAAAATTTCCATTAATGCAAACATCAATGAGCTGTTCTGGCACCAGTTTATCTATGCACACCCCTGATATCCTCCTTCTACTCCTTTCTGCCCCCAAAAAGCATTTTTATACTGTTGGCATATTTTTAAATTTTGAGACATCGACTATAACTTCAGAAAGAATTCTTTAGCCTCTCACAAATTTTGTTCAAAGCAAAATATTCAAATTTATGTCAATAAGGGGTTCCTTCCTTTATGGTTCCCTAAATGACCTAAAGACACAATTTGGCTGTGTTAGGTCTATGTTTGCAATGTATTTTATAAATAGGAGCATGCATGCACATTAAGTGCAAACATATATGTATGAATATTATATTTATTCTCTT
>NW_012148062.1:4182-4822 GCF_000956105.1 Propithecus coquereli | reverse complement strand
AGACAACTAAATAGCTAATTCAAGAATGCCACATTTCTTGTCACTGGCAAAACAAGGAAAATGGCCTCAACTGACCTCAGAACACCAAGGAAGCACAATCTTACCATGTTTTTGGAAGAAAAATGAGAAATGCTGGTGATTAGCACTAATGATTACTGTATATCTTGTGCTATGCAAACACGGCAGAAGATGTAAAGAAAGTTTTAAGGCACAATCTCTGTCTATAAAATCGTAAAAATTTAACTGTTCACAAAAGGAATACAGTATGATAAAATTATGTATCAGGCTGTAATTCTTTTGCAGTTCAGAAGAAAAGACCAATAAATGCTGGAGAAGTTCAGTATTGAGTGGATAAAGTATTAATATGAATTGTATCTTAAAGAATAGATAGGAAGAAAGAAGTAGAAAAAGCTTTTCAGAAAAAAGGGAACGAAATGAGCAAAGGAGAAAAAATATCAAAAGTGGGCATGGTATGTTTATAAGATAGAAAAGAGAATGAAAAAGTCCAGAGTAGTGGTTTTGCTTTTAGAAAAAACAGCTAATAGCATCGTAGAGGCAACTGTGCCATCAGTAGCCACTAATCAACAGCACAAGGAAAAGGTGTCACTCTCCTTGTGGTGGAAGAGGGAGTGGGCCTGAG
>NW_012148062.1:2450-2832 GCF_000956105.1 Propithecus coquereli | reverse complement strand
GTAGGACTGCATGCTTTTCAATGGGCAGGTTCCTATCTTTTTATCACTGCTTAACTATGTGATCTACCTGAACTCATCCTAATCCCCTTTAGATAGAATTATTCCTCCCTTCCTTTTTGCTTCCTCAGAACTCCATCACAGCATTTGTTGCATTTTTCCTTAGTAGAAAATAGGTTGTTTTAGCATTCAGCATCTTCAAGGGCCAACATAGAGATTTGAGACCATAAAAAATAACTATTGGCTTAAACAATAAAAACAAAAACTACAGTGTTGAAAGAAACACAATGTAACATTGTAACAATTAGTCAACCTCAACTTAACTCTTTTAACATTATATAAAAGTTACCATTATAAGAATTTAATAAAAATTTTAGTCATAAAC
>NW_012148062.1:1462-1924 GCF_000956105.1 Propithecus coquereli | reverse complement strand
CTGGGAGCCTTCCCTCTTCCTGAATTTGAAAGTGGGAAGGACAAGAAAAAAGCCCAGCAATCTCCATTAAGGCAAAGCATGCAAAAAATGTCTTCCTCTTTCTCTAATACTCTCTTACATTCCAAAAGGTAAGGAGGGTGGTGTAAATGGGGAAGGCAATTTTATGCTGAGACGCTATTTGGATAAGAAGAACTGGTTTAGCTACCTAGACTCTGGACGAACTATCTGGTTCCTAAATTTTTGTAGTTTCTTCAGAATCTAAGGTGCCTACTGTAGATTTGTTCTCACCTCAGGCTTAATTAACACATTATTACTATTTTCTCTTACAACTACAACCTTATTTGAGGCTCTCATCAGAATTCATCTATATTATTGCAATTCTGCTGCCTCTTCCTTTAGTATCAGACCACTCCCCATTTCAACACATTGGTCCCACTGCCTTCACAGTGTAGCATGGGATGA
>NW_012148062.1:0-444 GCF_000956105.1 Propithecus coquereli | reverse complement strand
CCTGAATTTGAAAGTGGGAAGGACAAGAAAAAAGCCCAGCAATCTCCATTAAGCCAAAGCATGCAAAAAATGTCTTCCTCTTTCTCTAATATTCTCTTACATTCCAAAAGGTAAGGAGGGTGGTGTAAATGGGGAAGGCAATTTTATGCTGAGATGCTATTTGGATAAGAAGAACTGGTTTAGCTACCTAGGCTCTGGACGAACTATTTGGTTCCTAAATTTTTGTAGTTTCTTCAGAATCTAAGGTGCCTACTGTAGATTTGTTCTCACCTCAGGCTTAATTAACATATTATTACTATTTTCGCTTACAACTACAACCTTATTTGAGGCTCTCATCAGAATTCATCTGTATTATTGCAATTCTGCTGCCTCTTCCTTTAGTATCAGACCACTCCCCATTTCAACACATTGGTCCCACTGCCTTCACAGTGTAGCATGGGATGA
>NW_012148061.1:10613-11147 GCF_000956105.1 Propithecus coquereli | reverse complement strand
CAAAATATATGTAGATACTTATATATTTTGTCATTGACTACCATAAAACCTACACAAATCTATTATATTAATAAAAAGTTAAACGTTCTCAACTTATACACACACTTATAGACCATACATGGCATCATTTGCAGTGAAGAGTAATGTAAACAAATGTAAATATGCAGTATTAAATCATAACTACATAATATTCACTGTAGTTCACACGGCATGATGCTAGTAATTTCACAGCCACCTCCTCCTGCTGCCATTGCCTTGAGTTTAAGGGTTGCAAAGTATCTGCTTAAAATGCCTTGTGATGATAATCATCTCCAGGTAAGCAGTTCCTCTCCCGAGTAAATTGCATATTGCAGTAAAATGTGATTCTTGTGTATTTTTCATCGCGTTTGGTGCAATACTGTAAACCTTGAATAATACCGTTGGAGTCATACAAAGTGCCAGTAGTGATATTGGAAGTGTTCCCAAGAAGCAGAGAAAAGTCATGACATTACAAGAAAAAGTTGAATTGCTTGATTGAGGTTGTCCACCATTTCA
>NW_012148061.1:10071-10563 GCF_000956105.1 Propithecus coquereli | reverse complement strand
CATAAAACCTACACAAATCTATTATATTAATAAAAAGTTAAACTTTCTCAACTTATACACACACTTATAGACCATACATGACATCATTTGCAGTGAAGAGTAATGTAAACAAATGTAAATATGCAGTATTAAATCATAACTACATAATATTCACCGTAGTTCATATGGCACGATGCTAGTAATTTCACAGCCACCGCCTCCTGCTGCCATTGCCTTGAGTTTAAGGGTTGCAAGCATCTGCTTAAAATACCTTGTGATGATAATTATCTCTAGGTAAGCAGTTCCTCTCCCCAGTAAATTGCATACTGCAGTAAAATGTGATTCTTGTGTATTTTTCATCACGTTTGGTGCAATACTATAAACCTTGAATAATACCGTCGGAGTCATACAAAGTGCTAGTAGTGATATTGGAAGTGTTCCCAAGAAGCAGAGAAAAGTCATGACATTACAAGAAAAAGTTGAATTGCTTGATTGAGGTTGTCCACCATTTCA
>NW_012148061.1:7823-8506 GCF_000956105.1 Propithecus coquereli | reverse complement strand
AATATGCTGAAATAAAAAAAAAAAAGAATTCAGTATGTAATACATATAACATACAAAATATGTGTCAATCAACTGATCATGTTATTGGTATGGTTTCTGGTCAACAGTAGGCTATTAGTAGTTAAGTTTTTGGGAGAGTCAAAAGTTGTATGAAAATTTCCACTGTGCAGGGAGTTGATGCCTCTACTAATTGCTACATTGTTCCAAGAGTCAACTGTACTGTTAAAAGTTGATGTTAGCCATCACATTCCACCTGTCAAATCTAACAGCTGACCATTGCTCTTGAAATAAAATCCAAACTCTTCACATGGCCTACAAGGCCATACCTACCTCTCCAACTTCTCACACAACTCTCTTCCTCCCTCACTACTATCAGTCATATTGGGCTTTATGGGTCTTAATCACATCGAACTCTTGTGTATGTGTGTGTGTGTGTGTGTGTGTGTGTGAAGCCCTTTGCACTTGCTGTTACCTCTAACCAGAATGGTTTTTCTCTAGATAGTCGAGTTTTTCTTATTTTCAGATGTCAGCCCCCATATCATATCCCCCAGTTATCTTCTTACATCTTTTTGGATCTTTACATGCATAACTATAATGGAGGGGAATGGTCACTGTTAGGAACGTTCGAGGAACAACAAGAAGACCAGTATGTCTGGTGGGAAGAGAGTCACCTGGGAGATGAG
>NW_012148061.1:4839-5728 GCF_000956105.1 Propithecus coquereli | reverse complement strand
GTCACCAACCAGCTCCAAGAAAGTCACCTTTGGGTTGAACAGAAACACGACTGCAGAATTCAAGCAAACAGACAGGAGTCTCTTGGTCACCCCACTGGCCCCTCCTGAGAGGCCTTCAACCCCGAGCAGAAGCCCCTGCTTTGAGTGCGGGAGACTCCCCCAGCTCACCCGCTGGCCTGCCCGGGGGACCAGGAAGCCGCTGACCCCACTCCAAAGAGGAGGCCACCCATTATGGGTTTCTTCTGAAGATAGTAGCAAGTCTCTTTTTAAAAAAGACTGCTTTTGTACAGAATATTCTATAAATCATAACTTTAAGAACATAGGGCCTTTTTATCATCTCATAGCCCCCATATCATATCCCCCAGTTACCTTCTTACATCTTTTTGGATCTTTACATGCATAACTATAATGGAGGGGAATGGTCACTGTTAGGAACGTTCGAGGAACAACAAGAAGACCAGTATGTCTGGTGGGAAGAGAGTCACCTGGGAGATGAGGTGGTATCCAGTGTTTAGTAGGTACTTAACATATTTTTTAGGACTGGCTGTCTCTTAGTGATGAGTCTAAAAGTCATTTTTATTTTCATCTTTTTGTTTATCTGGATTTCTGCATCTTCTAAATGAATGCTTCTCAGCTTTATAATATAAAATAGTTTAATAAAAATTTCTTTATAAATGAAATGCCATCAAAAGAATATGAGAAAATCAATTGTGTTCTGTTAGATAAAAACAACTAATTTTCCTCACAGATACAATGCAATCCTTCCTCTTCTTTCTATCTTCTTATTATATATTTCTTATTTACATAGCCGAATTCAATTTTCTGTACAAGATTTAAATCCTCTTTTTGTCAGACACGATGGCTCACACTTGTAATCCCAGCACTTTGG
>NW_012148061.1:3289-3934 GCF_000956105.1 Propithecus coquereli | reverse complement strand
CCAAGGAATAAACTTCTACCTGATGGATGATTATTTTGGTCACACTGTCTCTGAAAATAAATTCATACTAAGTGATCAGTATTTGTCTTCTCACCAAGTCACGATTTAGTTTTAGCTGTCCCACCTGATCAAGAAACTCATGCCAGATGAAGATGAAATGTAACTGAGAGATTGTTTTGTACCAGAAACCTGTTTTGAAGACCTGACTGCCATCAGCTATGTGGCATTCTAGCGTGCTTCAGGAACTAACTAGAACTGAAAGTCGGATAATGCCTTTAATCTCTATGTGACCATGTTTCCTCATATCTAAAAGGCTCTCCAAGGTTTATTTTGGCTTTCAAAATTTCTATGATGTTGTAGTAGAAGTAAATAACCAAATTAAAATTTAAAAAGGTCCTTTGAAAGTGTATGTAAATTAAGAACACTACATAACTTACATACAATGTGAAATACTGAGACACTTATTCATTCATAAAGTTGAAATTAAAAGTGTTAAATTTAAAGAGTGCCTAAAATCAACTATGATTATTACAATTGCAGTAAGTAAATATGATGTAACTTTGGTAGTATTTGGGAGGGGGAAAAGTCAGAAAACCTTTTAGTAGATTAGGTTAAAACATGACGAATATCCTTGATAAACCACAG
>NW_012148061.1:1130-1464 GCF_000956105.1 Propithecus coquereli | reverse complement strand
ATATTTTTTCCAACTGTACAAAATAAGAACTCTGCTTGTTAAGAGTATGGGCTCTGTGTTTAGGTTTGACTAATTTCTTGTTATCTGGTCTTTAAAAAATTACTTAAGTTCTCTGTCCCTTAGTTTTCTGATCGTTAGTGGGAATTAAAATATAATAATACATGTGAAATACCTAGAACATAGTCAATACTCTGTAAATCTGAGGTGTTTTGATATTTACATATACTTAGGTATTATTAATATTCATCACAGATGAAACCTATCTTACTCTTTCTGTACGCAAGTGCTAGGCGAGACATTCTGCACATGTGTTCTAATGTCCTTTTTTTTTTTT
>NW_012148061.1:0-682 GCF_000956105.1 Propithecus coquereli | reverse complement strand
AATTGTTATTGTTTAAGAATTTTTAATGCATTCATATTTGTCAAATTCTTATACGGATTCTGTTTTGAATATGTAGAAAGGCCCCCTTGCTAAAATCCTCTCATGTTGTAATCTGGAACTTTAATTTTTTCATTTTATTTACATCGCACATTTGGAATTTATCATAGTCTAAAGAATTAGGTAGGAATACAGCTTGCTTTTTTTCTTCTCCAAATAGCCAAATGGTTCCCCAATATCATTTATTGAAGAGTTTACATTTTTCACTATTGCAAAATGCTGCCTTATATTTAAAGTCCCTGTCTTTTGGGGTCTCTTTCCGAACTCCTCTAGTCTATTGATCTTTATATATGTTAGTGTCATCCTGCTTTAATTACTATACTTTTATAGCAGACTTAAACATCTGATAGAGCTATTCCTTCATTCCTTATTTATTTGGTACTCTTATCTTTATTTTTCTACATTAATTTTGGAGTAAGTTTCCTGCTTCCTCAAAAATACATTTGTATTTTTATTGGGATTTCATTACATTCATAAAAGAATTAAGAAAAAAATAAACACAATTATTACACTGAAACCTTTTTGAAAAAAGAATGTATGCATTGCTATGTATTCAACTTTTTAAAATGTCTCTCTTTGGATATATTAATACTTTTCAACACATAATTCTTACACATTTGAGTTT
>NW_012148060.1:21930-22344 GCF_000956105.1 Propithecus coquereli | reverse complement strand
GGTAACTGAAACTACAGAAAGCAAAACTGTGGATAAGGGAGGGACTACTGGAATACTGTTTTTGTTCTGTTAATTAAATTTGAAATAGTCCATAGTTGCTCTATTTCATAGATAATCCATAAAACCCTGAGAGATATTAAAAGCATCATTTGGAAAGAGATATTAGACTACAGACTTTGAAAAATTAAAATTTCAAAATATTAGACTGTAGGTCCCAAAATAATTTATATTATTTTCTTTGGGTTAAAAAATAATGGCCTTTATTTTGCTAAAGAAAATTTAAATAATAAGAAAAACTAAAATGTAGTAGCAGAAAGTGCTTTCATCAGCAGTTTCTGGCATTCAACCACAATACAAATGTTAGAAAGTGCATCATTAGTCACTTCCAAGCTATCTATCATACAGTGTGGATCT
>NW_012148060.1:19692-20455 GCF_000956105.1 Propithecus coquereli | reverse complement strand
ATAAGAAGCTCAGTGAATTGTAAGTAACAAAAACTCAGATAAACACACTTAGGCATATCACAGGCAAACACAGACAAACTATCAAAGGCAAAGACAAAATGAGAATTCTGAAGCAGCAGGAGAAAAATAATTCATTGGGTACAAGTTATCTTCGATAATATTGCCTTTGCCTCACCCAAGCTAGGGCCAGAGATGTGCCCTTCCCTATAGAGTGGGCTCTGTCTTCATTAGTTGTGAGTTTACCCAACCCAACCCCCACCTGACCGGCACTCAGTGAATATTACTATCATATGAGCACCTTAGTGTTGATGGTGAGTACAGGTGGTGCTTCTTATTCCATCCTTGTGATACCTCACGTCGAAGGATGGGCTCGAGCTCTATCCAGGATAATACAAGAGGTACTAGATCACCATTGTTTTTGTGGCTGAGTAGAACTCCATGGTATACATATACCACATTTTATTAATCCACTCATGTATTGATGGGCACTTGGGTTGTTTCCACATCTTTGCAATTGTGAATTGTGCTGCTCATAAACATTCAAGTGTAGATGTCTTTACTATAGAATGTCTTTTTTCACTTTGGGTAGATCCCTAGTAGTGGGGTTGCTGGATCAAATGGTATTTCTATTTTTAGCTCTTTGAGCTATCTCCAAATTATTTTCCACAGGGGTTGTACTAATTTGCAGTCCCACCAGCAGTGTAAGAGTGTTTTAATCTCTCCACATCCACACCAGCATTTGTTGTTTTGGTACTTTTTGATA
>NW_012148060.1:16496-17212 GCF_000956105.1 Propithecus coquereli | reverse complement strand
GAGTCTCACTCTTTTGCCCGGGCTAGAGTGAAAAAGATCAAATTTTTTAAAAACTGGGAAAAGGATTTGAGTATATATTTCTCTCAGAAAAAAAACGTAAAAGACCAACAAGCACATAAAAAGATGCTCAACATTATTATTTATTAGGTAAATGTAAATCAAAACCTCAATGAGATATTGCCTCATCCCTAGTAGAAATAATGAAACTTAAAAAAAAAGACATTAACAAGCATAGCTATGGATGTGAAAAAATGGGAAATGTCATAAATTACTAGCAAGTTTTAAAATAGAGCAACTATTTTGCAAAGCAATTGTCAGTTCCTCCAAATTTTACACATAGAGTTACCATGGGCTCCAGCAACTTGACTCCTGTGTATATACCCAAGGGGAATAAAAGCATATGTCCTTATGTTAAAAATTACCTGCGCACAAATGTTAATAGCTGTACTATTGATAATAGTCAAAAAGTGGAAACAATCCAAATGTCCATCAACTGATGAATCAATAAACATAAATGTGGTATATCCATATGATAAAATATTATTATCTCATAAAAACAAATAGAGTAGTGATACATGCTACAACAAGGACGAACCCCAAAGTATTTTGATAAAGGAAAGAAGTGCATCAAAAAAGCCCACATAGTGTACCATTCTATTTATACAAAATGTCCAGAACAGGCAAATCCAAAGAGATAGAAGGTAGATTATTGGTTA
>NW_012148060.1:14422-14888 GCF_000956105.1 Propithecus coquereli | reverse complement strand
ATGGGAGAGAAGCAGTGCTTAAAAGTGACATAAGGTATTTAAAACTTATTGCACAAAACCAATCCACAAAACCAATGCAAGGCTCCAGATAATATTATGCTATTATAGACATTATTTTGTTGGTACTTTTTTTCAAAGTTTTAAAATAAATGGATTTCTCAGAAACATTTTTACTATGATTTTATGTCTTCAGCTAATATTGAAAAATACTTAGAACAACCGAATCTGTATCATTTTGTGAAACATTAATGATGTTAACAATAAAGGTTTAAAAGTCTGGAGCACAGCAAATTTACATTAACCTTCTGAGATATATTAATGAGACATACAGATATTTATGTCTCAGGAGGTTAATTTAAGTTTCTTTGGAAGAAAACACGTACGCATTAAGATTTACATAGTGTAACTTAACTATTAACTCACGGAGACTCCGTTTTGTTCATTTGTGGAAATATGAAAAGAAAAA
>NW_012148060.1:12735-13902 GCF_000956105.1 Propithecus coquereli | reverse complement strand
TCACTTAATTGCATTCCTAAGCTTACTATATTAAAATGTTTATAACTGTTTTTGTAGTTTGTATCTATACATAGATTTGTCAGCTTTGGCAAGTAAAACTATAGGAAACCATTTAGATTTGTTTTTAATCTGTCAACCAGATCTATACAAAAACATTTATTAGAAAACCATATGTATGTAGTTTTCTATATAACCTAGAGTAATATGAATATAGAATATAGGAATATGACCATTAGTAATAAAAATGAGGAAAAAGAACATTAGAATGTCTCCCATCAGCACTAACCACCACCAAAACACATGCTGTCAAATTATCTATCTCATATCCTCCACTAGCAGGTTTCAAGTCGAAATGAATGCAGATGAATTGCTACTTTTTCACAGTGATATGAGGCTTATCTCAGTTTTTTGACAGGGCTTGCACATAACAAAGCTCTTAATGGAAGCTGAAATTGTCTTCAATTATACCCGGTGTCTAAAGGTGGGTCAGCCTAGCTTTTTAAGCTCTTAAAATGTCTCTGATTTTTGTGAAGGTTACCAAATTAATAGGACTCTATGAACTTTTGTCCTTACTTAAAAGTTAAAACTTGGAGGCTCACAGTACATGCTTTTTCTTTTCTTTTCTTTTTTTTTTTTTTTTTAGATTTCCGAGATGAGGTTTTATGTATAAGAAGAGCTCTGAAGATCAGAGCTGAGAGCCACTGCAGTGTGAGTGCTATTGCAGTTGTGGTCTCTGATTTCGGAAATGGAGGGAAACTTAATTTTCATTTATGATCCATTAGTTTATTTAGCAAATATTAAGCATCTACTCTTTAATATTCTAGGCACAGGGAATGCAGCACTGACAAAAATAGGCAGCTGTGTCTGTCTTTATAGAACTTATACTTTAATGTGCAGAGACAGGTCATACATTCAAAAGAATTTTTACTTAAAAGTGAAAGAAAAAAAATTCCTGTTCCTTTTTCTGCTATCTACCTGTCTATGTAGCTATCAAGTTTGTGTTACTCTGTCCATGAGTTGAGCATTTTTATTATATTTTTTAGACCCATTTTGATTAGGGATAATTAAATAGAAGACATATTCCTCTACAAACTCTTTATTTGAAGTTCAGAATCTTTTGTATATACGACTGTATTAAATATACACTCATATATACAAATACTGAAT
>NW_012148060.1:1012-1980 GCF_000956105.1 Propithecus coquereli | reverse complement strand
AAGAGGAATAATCATAAAACATAACCTTTTTTTTTCATCAAAGAAAGTTATGTCTGCCCAAGATCTGAAGCCCAACACCCATAAAATGGTTTCACACAAGTGACATTCTATTCAAAACAGCTGTCTGTGAGAAAAATAAATGGGATTTAATCTGCCATAAAATGAATTGCACAATTTATTTTTCTTAAAGAAGTCATGCCTTTGTGACATTGGTGAGCTGTAACAGTTTTGCTTTCAAAAGCAGCATCTACTTCTATGCCAAACCCATATTAATTCAACCATGTGGAATTTTCCCCCAGAAAAAGCAACTGGAAAGCCAAGCCGGCTAATCCACCACCTGATGCCTTTCTCGACCTTTAAAAGTACTGGTTTAAAGCACAAGTCCAAGATAAATTTTCAATCCAGAGAGAGAGAGAATTTAACATGCTTGGTCATGAAGACTGAAATATGTGCAATTGTCAAAGTCAGCCATTAATACCCTGCAAAAATGAGATTTCATGTTCTTCAAATTAATATTTAAGAAGAGAACAAAACTGCAAAAGAACAAAATGCCAGCCAGAAAAATGACAATTAGATGAGTTTTATCATCTCTTTAGAATGAACTGTTTTTTAAAAAAAGGTAAAAGCTACTCATAGGGCTAATATAAATATTTATAACCCCCAAATTTACTAAGTCAGAAAACATTTCTATATGAGTATTTTAAAGATAATAGAGTAATGGTTTATTCTGTTTATTTCATTCATTTAACACACAAAATACTTTTTAAAATGACAAAAGAAAAGAAAACAATAAAACATTTTTCTACTGTGGAAATTGTTCTATTACTATACGTGACATCTAAGATATAGGCTAGACAATGGAACTAAAGTTGTGTCTCTCCATTCTATTACTTCATTCTATTACATATTTTCCAAAATACTTATATGTATGTTCAAAATCAGCCTAAATATATTTCATTGTGATGATG
>NW_012148060.1:0-417 GCF_000956105.1 Propithecus coquereli | reverse complement strand
AAAAAATCACTTGGAGGTGATTTATAATTATTCTATAATTAAAAATATTTTAGTATTTTATTTTCTCTATTGCCATGAAATCCACCATTACAGACTTTCCCATTTACTATGTACTTAAATTTGTTGAAAATATGGATTCCAAGTGATATTACACTCATTCTAATAACATTGCTAAAATATTGGCTTTTCTATATTTTTGTCATGTGTAGCTAGTTTATTTTCCTGGAGGATGTAAATATAAGGCAATAATATTTAATTAAGTCTTGTCAAAATTTTATTGCCTTTGGCCAAAGACATTACAGAGTATCTGAAACAGGCATAATGCAAAGGTGTTAAGTTGCATACTGAACAGAATTGGGATTTCTGAAAATAAATTTAAAGTGTAACACTTCAGAAATAACTTCCTAAAGAATGCCA
>NW_012148059.1:13445-14646 GCF_000956105.1 Propithecus coquereli | reverse complement strand
TGGATAGCCACATGTAGAAGACTAAAACAGGATCTGCACCTTTCACCTGTCACAAAATCAACTCAGAGTGGATAACAGACTTAAACCTAAGGTTTAAAACTGAAAGAATTCTATAAGGAAATGTTGTAAAAACTCTTATAGACATTGGCCTAGGGAAAGAATTTATGAAGACGACTGCAAAAGCAATCACAGCAACAACAAAAATAAATAAATGGGACCTGATCAAATTAAAAAGCTTCTGCACAGCCAACGAAACTATCAAGAGAGAAAACAGACAAGCTACAGAATTGGAGAAAATATATGCATGTTACACACCCAATAAAGGGCTGATAACTAGAATCCATATAGAACTCAGGAAAATCAACAAGAAAAAATCAAACAGCCCTATCAAAAAGTGGGCAAAGGACATGAACAGAAACTTTTCAAAAGAAGATAGACTAATGGCTAATAAACATACGAAAAAATACTCAACATCTCTAAGCGTCAGGGAAATGCAAATCAAAATGACAATGAGATATCACTTGTCACCAGTAAAAATGGTCTTTATCAAAAAGTCCCAAAACAATAAATGTTGGCATGGATGTGGAAAGACAGGAACACTCATACACTGCTGGTGGGACTGCAAACTAGTACCACCTCTGTGGAAAGCAATATGGAGATACTTGTAAGAGATACAAGTAGATCTACCATTTGATCCAGCAATCCTCCCATTACTGGGCATCTACTCATAAGAACAAAAGATATTCTATAAAAAACACATCTGCACTAGTAGCACAATTCACAATTGCAAAGATGTGGAAACAACCCAAGTGCCCATCAATACATGAGAGGATTAATAAAATGTGGTATATGTGTACCATGGAGTTCTACTCAGGCACACACACACACACACACACACACACACACACAAAATGGTGATCTAGCACCTCTTGTGTTGTACTGGTTAGAGCTGTAACCCATTCTACTAAGTGAAGTATCCCAAGAATGGAAAAACAAGCACCACATGTACTCACCACCAAATTGGTTTTAACTGATCAACACTTAAGTCCACATATAGTAATAACATTCATTGGGTGTTGGGCAGATGGGAGGGGGGAGGAGGGGATGGGTATATACACAGCTAATGGGTGCAGTGCACCCTGTCTCAGGGATGGACATGCTTGAAGCTCAGACTCGGGTGGGGCAAGGGCAAAATACATAA
>NW_012148059.1:10053-10430 GCF_000956105.1 Propithecus coquereli | reverse complement strand
TACTGTGCATCTACCAAAAAGAACAAAAGGCATTCTATCAAAAAGACATCTGCTCTAGAATGTTTATAGCAGCACGATTCATAATTGCAAAGATATGGAAACTACCCAAGTTCCCATCAATACATGAGTGGATTAATAAAATGTGGTATGTGTATACCATGGAGTTCTACTCAGCCACAAAAAGCAATGATGATATAGCATGTCTTGTATTATGCTGGATGGAGCTGGAACCCATTCTACTAAGTGAAGTATTCCAAGAATGGAAAAACAAGTACCATATGTACTCACCATCACATTGGTATTATCTGATCAACACTTAAGTGCATATATAGTAATAACATTCATCAGATGTCATGCAGTTGGCATGGGGGAGGAAT
>NW_012148059.1:8097-8404 GCF_000956105.1 Propithecus coquereli | reverse complement strand
TGCATAGACATTCTGGAGGTGAAAATTACAGTAACTAAAATAAATATATTTATACTAGATGGATTAAACAGAGGAAGAAGAATCAGTGAACTAGAAGATAGGACAATTGAAACAATACAATCTGAGTATCAGAGAAAAAAGAATGAAGAAAAGTGAACAGAACATAAGGAACCTATAGGACACCATCAGGAAGGCCAATATATGCATAATGGGATTCATAGGTTGAGAAGAGACACAGAATAAAGAAGCAAGAAGAATATTTGAAAAAATAATAGCCCAAACCTCCCAAATCTGATAAAATATATGA
>NW_012148059.1:5818-6814 GCF_000956105.1 Propithecus coquereli | reverse complement strand
GGAAATGTCAGCAAAACCATAGGGTAGGCAGCTTTAAACACCTGTCCCTCAACAGAAATTTAAAAATAAAGCTGAAACTATCAGAATCAAATTTGTCGTAGTCTGGAAAACAGTCAAAGTTTTATAACAACTGAGAAAATACTGAATTCCACCCCCCCCCCAAAAAAAAAAAAAACAATTTAAAAATGGTAAGAAAGCTTTGTGAAGTTTTTACTTTCCCTTGATCTACCCTCTGACTTCACAGTGGTTTTGAGGACAGCAGTCCATGTTCCAAGTGTGAGATCATGGTTCCTGGTTCCAGGGGAGCACACTAAACATTATTTTAAAATATTGTGTTTGTTCTAACCTGTGTAGAGGCTACCCAAAAGACTAACACAGGGCAATTATCTTTTTTTTACCTGACTTGCAACTCACCTAGGACAGACAAGCATCAGGCATTGCTGGGAAACATTGTTAGATGAGGGAAAAACTCACAGCCACCTGTGGCAAACTATTATGGTTGATACCATACAATACATACCTACAAAATATAGACATCCTTAAACATAGTGGGAAAAATAGGAAACAGTTTCTTTGAGTAATTAAGGCATTCAAAAGTACCTGAGTATACTGGCAAATTTAGAAAGCCATGTGCATTCCCAGGGCAGAACACATGTTTTAAAAAGACCTGAGAGAACCCTAAGCTTTAACCTCTGACTTATCCCTAAATTCAAAGTAACCGGAGAGTGAAGGCTAAGACACAAAGGTAAATGACCTGGCTAAATGTAGAAGGAGGGCCCCAGAACAGAATCAATTTGCGAGGGCTTGGAGAGTTGCTTATTTGTTTTGCTTCTCCTTTCAAGGAAATCTCTGTCAAAACATTAGCTGAACACAAGCTAAAAGAAGAGAGATTTTAGTAACTACACACAATAAGGAAGGTAGTCTTTTCAAAAATAATTTGAGAGATTCACTAGACTAAAATATGACTGAAGCCTTCAAAAAGCAAGAACATCAAAG
>NW_012148059.1:5375-5768 GCF_000956105.1 Propithecus coquereli | reverse complement strand
TATTAGGAACAAGACAAGAATGCTTGCTTTCACCATTGCTATTCGGCAATGTTCTGGGAGTTTTAACCAAAGCATTAGGCAAGGAAAAGAAATAAAAGGTATGTCAATTGCAAAGGAAGAAGTAAAACTGTCTCTATTTGAAGGTGGCATGATCTTGGTAAATCCCGAAGAATCCGCAGAAAAGCTACTAGAGGTAATAAAAAAATTCAGCAAAGTTGCAGGGTACAAGATCAACACTCAGTTGTTTTTTTCTATTTACTGATAATAAATATTAAAAAGGTAATCAAGAAAACAATCTAATTTAAGATAGTATCCAAAATAATAATAAAAATATCTAGGAATAACTTTGACCAACGAGGTGCAAGATTTGTATTAATACACTAAAAATTACAA
>NW_012148059.1:3495-3854 GCF_000956105.1 Propithecus coquereli | reverse complement strand
TTCAGTAATGGATTCTATCAAATATTTAAAGATATACTGACAGTGATCCTTGTCAAATTTTTTCACAAGAAAAAAGGAGGAACAGCTTCCTAACTCATTCTGTAAGAGCAGCATTATCCTGATATCAAACCCAGATAAAGATATCATAAGACAAGATTACAGACCGATATCGTTTGTGAATACAAATGTAAAATCCTCAACACAATAATTGCAAACCAAACTCAACACCATATTAAAAGGACTATGCACTGTAACAAAATGGGATTTATCCCAATAATATAAGGGTTATTCAATATAAGAAAATTGATCAATGTAACAATACACTACATTAATAGTACAAAGAAGAAAAGAAAAAAAAA
>NW_012148059.1:0-267 GCF_000956105.1 Propithecus coquereli | reverse complement strand
TCTGATTTTAGTAAAAAAAACAAACAAACAAAAAAACACTCTTCCAGATGAGAGGGGAAAATCAAGCAAGATTTTTTCATGGAGAAAAATTTCCATGGGGAAATTCTGCATGTAACCTGACTCTGTAAAGTACCTGAAATGTCCCTCATTATTAATTTACCCAAATATACATGGTGATAAGGTTTATGTAATTTTTAGATGTGAAAGGGTTAATCTTATAATATGCCCTTCAGGAGGGCTGTGAAAATGAAAGCAAAGTACTAAACC
>NW_012148058.1:11662-12476 GCF_000956105.1 Propithecus coquereli | reverse complement strand
TCAAGTGATCCTCCTGCCTCAGCCTCCCGAGAAGCTGGGACTACAGGCATGCGCCACCATGCCCGGCTTATTTTTTCTATATATTTTTAGTTGTCCAGGTAATTTCTTTCTATTTTTTAGTAGAGACGGGGTCTCGCTCTTGCTCAGGCTGGTCTTGAACTCCTGACCTGGAGCGATCCACCCACCTCGGCCTCCCAGAGTGCTAGGATTACAGGCGTGAGCCACCGCGCACAGCCCAAAAGGCCTTTCTTTTTGCACTGTGACATGCTGCTACCATAGTGGCCCTTTTTTAACCTTTAAAAATACTAAAGATTTTTAAAGGTCATATATATGTGTATATATACACATATATGTGTGTATACACACACACACACACACACACATAATATTGTCATATGAGGATTTTGTTCAATAAAGATTTGAGTGCTTATATGCTTGATACTGTTCTAGATAGTAAGCATACAAGGATGAAGACACAGAAAATTAAGAAGTAAATTAAAAGTAAGAGAATAGTAAGTGATGGTAGGTACTGCAATGAAAATTAACAATGCGAGAGTATGTGAAGGCAGGACTTTTCCTGAGCATGTGACATTTAAGCTGACATCTGATTGGTGAAAGGGAGAAAGATGCGCAGAAAGCAGGGGTACCGGCACTTGGGGAGAGAGTTCATGCAGCAGCCCCAAGACCGGTATGAACAGGCAGTGTTCAGGGAACAGGCGGAAGGCACGCGTGGCTGGAACATAGAGACAGATGGTTCCCAGAATATGTCATGCCTTATAGCCTTGGTGAACAGTTTGCTTTTCTTCTAACTGCA
>NW_012148058.1:11254-11612 GCF_000956105.1 Propithecus coquereli | reverse complement strand
AGCATACAAGGATGAAGACACAGAAAATTAAGAAGTAAATTAAAAGTAAGAGAATAGTAAGTGATGGTAGGTACTGCAATGAAAATTAACAATGCAAGAGTATGTGAAGGCAGGACTTTTCCTGAGCATGTGACATTTAAGCTGACATCTGATTGGTGAAAGGGAGCAAGATACACAGAAAGCAGGGGTACCGGCACTTGGGGAGAGAGTTCATGCAGCAGCCCCAAGACCGGTATGAACAGGCGGTGTTCAGGGAACAGGCAGAAGGCACGCGTGGCTGGAACATAGAGACAGATGGTTCCCAGAATATGTCATGCCTTATAGCCTTGGTGAACAGTTTGCTTTTCTTCTAACTGCA
>NW_012148058.1:10011-11204 GCF_000956105.1 Propithecus coquereli | reverse complement strand
GAAGTGGATCATCATAAAGGTCTTCATGTTCACGTTGAGGACGGTTGGTCTTGCTATCTCAGAGGCAGGAGAGGCAGAAGACAATGGACATGTACATAGACCTATGCAGTTCAAACCTGTGTTGTTCAAGGGTCAACTGTATTATCCTACTTTAGTTATTTGGGTGCTTACCTTTAAACTTTTAACGTACTTATTTGACTTAAAATCAGATACATTAATTCTCAAAGTGGTCCTGGAGGAGCATTATCAGCATCACCTTGGAACTTGTTAGAAATGCAAATCCTTAGCCTCCACTTCCAGACCTCTTTGATCAGAAATTTGGGGGGTAAGGCCCAACAGTCTGTTTCCAACAAGCATTCCAGGTGATGCTGGTGCATATCAAGAGTTTAAAAACTGTAGATTTACTGTGGATTGCTTTAACTTCTTCCTGAATATGAATTTTCTTCTCCCATCTGCAGTGTTTCTATTGTTTAGTATTTTAGTCTTGCCTTGTTTTTGTGTCATTCCAAATTAGTAGTAATTGTTGCAGTGTTTCATAGTGGATAAACCCACGTGTTTACCAGTTTCTTTGTTCATTCTTTACTCCTCCTCCTTTCTTTAAAGATCAGTGTCCTTTTTGAAATACATCCTTTTATTGTTTTTTCAGTAAAGAACTGTTTAGTGATAAACTATCAGTCTTTGAATGGTCTTTGCCCTCAATTAGATAGTTTAGCTGAGCATAGAATTCTAGACTGACAGTTTTGTTCTCTTGGCACTTTGAAGATATTCCACCTTTTCTTGGCCTCTGTGATTGCTGTTGAGAAATCATTCTAATTACTCCTTTAGAAGTAATTGCCTTTTTTCTCTGGTTCTTTTAGGATTTTCCCTTTGTCTTCAGTGTTCTGCATTTTTACCATAGTGTGTCTAGACTTAGTTTTAGTTCTTCTGCTTAAGAATTGTGCTTATTGATCTGAGGATGATATCTTTCATCGATTTTGGAAAATTCTCATACGTTATTTCTTCAAATACTGTTCTTTCCTCATTTCTTGCTATTCTCCCCTTCTTCATTTCTCATTGGCTGTAAACCTCCTCATTCTTTTCTTGACATTGCTCAACCCCTCGTGCATATGCTGGGCACTGGGTAGCCTCCTCGTAAATTCTTCAGCTTCTGCTGATAACTGCCTATTGAGTTGTCACTGTTTTTTTTTTTTTTC
>NW_012148058.1:6860-8292 GCF_000956105.1 Propithecus coquereli | reverse complement strand
GAAGGCACGCGTGGCTGGAACATAGAGACAGATGGTTCCCAGAATATGTCATGCCTTATAGCCTTGGTGAACAGTTTGCTTTTCTTCTAACTGCACTGAGCAATCAGTGGAGGTTTTGAAGTGGGGAAGTAATATAATCTGAGTTACAGTTTGAAGAAACTGCACTGGCTGCCGTGTGGAGAGTGGATTGTAATGGGCAGGAGTGGAGGCAAGGAGTCCAGTGAGGAGACTGTGGTGGTCACCCAGGAGAGGGTGGTGGAGTGGGCTAGGATGGTAGTAGTGGAAATGGAGAGACGTGGATGGACTTGGGATTTGTCCTGGAGATAAAGTTGACAGGCCTTGCTTCTGAATTGAGCGTAGGGAGGAGGAAAAGGAAAGAAAAGAATCAAAGATTATTCGTACATATTTTGACTTGAGCAACAGAATATTGGGGGAAGAAGTTTCTGTTCCTTGAAATGGGCAAGAGGCAGGATCGGGGAGGGAACATCGATAGTTCTGTTTTGGGCACTTTGAGTTTGAAGTCCCTGTGGACGCTTGTAGGTAGACATGTCAAGCAGGCAGTGGATGTATAATCTGGCAGAAGTACGAATTTGGGAATCGTCGGCATACACACAGCATTTACAACCATGGGACGAGATGGCACACGGAATGACTGTAGGGAGGGAGGGGAAGGTCCCAGCACTCACTCCGTTTACAAACCAGTAAACAGCGGCTGCTGAGGTGAGAAATCTGGAAGATGTGTCATCTTGAAAATGAAGTGAAGGAAATAGTTCAAGAATCTAATGCTATTGGGAGGTCAAATAAAATGAGGACTAAGAAGTGACCCTTGAATTTGACAAAATAGAGGTGTTTAATCACTTTGAGGAGCAAGCAGTGGCACACGGGGAACTGACGCCTGCTTGAAGTTGGGTGAGGAGAGGATAGGTGGTAAGAAATGGAGACGCTGAGTATAGACAGTTCTTACAGAAACTTCTGCCGTGAAGGGGACCAAAAAAATGGGGGAATAGCTAGAGGGGACCGAGGGGCCCAGGTAGGTAGGTAGGTTGGTTTTGTTTTAAATTTTACTTGCAAGGTCAGCTCTTCCTTATAGCACTCGACCTGCAGACCTGGGGTTGCACATGTATTCACTGAAAACTACACTAGGAGCCTTCAGCTCCCTGCATTCCCTGGGAGCCAGTGACCACAAGAACAAGAGAAATCCCCACAGTGAGGTTCATGTTCATTAAGTGATCGTGCCTTGTCCCTCTCTTGTCAGGCTCTGGGAAAACGGTATGGTTGCCCGTCCCTCTTCCACACTGGGGCAGTCTGGTGGTGGAGACCTGGGCCCCACAGCCTTTATTTGGCCTGGGCCTTGGGTAAGGACGGAGGAGCATTCCCGCAGAGGAGAGCGCTCAGTCGCAGAGGCGCCACACTGGGCAGGGTGGGGGCCTGG
>NW_012148058.1:5880-6185 GCF_000956105.1 Propithecus coquereli | reverse complement strand
TTTTTTTTTTTTTTTTTTTGGATTAGCTTCTTCACTGATTCTGCACCCTTTGGGAGAGGATCTGAGCATTTGATAAGCAGAATGAGAAACTCAATTATTGCTATGGTAAATTCATCTTCAATGTGACATTTACCCTCAGTTGAATATTTTCATTGAATTGGAGGCTCCATTACCCATCCCTCCTCTTTTGTCATTATCCATGTCTCCATATATTTATCACTTACTGTTCACAAGACAGTTTTAACAGCTTAGACAACCAGTACAGAAGTTCTGTCTAGGAAATTAACTTGTCTATCTCTGAGTAT
>NW_012148058.1:440-2004 GCF_000956105.1 Propithecus coquereli | reverse complement strand
CAGTACCGTTGTAAGGATTGCATGAGATTATTTAGCCCAGTTGTGTCTCGCAGAAGTAAATGCCCATCAGTAATAACCGCTGTGATCACTGTTGGTCCCTCAGGTAGGCTCCTGTAGTTCCCTTTGTCATCCCCAACTGCTGCGCAGTACGGCCGGAGACTCCACCCTAGACAGAGGATTCCCAGGCAAGCTAATGGTCCAGCCAACAGTGGTGGGCATCGGCTCCGTCTGACACACGCTCTGGTGGTTCTAGAGCTCTCTCTGAACTAGAGCTATTGCCCACAGGGCTGCGTCTCAGCAGACCTTCCCACAGGCCAGGATGTGGCACCGCGTGTACAAGGGAACCGAGACAGAGACTGTGTGTACACGCCTTGGACACCCCTGTGCTACCTGGAGCTTGTTCTCCACCTTGGGAGTGCTCGTTTATGTTACTTATTGAAGGTTTTTAACTTAAGTGGAAAGGTAACTTTTCTAAAAAGTCATTGAAAAATCAGGATCATAATATATAAAGCTATGGAAAAGCAGTCTTTACATGATTGGCCCCAAGAACGTTCTGTGAGGTTTGGTTTGTTGTTTTTTCAGGTTTCTTTAATGAAATACTCAGATGTTCTTGTCTCTCTTTGAAAGGAGCATAGTGTTAGGCTGAGCTATATGTATAAAGTAGAAAATGGAGACTCGTTGCATCCTCATCAACTAGCAGAATACGGTTTTTTCCAGTCTTTACTACCTCACAATCATTCATCTGATATTTAAAATGTATTTATGTTGAGTCATTTCTTTCTCTTTGCTGGTGAACCAGAAGATCACGGAATGATTCTACAGAGGCAGCAGCATTACGTTCAGTTTCTTTTTTGTACATATCAGATAAGAGGCTTGCAGATGGAAGTTAAGTCACCTCACATCCTTTGTTTGGTGGTGGCGGTGATGTTTGCCTTTTTATCTCTGGTGCAGCATTTATTAGTTCATAAACTCGCTTCCAACGAACCTGAGAACTTTATGGTGAAAGGTGACTGCAGTAGAAACATGATAGATTTTGATAGGCTGCTTTTGTTTTTACAAACATTTCTTCTTTTTAGTGTTCAGAAAATGCCACTTTAAAAGAGAGTTGGGGGCAGGGGCGTGCCAGGACGAAATGGAAGTTAATGCACATATTGGGAATCTGTGATCAGGAAGCAAAGTAGAATTTCAGCTCAGCCTAAGCCTCTCAATCACCCTCTGAACCAAAGCCTGTGGCTGGTAAAAATCTCACATACCTGGGGAATAAAAGCAGCGTGAGAGGCTGGCTTTTGATAAAACCGTAATAGCGACAGAAGAGGGACGAGTCAGCGTCCCAGAGAGTCACTTACTCCCCCGTAGACTGAGGGCCCCTGCGGCTCCCCGCGTCCACTCAGCGGGTCTGACCAGCCGGCGGTCCCTCTAATGAGTTGTCATGGCCTAAGAAAAAAGTGTACTAAAAAATTGTGTTTTCTGAAGTTTTCACAGCTTTTAAGTGTCAACTTAAATGGGTATGTTTTGTATCATAGTGAAAATGGAGACGGGTAAGGCCCCTGGGACGCTGGAAACG
>NW_012148058.1:0-390 GCF_000956105.1 Propithecus coquereli | reverse complement strand
TTTTGTCAGATTAAGAAAATTCCTAGGCCAGGCACAGTGGCTCACACCTGTAATCCCAGGACTTTTAAGAGGCCAAGGCAGGAGGATTGCTTGAAGCCAGGAGTTTGATACCAGCATGGTCAACATAGCAAGAACTGTCTCTACAAAATTTTAAAAAATTATCTAGGTGTGGTGACATATGACGCTGGGGAGGCTGAGGCAGAAGGATCGCTTGTGCCCAGGAGTTCAAGGTCGCAGTGAGCAATGATCACACCATTACACTACAGCCCAGGCAACAGAGCAAGACCCTGTCTCTACTAAAAAAAAAAAATAGAAATTATCTGAACAACTAAAAATATATACTGAAAAAATTAGCCGGGCATGGTGGCGCATGCCTGTAGTCCCAGCTAC
>NW_012148057.1:42575-42913 GCF_000956105.1 Propithecus coquereli | reverse complement strand
GGGCAAAGTCTAGCTGCTTTCTCTGAGAGAATACATGCATTTGTATCTGTACCTGCATTAGGAATAAAGGTTTCATACTTATAATGAAAAAAAAATATGTGATTGAATATTTTCTATATTCAATTAATCAAGTAAAAATTCATGAAGTAATTGTCATTTATGTGAAAACTAATAATGTAATTTTGTTGTTATTTTGAGATATGATGCAGAACCAATCTAGGTATAAAGATCGATCGTTACATCTCCCTGATGATTAGAGATGTTGAGCATTTTTTCATATGTTTCTTGGCCATTATTCTGTCTTCTTTTGAGAAGTTTCTGTTCATGTCCTTTGCCCA
>NW_012148057.1:31240-31660 GCF_000956105.1 Propithecus coquereli | reverse complement strand
CTTGGAGAGCTTCTAATGAGTCAATTCTTTATTTCTTCTTATACACAAAAATGACTTTGAACACTCAACATAGTTTAAAATGGGGTTTTTTCATCAAATTATAAAAAAGTAGCATGGTATGACCACTTATTTTCTGTATCCTTTCACCTCAGTTACCTCTGAAAGCTTAATATAACTGGTCTTCATGTTCCCATGCTCAGGACTAATTTGGCACACTTATCTAGTGTGTTTTACCACTTGAACCAGGGCTTGGCTGATTTGGGATCTTTTAATTCTTCTGTAAATATTATAACAATGCTTTAAGGATATGTTGTACTATTTTGGATGGAAGAAGAGCAGGTGCAGATGTAGCTTTTGTCATTTTCTCCTTCTGTTTGGACAAGAGAATCAAAACCCTGAGGCTGGAGATTTACTATTGTA
>NW_012148057.1:30505-31190 GCF_000956105.1 Propithecus coquereli | reverse complement strand
ATAGAATTTTGTTATCGTAGTTTTCATTTCCAACTCCAAAATTCCATGAGGAAGATAACTTGATACTTTAACTATTTTCCTCATTAAGAAGTAAATTTGTTCTGTTTTTAGGGAAGCACTCTTTCAGATATTTGATTAACAATAGAAAGGACTGTAACCTAGTTTTCCTTGCAATGTCTTTTCTCCTGTGATTTTCTAATGATCAAAGTGTTTGCTAACTACATGAGTACTCAGCTAAAGTCTAGATTTCCAAATATTTCTGTGTAAATGTATGTAGCCCCATTACTAGTTTCTGGCCAACGTATCTTGAGAAGATATGATTTTATAACTACCAAATTATACCTTTGAATTGAAGACAGGATGCACCAGTTTTTCATTTTCTCCCTGGAAGCTGGCTCTAATACAGACACAGTGGAGGGTAGAATCATCTTAGTCTTTAGGGTATAAACAGCAATCTAAGCTGATGTATTCTGAGGATGGCAGAACAGCAAGAGAAACATTTGTCTTTAGAATATGGAGCCACCATATGTGTTTGGACTCCAGATGATCAGAATGTTATATTTGGGAGAGACAGATACAGTTCTGTTTTGTTTAAGCTATTAGTTTGCTTTGCATTAGAGATTGTATATTCTAATCATCAAAAGCTTTCAATTATTGAATTAATTTTTATATTTATTTAGAGAGT
>NW_012148057.1:17902-18870 GCF_000956105.1 Propithecus coquereli | reverse complement strand
TTCAAACTTTACAAGGATGCAAGAATGGAATTATAATACAGTTTTGTGTATATGACTACTTTTATTTGGTGTTACTATGTTTGTAAAACGCATCTATTCATTCTTTATATTTGTTATAATCTGTTATGTAAATCACATTATTTAAGCTATTAATATTTAAGTATTTACCTATTACATATCAGTGGGCCTTCTGATATATTTCCAATTTGGCTACACCCACCTACACCTATTTCAGTTGGGTGGGTGGGTATATACCAAGGAGTTTAATTGCTATTGCACAAGGTATGCATGAATATGTTTGGTTAAATAGGTACTCACAGAGTGTTTTGCAAAATAATTTTATCAATTTACCAGCAATATATGATAGTTCCAGTTGTTTCTCTCCCTCTCCAACACTTGGTGTCTTTGTACTGTGACTTTTTTTGAAAGTTTAACTATTATTGTGAACATGTGACAATATGTTCACATGGCTAATTACGGCTTAAGTTTCTTTTTATGTAATGACCAATGCTGTTGAGCCTTCAAGTAAACTTACTATCCACTGGAAAATCTTAGTTTGAGAAGTTTTTGTTCATGATTTCTGTTCAATTTTAAATTTATAGTGTCATTCTTTTATACACTTGATATGGTTTCTTTTTAATGTATGCATTACACATATCTTCTCCCATTCTGTAGTTCACCTATTTACTTTTGTAATGGTGTCTTTTAAATAATAGAAGGACCTATTGTACTCTATTAATAAAGTCAACATATCAATCCTTAACTTTTTTGTGTTTCACTTTTTTAAAATTAATAAATTATATTATCATTTTCAGAGCAGTTTTAAGTACCTCTTGTTTCCTGGGTAGTGCTACTTTTATTCAGATTAAAATATTTGTTTGTCTGTGTACCTCACAGTCATAAGAATGTTTTCCTACATTTTCTTCTAGGAGCTTATTAAAAATAATATTCTGCATTTAAGTTCACTG
>NW_012148057.1:14866-16023 GCF_000956105.1 Propithecus coquereli | reverse complement strand
AAAGTTATTCTCCTAATATTTGCTGGGTTTTCTGCATTTATTTTTAAATATTTTGATAAGGGCTCAGGATATTCAATATACTTATGAAAATGTTATTTGATTTTACTTTGTTCAGACCTAATGTATATTATTTTTATATTATTCTGATCAACTAGAAATGTGTTGTCTGCATCTTGAAAATCAGTCTATGATTATTGTAGATCATTTATTCATGAAGATGGAAGGAATTATTATATCAACTTTAATGCTTACTTAATTTTGCTTTATTTAACAAAAAATTATTTTTCAACTTGCAACATAAAGACTAATGAGCCATGTTTGCTGTCTGTCTGAAAGTGTTAATTCCCAAATGGAAGGGTTCATTCACTTGGTGGGTATCAGGCCAAGAGACACAGCCAAGTCGTTTACAGCAAGGGGGTTTTATAATTTGGCAAAAGTAAGGAACACACTTGGAATAGTTCCCAAAGCAGTTTGTCCCTGAACAAGGGGGTTGGACTGATTTTATAGTCAGAGGGTAATGAGTCATGATATGATAGGATCTTTCAATGGATGATGTCAGGAAACCTACTCTGATTGGATCCTGCCATGGGGCGACGTCAGGGATCAATCTAATTGGATCTTGGATCCTGCCATGTGATGTCCTCTTCTTAATTCAGTTCCCCACTCCTCAGTCTGATCACTTAGGTTCTACCCAATATGCTTGGTTCATCTGGAGATGCTCAGGTTATGTGAACTTCAAGCAGGGTTCATAGCAACTAAAAAACAACTCACAATTTTGTTACAGAAAAGTTAAGCCAGATTGATCTGGTGTGATTACAATGTGAACTAAAGTGTGATGGTATTTACTAAAAGAAAAGGATTCATAGTCAAAAATTATGATTGAGACAGAAAAGGGACTATTTCTCAGCATTTAAAATATAAATATTAGCCTAAGCCTACACAATTTTCTCTGTATAAAAATTATCAAATATGAGAGAAGAGGCAGTTAAATATGAAATGTAAAGCTTATATTTTCAACAAAATAGATAACATACACTCAAAGTTATTACTCTGCATGCTGGGGCCACTGTTAATTCTACATATTGTCAGTAAATAAAATAAATACTAAGCACTATTTTTATATGCAAAATATAATATAGTAAATAAAACATATTTGT
>NW_012148057.1:1232-3131 GCF_000956105.1 Propithecus coquereli | reverse complement strand
TATTTCCACATATGCTCAACTAATCATGTTAGAACTATAATATAATTCTACTAAAAGTATTTTCTTTTTTTTTTTGAGACAGAGTCTCACTCTTTTGCCCGGGCTAGAGTGAGTGCCGTGGCATCAGCCTAGCTCACAGCAACCTCAAAGTCCTGGGCTCAAGCGATCCTCCTGCCTCAGCCTCCCAAGTAGCTTGGACTACAGGCATGCACCACTATGCCCGGCTAATTTCTCTCTATATTTTTAGTTGTCCAATTAATGTCTTTCTATTTTTAGTAGAGACAGGGTCTCGCTCTTGCTCAGGCTGGTTTCGAACTCCTGAGGTCAAACAATCTGCCCGCCTCGGCCTCCCAGAGAGCTAGGATTACAGGCATGAGCCACCGCACCCGGCCTAAAAGTATTTTTATATGCCACCAAAAACCATTTAGGATTATTTGTGGAGGAAAGGCATATGTATTTCTAACAATGAATCCAAAATAGTTTTAAATACATAGAGCAATGAATGTAAAATTATTTTATACTACAAAAGCAAGATATCTCAGGACATTAATCTGCAGTAGGTGGTGGTAAGACCTCAGCCTTGCTCTCAGTAATGGATCAGGCATGACTGGAATCGAGAAGAGAGAATAACCATTAGTCATCCAGGAATCACATCTGACAAAAAGCCCAGTTTCATCTAAGACATTGAGGGAGCTTCCTTTTGATAGTCACTGACATACTTGAAAGGTCCAGAAGACAAATAGACTTTGCATGTCCTGAGTTTAATCACAAAAAATAGCTTTTATAGAATATGATTAATAGGAGAGTGAGGGCCACGGATTTTCAGGAAAATTTAGTAAACAGCAGATAACCAGGTGCTCTGCACAGAAGGCAGGCATGTTGCTAATGCCAAGGACAGTGTTCTTCTCACCTCTCTTTATGTTCAAAATACTAGGTTAGCATGGATTTTCTAAATCTTTCTGATATCTAGTGCTGGCTAACAAAAGAAATAAAAGCTTACGATTTGGCCTATTTGGTTTACAGAATGCATTACCTCATCCCTCAAAAGATATAAACGTTGCTTAGGCTGCTTGACTAGATTTAAATTTTAAAAGGCTTGAAACATTCTTGCACTTTCTGTAAGGGTCAGTACTGTTTTTTTGTTTGGTTTGGTTTTTTTTGAGACAGAGTCTTGCTCTATCACTGTGGCTAGAGTGCAGTACCTTCATCTTAGCTCACAGTAGCTTCAAACTCCTGGGTTCAAGAGATCCTCCTGCCTCAGCCTCCCAAGTAGCTGGGAATACAGATGTGTGTCACCATGTCTGGCTAATTGTTTCTACTTTTAGTAGAGACTGGGTCTTGTTTTTGCTCAGGCTGGTCTCAAACTCCAGACCTCAAGTGATCCTCCTGATTTGGCCTCCCAGAGTGCTAGGATTACAGGTATGACATACTGTACCCAGCCTATAAATTAAATTTTGGTATAGTATTCAAGTTCAATAACACCTACGAAACTATCCAAAGGTAAGACAAGACTCATATGTGCAAACTAATTTAAGAGAAAAGAAAAAAATGACATGATTGCTTAACTGTTTAATAGATATACATATATTTTATATGGGAAAGATATTTCAAATGACAATGTAGCCTCAGTTTATGTATCTAAGAAATGCAGAATTCCTTCTCAAAAAGTTTATAGTGCTTACATGTTTTAGCCATATTGTTTAGTAATTATTGAAATGTATATCTTATATACTTTGTTATAATATTCTCATGCATGTTGTTGAAACCAGCGAAAAGCCTATTCTAAAGTCCAAATTTATCTAAAATATAAACTTTCCATATTCAAAATATCACAATTCCTACTAGAAATGTGTTCTGTTAAATCTATTATTGGAATATAATTTGTTTTTATTTTTATTC
>NW_012148057.1:0-347 GCF_000956105.1 Propithecus coquereli | reverse complement strand
CATGTTAAAGGCTTAAAGATACATTTCTATGATTTGATTCTGGTTCATAATTTATATTTGTTCTTTTGTAATATTGTTACTCTGGCAAATTAGTCCCAGTTAAAATCAAGGTCCACAGAATCTTAAGCTTGCTTGTCAATGTTCATTATCTCTTTCACAAATACCAATATACAGGTGTCTCCACTGTTATTTAATAAATCACTCCAGTACCTCTCAATCTCTGTCTCCTAAGGCATAGTTCAAATATCACATCTTCCAAAAAGTATTTGTTACTGCTATTTCCTATATACTTTTTCCTCTTTTTCACCTTTTAGGATATATAGTCATATATTTTACCAAATTTTAAT
>NW_012148056.1:28875-29271 GCF_000956105.1 Propithecus coquereli | reverse complement strand
TCAGCTTAAGTAGAATGGATAAATAAGTTGAGATGTATTCATTAAAAGGGAATATTTCACAGCAATGGCAAATAACCATCACTAAACCCAGTAGCCTGGAAGATGCTTATAGACATGATATTGTTATGTCTAATGACACCCCATAGAGTACATGTTATGTAATTTCATCGACCTGAAATTTCAAAAAACAGACCAAACTAACATACAGTGATAAAACTCAGAATAGTGGTTACCTTTGGAGGATTGTCCATGCGTAGAGGAAGCATGGGTGTTAGAAAAGTTTTGTATTTTGATTTGGGCGCAGTTACTTGGATATAGATGTATGTGTAATTCATCAAGCTGTACATTTAACTTGTGTATACTTTACCATATGTAAGTTATATCTCAAAGTTTTTT
>NW_012148056.1:28427-28825 GCF_000956105.1 Propithecus coquereli | reverse complement strand
TCAGCTTAAGTAGAATGGATAAATAAGTTGAGATGTATTCATTAAAAGGGAATATTTCACAGCAATGGCAAATAACCATCACTAAACCCAGTAGCATGGAAGATGCTTATAGACATGATATTGTTATGTCTAATGACACCCCATAGAGTACATGTTATGTAATTTCATTGACCTGAAATTTCAAAAAACAGACCAAACTAACATACAGTGATAAAATTCAGAATAGTGGTTACCTTTGGAGGATTGTCCATGCGTAGAGGAAGCATGGGTGTTAGAAAAGTTTTATATTTTGATTTGGGTGCGGTTACTTGGATATAGATGTATGTGTAATTCATCAAGCTGTACATTTAACTTGTGTATACTTTACCATATGTAAGTTATATCTCAAAGTTTTTTTA
>NW_012148056.1:25742-26128 GCF_000956105.1 Propithecus coquereli | reverse complement strand
TTAAAAATTTCAAGTACCACTGTGTTTTAAAAGACTAATCATATCGATAAAATGTAATTGCCTTTCTGGCATCATCAAAAGGGAACATAAACATATTCTAAACCATGATTTGAGAAACATTCTGAACCATATGTCTCACGAAATATGTTTGCTAAATTAATTGATATTGGATAAGATTCAAGGACTTAGGCTAATATCTGGATGAAGAATGAAAAGATGATAATAAATAGCAATGTTTCAAGTTAAAGGGTAGTATATGAGCTTCATAGTCTGTCTTATTTAACATCTGTAGATATAGAAGTAGACAGCATGTTAAATAAACTTTCAGATGATTCTAAATTAGGAGATGCTACGAACACCGCTGAACACCAAAATGTAATGGTAGA
>NW_012148056.1:21681-22897 GCF_000956105.1 Propithecus coquereli | reverse complement strand
GCTTTTGCCCAAACTGTTCTCTTTGCCTCAAACATTTCTGCCCCAATCCTTTAGATGGCTCCCTTCTACTCATTCTTTAGCTTAAACTTTACTTTCTTAGAATGTCCTTGTTTAGCTTTTCTTTGCAAAAAGTGTTTTCCTTATCTGATTTTTAAAATCTGTTTTATTGAGGTATAATTTAAATATAGTGAAATTCATTCATTTTGAAATTTGATAAACATAAACAGTCATATAACCACCAACAATCAAATACAGAATATTTTAGTTGATTTAAAAATATTCCCTTATGCCCCTTTGAAATCGGTTTCCTTTCCCTATGCCTAGCCCTTGGAAACCACATATCCCTACAAGTATACTTTTTCTAGTATGTCACATAAATGGAGGCATGTAGAATGTAACCATATATGTCTGGCTTCTTTCACTTGACATAATTAAGATTCATCCATGTTGTTGCATGCATATATCAGACTTTCTTTATCTATTCACTAGTCAATGGACATGTGGGTTGTTTTCAGATTTCAGCAATACCGTCTAAAACTACTATAAGTACTTGGCACAGGTGTTCATGTGACTATATGCTTAATTTTTCTTAAGTAGATACCAAGGGATAAAATTGTTTAATCCTATGATAAATGTATATTTATTAATCTTTATAAAAATTGCCACGTTGTTTTCCTAAGTGGCTCTGACATTTTGCATTTACACTGGAAATATATGAGATCCAGTTGTTCTTTATGCTTGCTAGCATTTGATATTGTCAGTTTTTAAATTTTATTAATTTTAGTAGGCATATAGTAGTGTATAATTTTATTTTGTATTTCCTTCATGACTAATTTTGAACATATTTCAGGTGTGCATTTGCTATCCATAACTCCTCTTTGGGGACCTATATTCAAATCTTTTGCTTACTTTTTTTGAGTTGTGGAAGTTCCTTATATAGTCTGGATAAAAGTGCTTTATCATAAATGTTCTTTGCAAATATTTTCTTCCCCACCCATGATTTGTCTTTTTACTTTCTTATAAGTTTATTTTGAAGAGCAGAAGTTTAAAATTTTGATATTCATTTTATCAATCTTTTATTTTATAGTTCTTTTTATGATTTGTGCTTTTTGTATTCTTACTTCTTAATTTAGAAAATCCACTTTATCAATCTTTTATTTTATGGATAGTGCTTTCTGTATCTTGTTTACAAAATATTTACCTACCCAGAGGTCAG
>NW_012148056.1:15836-17137 GCF_000956105.1 Propithecus coquereli | reverse complement strand
GGTAGACCAGCTCTGAACCAGCACACAGCACTTAGCACTGGGTGTCGTATTTGTTTACGTAGGTGTCTCCCGTATAAGAATGTGAGCTTCCCAGAAACAGAAACTGTATCTTCTTCTGTTCGTATCCCCTGCTCCCTGCACATTGTCTCAAGTAGAATCAGGCTTAATGAGTGTCCACTGGGTGAACTTGTTAGTGGAAGTTGAGTAGTATCCTACCCGGGAAACACGTTTGCATTTTTATTTAGACAAGTTTGGACCTGAAGGAGTCCATGATGCCAGGAATGGATACTGACGAGTATGTGGTGTAATGGAGAGGGGACTGGAGGAAGGACCAACTAAGAATTACAATTCTTCAAGAAGCCCTATTAAACTTGACAAAGGACAGGTTAGTTTGGAAAAGCAAAAGAGAGGAATGAGACATTGGATAGTACAGAATATCAGTGAGAGTACCATGTGGGATGGCAGGGGTGGAATGGGAAGGGTAGTGTCATGGGCTCCTGAATAGACAGACATGGGGTGGCATGAGCTCCTGAGATTAGAGATTAGAGCAGGGAAAGAAAGAGACACTACCAGGAAAATGAAGACACAAATCATGAAGCTGGTGTGAATATTACTTTGCAATATTGCCTTGTATCAATGCTCTACCTGCCCCCCCACCACACACGCATTTATTTCATCCTTCCCTGCAATAAAATACTCTGTTCCCAGTATTTGGAACAGTGCCTGGCATGTGAATAAGCATTGAGCATAGGGGAAAAGTGTTGTAAGAGTAGGACAATGGTTCCATGTAGGTTTGCTTTAAGCCTGAACCTGGAGATGCAAAAGCATGCTGTCTTTGTCTGCTTGTGCTACCATAACAAAATGCCACAAACTGGATGAATTAAACAACAGACATGTATTTTTCTAGCAGGTTTGGAGGCTGGAAGTCCAATATCAGGATGCCAGCCTGGTTGGGTTCTGGTTCTTTTCCTTGTTTGCCAATGGCCTACTTTTTGCTGTGTCAGAGAGAGAGAATGGGAGCAAGCTCTCTGGTGTCTCTTCATATAAGGGCATTAATCCCATCGTGAGAGCCCCAACATATGACCTACTCTAACCCTTATCATCTTCCAAAGGCCCCCATCTCCAAGTATCATCACATTGGGGGTTAGGGATCCAACACATGAATTTGAAGGGGACACAATTTAGTCCATAGCATATGTGTAGCTAGTGACCTTCTGCATTATTATTATTATTTTTTTTTTGTTTTTGAGGGCGTGCAAGCTTCATTGCTTTGGGGAACTATGGAGAACAAGAGTCACCAG
>NW_012148056.1:4505-5051 GCF_000956105.1 Propithecus coquereli | reverse complement strand
TTGGCTTACTTGACACTTGCATAATTAGGCAAAGTAAAGAGGGATTTACTCTGGGATTAAAACTTTTTAGTGTACAATATTCCTGCGTATAGCTGAGTATAGCTGCTTCTCCTTTTTCCCTTCTTATCTTATCATCTGCAATGGATATAGAAATCCCCTCTTAGGCTATGCTTAGCTCCCCTCTTGGGGTCTTACCAGGATGGAGGCCTTACTTCCTAGGCTGATCAACAACATCTTTAACAAAGATTTTTGCTTCAAGTTGGCTTATTTAATTGAAATATTATTCACAGAGTATTTAAATTAAGTGGTCTATGCCTGTTTCTTACCTTTGCTGGTTGAAATCTGGAGCTTATCCTTAGGCATCTTGAGAAGAACAGATCTTTCATTTTGAGTTTAGAGCCTGAAATTTCCTCTGTCATGTTTTCTCCTTCAGTCTGATCCTATTTATTCACTGAATTCCCTAAAACTCTCTAGTGTAAGCTGACTCACTTTTTCTTTTTCAAACATTGTGACTTTCATTAAAAAATATTTCAGTGGACCTGAAGA
>NW_012148056.1:0-1395 GCF_000956105.1 Propithecus coquereli | reverse complement strand
CTCTACTTCAACTTCATTTTTGTTGTTGTTGTTTGCTAAAATGTCTGTATATTACCCTCATTCCTGAATGATAGCTTTGGGTGGACGCAACATTCTAGCTAGCATCTATTTTCTCTTCTTTGAAGATATCCATTCAGCTGTCTTCTGGCTTCTATTTTTGCTTTTGAGAATTCAGCTGTTTTGCTGCTGCTTCACAAAAAATGTCTTTTCTCTCTGCTTTTTAAAGTCTTCACTTTCTCTTCATTGATCTTCAGTTCCACTGTAGATCCTATATTACATCTATGTGTATATTTCTTTTTAGTAATCCTGTTGGGAATTCACTGGGCTTTTTGAGTCTCAGAATTGGTGTCTTTATCAGTTCTGGAAAATTCTCAGGCATTATTACTTTGAATATTGCCTTTTATCCATTCTCCCTGTTCTCCTCTCAGGAACTATGAATAGCTCTATGGTGACTTTTTTACTTTATCCTCAATATCTCTTAACTTCTATTTCATATTTTCATTTCTCTATAACTTTGTGCTACATTCAAGGTGACTTTTTAAACTCAGTTTCTCTTATATGAATGCTCTCTTCAACCAGTGACCAATAATTTGTGTTTAACCCATCTATTGAGTTTCTTATTTTAATGATTCTATTTTTCATTTCTAAAAATTTTGTTTTGAAATTTTGAAAAATCTGCTTGATCACTTTTTTAAATTTTTTTTTATTTCAACATATTACAGGCACATACAAATATTTAGGTTACATGTATTGCCTTTGCCCCACCTGAGTCAGAGCTTCAAGTGTGTCCATCCCCCAGATGGTGTGCACCGCACCCATTAAGTGTATATATACCCTTCCGCCTCCCCTCTCCCACCTGCCCGACACCTGATGAATGCTACTACTGTCTGTGCACTTAGGTAGTGTGGATCAGGTAATACCAATTTGATGGTGAGTACATGTGGTGCTTGTTTTTCCATTCTTGTGATACTTCACTTAGAAAAATGGGCTCCAGCTCTATCCAGGATAATACAAGAGGTGCTAGATCGCTATTGTATTTTGTGGCTGAGTAGATTTTGTTTGCATATTTAAAGTTTACACTGCCTGTCCACTTTTTATAATCTCTTGTTCTGTATCATATGTTGCCGATTTTCTTCTTTAAACTTGTCTGTTTTATACTCCTTACATGATAATACCAATATTTGTAATCCTTGAGGCGTTATTCTGAAGTCTCTAAAAAAATTCTCTCTCTTTCTTTTGCTCACTCTGTCTCTGATCGTGGCTAGTTTTATCATGCAAAAATTTTATGAAGTTGAGGTGTAAAAGCTATTTCTTCAGAGAATTGTTCTGATTTCTGCAGGTGAATATGGGCTAGGATTATTTAACATTTGACTCATGGAATTTGTGGACCAGATA
>NW_012148055.1:24204-24578 GCF_000956105.1 Propithecus coquereli | reverse complement strand
CAGGAACACTTCTACACTGGACTCTAAGCTTTTGACCTCATGCCTTACGTAGTAAAAGGGACTTGGGGGTTTGTTTTGTTCTTGAGAGGGTTGTGTTTTGTTTTTGTTTTCTTTAATTTTATTTTTGCCTTTCCTCTCTTTGTCTTTTCATGTAGACAAGATATTTGAAAGGGCAGACGATGGCTAAAGGTGTAATGTGCAACTTGTTTATACGTTATTTTTGGGGAAACTTACCTTGAATGCAAAGTGGAATCACGGATTCACCAGGCGGTGCTGGCACACTCACCCTGCGCCTTTTCCCTCCGGTTCAGTACCTATTGTTTCTCCTTTCAAATATGTGATTATACTAGCTCTTTCCATATGGAAGAATTATC
>NW_012148055.1:21706-22779 GCF_000956105.1 Propithecus coquereli | reverse complement strand
GCCTAGTATATTGAGGAAAATATTTTATTGTGATCAGTGGAACATACAACTGACTGAAAGCAAATACAAAAAGTGTCCATAATCCCTGATTCATAACAAACATCAATTCTTCAAACGTATACCAACTTGAAGCACCCATCATATTTATAATTCGGAGATATAGATGTTATGGAAAAAATGAGAGAAAATTTCATTTGGTGTATCAACAGTAATAACAGAAAAACACAATCTTTATGCACATATTGAGGAGCAAATAGCCTAATCATATATTAATACAAGAGTATGTGTTTGTATTTGTGCACATACATTCATGTACATGAGCAATATGCATTCTGTCAGGGAATACACTTTTATACACACCCATATGTGTGTGTGTGTGTATGTAAATATCACACTTGCAGAAAATGCATGTCTACATGTGTAACACAGATTATATCTACAGACATATCACTTATAAGTGCATATAAATATACTTGAATACACATGTATACACATATGTACATGTGTATATATGCAATAACTATACATGTGGGTCCATATGTAATATATAAACATATAGAACTTTATAAAAATTGTATGCCTGTATTTAAAAAGTACATGCTATTCTAATACAGACACACGCCACACACACATTTCTGTATGCTTTCTTAAAATATTGGCTATGGGGTAAGAGACATTGTCCTCATACAACCATATTCTCTGTTCCGAATATTGAGCATGTAAAGCTATAGCTTGCAGCTTTAAAAACAGCTGAGAATTGAGGGAGGGTAGATTTTAGGTTCCGATAACTCAAAATAGGTAAATACCCTTTTTGTTTTAAAAAGTTATGTGAGGCCGGGCGCGGTGGCTCACGCCTGTAATCCTAGCACTCTGGGAGGACGAGGTGGGAGGATCGTTTGAGGTCAAGAGTTCGAGACCAGCCTGGGCAAGAGCGAGACCCCATCTCTACTATAAATAGAAAGAAATTAGCCAAATAACTAAAAAAAAATAGAAAAAATTAGCCAAGCATGGTGGCGCATGCCTGTAGTCCCAGCTACTTGGGAGGCTGAGGCAGGAGGATCACTTGAGCCCAG
>NW_012148055.1:16496-17347 GCF_000956105.1 Propithecus coquereli | reverse complement strand
CTCCCCAACACTGCCACCACCCCTGGTTATATTTTTTGCCACAAATAGGTAAAGCATGTCCTTGCCAGTCTCTTTGGTGACAGCTCCTGGAGAGACTAAGGTAATAAAACCAAATGCCACTGTTACATGCATAAAGTCTTTTATTTTATATTTATTGTTTGGTACCCATAAACTTACCATCTGCATTGAAGTCTGGAGAGCTTTTATTTGATTTTATTTTTTTGCCATTATCAATTTGTCTAACAGTAAAAAACTTTTTATGTATCTTATTGCAATGGAATGATAAATTATTTAATTTGGAATATGAATGGCTGGACAGTTCAATTACTAAGGG
Organism: Propithecus coquereli; assembly: GCF_000956105.1. NCBI lineage: Eukaryota > Metazoa > Chordata > Mammalia > Primates > Indriidae > Propithecus > Propithecus coquereli. Next base: position 17,013 of record NW_012148055.1, on the reverse strand, counting down.
ACAGTGCTAAAGACACCAGCGCCATATAGCCAGTTTTATTTCCTTAACCCTATATCTTCTAATTAAGAACCTATCATAAATCTCATCATTTCAGATATTTCCATGAAGTGACTGAGCAAGATGAGGGAGATGATGCAAGTAAGTTACTATCAGACAAACCTATAAAATTTGCAATATTTGACTTAGGAGCTTTCTTGCCTTGAATTGCATCATGCCCTCTTTCCTCCTTACGGTCATTCTTTTTCCCTGAATACGTGTGTGTGTGCACGTGTGCGTGTGTGTGTGAACTGTAATTCTGTAGCAGCCACACCAGTCTTTTTATGGGACTGATTCTTATAAGAACTTTTATGAAAATGTGTGAGAATCTCTTGCAAAGGCTTTCTTTTTCCCCAGCTGATAGTTCTCTGTCTGTTTCATGTTCTAATGTTCATTTCAGAGTGCTTGATTCCCATTTTAAAAACCCTTCCATAATGGGCACTGTGGAATGTTTTTCAAATTTGTCAGGGTGGTGAAAAGA
>NW_012148055.1:15703-16446 GCF_000956105.1 Propithecus coquereli | reverse complement strand
CCAATTCCTTCTGACTCCAAAATCCATATGGTGTTTATAATGATATGAATAGCTCAGAAATATAATTTGTAAAAATCTAATAGTTTAAAAATATATTTTTTCCAAAGAAAAACACATCGATGATTGTAAACCAGAGGCACTTACTTAATATTCTGTTTAGGGTTATTCTTTGTACACACACAAAAAATGGCTGTTTGGTTTTTTCAATCTTATTTTAGTTGTTGTAAATAGCAAACTCAAAGCTGAAACGTTGTGTGTGATGGTGCTTATGAAACCCAAAAAGAAGAAAAATAAAATATGTTAATCTTCACAGCAAAATCTAGATCACAGTTTGTACCCATTTAACATGAGGAACAGACCACTCTCTATGCATCAAAAACCATACGCTGTCAATATAATAAAACAATATCAGTATAATATATCTATATTAAATGGAAAGTGCACTATGTCATACTTTTAAAATATTTCTTAACTTGTATGATTTTAACTATAAATAATTAACTTATAGCATATGTTTGAACCTTAAATGTATATATTTCAAGTATTTGCAGAAATAATACATGAGGAAAGCATCATTCCTTGACTAAACAAACATGCACATCCTAAACATATAGTTGGCATATCAATACATTCCAAAGTAATTCTGATAAAAGTAATACAATATTATTGTGAAAAATCATAATTTCTCCTAACATAAAAGAAGCAAAAATAGAAAATCTCAGGCTTTGAGTTTATGCAGGCTG
>NW_012148055.1:14495-15653 GCF_000956105.1 Propithecus coquereli | reverse complement strand
TTAGTGGTATAATAGAAAGGAATCCATGAGTGTTTGTAATTAATTAAAATTGGAGGGGCATAGATTTAAGAAGTTGAATATTATTATGTCATGTGTTTATTTTATTCTAAATTATCATCCAAAATGCTGTGAGATTAATCTATAAAAGTTTTCGGAATGAGTTGTTTACTTAGCGAAAACTTTTTGCCCAAAACAAAGACAAACTTTTAAACAGCTATTTATAGAACATAATTATTTATCTCCAACATACTTTACAACATTTTCTCTTATATACTCCCATGTATGCATTCTAGACACCAATAAAGTTCTGTAATGCTTGCCATTTCCTAGAAATGTCACTTCTCATTTGCATTTCATGTCTTTACTTAGGTTTCCAACTCTAGAAAACCCTCCATATGCTGTAACAACTGATAATAACCTCTCATCGAGGCTCAAGACAAATGGCACTTTTTATTTCTTGAACATATCTTCCCTGATACCAGGAGCTAGTAAAATTCATAGTACTTTGAAAACTTCTTTCTGATATTTAATTCCTTACATTTATGCCTAGTGAGCTCTTTAGACTATACCTTCTGTGAAAGTCTTTTAAAAATTATTCTTATATCTCCCATATTACTTTTAAGAGCATATCATCTTAATGTGTTTTATACAGATAGATGCTTAATAAAAATCTGTATAAACAATAAATGCTAGACAATGCTACCTAGAATCCACAAAGCCGTGAAGAATCTATTCAGCTGACATATACAGCAATGTTTTCTCATCTGAGTGTATTCTTCAAGTTCATGCATTATCAATGTGTATAGAGAGTAATATGATTGGACTTTTGAATGAACAAAGACCAGAAAAACAAAATTTAGTGAAATCATATTTTAGGAAAATAGAAACATGATCCCATCATATTTTTATTAAGTGTAAATTATTAAAATCAGCATAAAATACATATAAACTGCATCTGATTTTAAAAATATAATTCCACAAATAATGTAAGAAAACTGTATTCTTATAGAATATTAAAAACATTGGGGAAAATGAAATTATCCCTTTGCCATAATTCAATATAATTCCCCCTTCTAGGAGCTTGAGGTATATCATAAAGAAAGTAGATAAAATATATTTAATTTTGTGGAGCTTATGGTTCAGTACAGATGTTACTTA
>NW_012148055.1:13324-14445 GCF_000956105.1 Propithecus coquereli | reverse complement strand
TTTTTTTTTTTTTTTTTTACAAAAAAATTCTTATTTTGTGACAAAAATATTTCTGTCTCCTGTGCAGGTGGGTAGGGATGTGTGTGTGTATGTGTGCGCAAAAAGAGATATACGTAACATGAAGGGCTCAGTTTGTCTGTTTAGCATGTATGAAAAATATTGTCAAATAGAAATTTGCTTTTCAATAATCTAATTTTCCTATATATCAATTTTACACATTGGTTTTATATAATCCTTTCCAGTGAAATATATACATCTTATTCCAGAACAAAAACGAAATGTAAACTGTGTAAATGCATCTAACGTGGTACAAATTTAGAAAATTACTTCTCTTCATTGGCTTCATCCAATGTATTACAGTGCTTGATTGTTTACCTGCATTTTGTGTACCGAATGGAAAGGGGATATAAATATGTAGAGGGTTGCCAAGGCAGTCATACATTTTAATAGAAGGGAAGCATATTGGGAAAATACATTTTTTCCAAAAACTTCTAGCTGTTACCATCTTATTTGGGACTATATAAAAACATATAATAGAAAAATGTGTGTCCTCACTCTTCTCTTTTTAATTCTTCTCTTTACCATGGTTGAAAGGATGAACAAATAGCTACTTCTACATATTGTCACAATGACTACTCACTGCTTTTTATGCATAAAACAGATGATTCTTTCACTTTGCATGACTGCCCAAAACAAACTATATTTATATAGATGCAGTAGCTATTAGGAAAAAATTTGAGTGCTGTCTCACCTCTGCAGCTAAAACTTGTGTGAGGGTCATCTGGTAAGAAATGAAAAAGTAGACATATGTTTTATATATCTATCTAAATGAAGAAGGTACATATAATAAATCATTCTACACATTGATTTATGTAGCCTAATGGAAGATTTAAAAAAATTATGACCAAAGAAGTATTTGACATATAAAATCTATAAATGCTGATAGCTGATAAAGCTATAGTGAATCAATTAATTTTTAAAATACTCATTCAACCAACATATGCATGGAATACTTAACTATGACTCATTCCCCCTTCTAGGAGCTTGAGGTATATCATAAAGAAAGTAGATAAAATATATTTAATTTTGTGGAGCTTATGGTTCAGTACAGATGTTACTTA
>NW_012148055.1:0-391 GCF_000956105.1 Propithecus coquereli | reverse complement strand
GTTACTTCCATATGTGCACATAATTGTTTATCGATTAGTACCAATTTAATGGTGAGTACATGTGATATTTTTTTTTCCATTCTTGTGATATTTTACTTAGAAGGATGGCCTGCAGTTCCACCCAAGTTAATACAAGAGGTATTAGTTCACCGTTTTTTCTATGGCTGAGTAGTATTCCGGGGTATACATGTACCACATTTTATCAATCCACTCATGTATTGATGGACACTTGGGTTGTTTCCACATGTTTGCAATTGTGAATTGTGCTGCTATAAATATTCGGATGCCGATGTCTTTTTTATAGAATGTCTTTTTTTCCCTTGGGTAAATACCCAGTAGTGGGATTGCTGGAATTATCGCACTTCTAAAACCTATGTGTCGCACTTATTCT
>NW_012148054.1:95198-96265 GCF_000956105.1 Propithecus coquereli | reverse complement strand
TTTTTATTTTTTGAAGAGTATCCCATTGCGTAAGTGTTCCACGGCTTATTTGCGAGTTGATGGGTATCTGGTTTGTTTCCAGATTTTGATATTACAAATAAAGCACCCTGCATTCATGTAAACCCTGCACCTTCACTGCTTAAACGGCAACTCCTGATAAGTATTTCTGCCCCTCAAACTCAAAGTGGGCAGGTTTGGGCATTACATTTTCATTTCTCTTAGATAAACGCCAAGGAGTGGGATTGTGGGTCATATAACAAGTGCATGTGGCATTGTAGAACCTGTTAAGTTGTTGTCTAAATTACCTGTGCCATCTGCACTCGCACCGCAATGTGCGAGAGTTGCAGTTGGTGCATTTGGTACTGGTTTTCAGCTTGGTTTTGTTAGCAATGTTAATAGGCGTATACTCGTATCTCATCATGTTTTTTTTTTTTTTTTTTGAGACAGAGTGTCACTCTGTTGCCCAGGCTAGAGTGCCATGGCATCAGCCTAGCTCACAGCAACCTCTGACTCCTGGGCTCAAGTGATCCTCCTGCCTCAGCTCCCGAGTAGCTGGGACTACAGGCATACGCCACCATGCCCGGCTAATTTTCTCTATATATTTTTAGTTGTCCAGATAATTTCTTTCTTATTTTTTTTAGTAGAGACGGGGTCTCCCTCTTGCTCAGGCTGGTCTCGAACTCCTGAGCTCAAATGATCCGCCCACCTCGGCCTCCCAGAGTGCTAGGATTACAAGCGTGAGCCACCGCGCCTGGCCTTCTCATCGTGTTTTAACTTGTACTCTCCTAGTGACCGGTGATGTTGAGCATCCTTTCACGTGCTGATTTGCCACCTTTAGATTTTGTTTGCTGAAGGTTCTTTCAGACCCTACGCTTGTATATTTCATTAGGATCTTTCTCTTTCCATCCAGCCGTGCCAGCTTTCCGCGTGTCTAAATACCAGTCCTGCATCAGACATGTGTTCTGAAGACATGTTCTTCCAGTGTGTGCCTTACCTTTTTGTTTTCTTAACAGCATCTTCTGAAGAGCAGTAGTTTTTAATTTTTATGAAATCTAATTTATCAATTT
>NW_012148054.1:87903-95148 GCF_000956105.1 Propithecus coquereli | reverse complement strand
GTAGAATGAGTTAGGAAGGATGCCATCTTTCTCGATGTTGTGGAATAATTTCTGTAGTATAGGTGTGAGTTCTTCTTTGAATGTTTGGTAAAACTCTGAAGAGTAGCCATCTGGTCCGGGACTTTTACGTTTTGGGAGGTTTTTGATTGCTGCTCCAATTTCTGAGCTTGAGATTGGTCTATTCAATTTTAACATATAGATCTTATGCATGTTTTATGAGTTTATATCTAAGTATTTCGTATTTGAAGCTATTATTAGTGGCATTTTTGTAAATTCAGCTTCCAATGGTCCATTGGTAGTATATAGAAATATGATCAGTTTTTGTGTTTTGATCTTGTATCCTGAAACATTGCTAAATACACTTATTAGGAGGTTTTTATTTTCTTTAGATTTCTTGGGATTTTCTGTTTACATAATCATGTCATCTGTGAATATAAATTTTTATTTCTTCATTTTCAATCTGTATGCTCTTTATTTCTTTTGATTGCCTTATCACCGGGGTAACATTTCCAGTACAATGTTGAATAGATGTCTTGTTTGCCATCTTAGGGGAAAAGCATTCAGCCTTTAACTATTAAGTACAATGTTAGCTGTAGGTATTTTATAGATGTTCTTTATCAGATTAAGGAAGCTCCCTTCTGTTGCTAGTTTGCTGAGAGTCTTATCATGAACGGATGTTGAATTTTATTAAATGCTTTTTTTGCATTCATTAATATGATCATTTAGTTTTCTTTTTTACACTGTTAACATCATGGATCATACTGATTTATTTTTGAATGTTGAACCAGTCTTGTGTTCACTGAATAAATCCATTTGGTTATGGTATATTATTCTTCCTATATGTTGCTGGATTTGATTTGCTAATGTTTTTTGAGTATTTTTGTGCCTATGTTCATAATGAATGTTGAGCTATAGGTTTTTGTAGTGTTTTGTGTGGTTTTGTTATCAAGGTAATGCTGGGCTCCTCAGGAAGTGTTCTCTCCTCTTCTATTTTTCAGGAATGGATTATATAGAATTAGTTCTATTTATTCTTTAGATTTTTGGTATAATTCACTACTGAAAACATTGGGTGAATTTAATTTCTTTAATATTTATAGGACCATTAACATTATCTGTTTAATCTTGAGTGAATTTTGGTTATTTCCTAGGAGGTTTATAGTTTTACCCTCACATTTGGATCTATAATGTACCTTTAATTAATTTTTGTGTATGATGTGAGATAGAAGTCAAGCCTCATTTTCTTCCCATTGTTCTCAACAGGAAGGATGGTCAAAACTACTTAATCCAACATTATTGGAAATGGAGCTACATTTATTCTGTTTTTTTAAAAATTTGATGGGGCACTCTGGTAGGCAAGGTAGCATGAAAAACACCCCTCATATAAAATATATATATATTTTTTTTTAAGAGACAGGGTCTCGCTCTGTTGCCCAGGCTGGAGTGCAGTCACATGATAATGGCTCACTGCAGCCTCAAATTCCTGGGCTCAAGCGATCCTCCCACCTCACCCTCCTGAATAGGTAGGACTATTGGCACATGCCACCACACCCAGCTAATTTTGTGTGCATGTGTGTGTGTGTGTGTGTGTGTGTGTGTGTGAGTATGTGTGTGTAGAGATAGGGTTCACTATGTTGCCGAGGCTGGTCTCAAACTCCTGATCTCAAGTGATCCCTCCCGCCTTGGCCTCCCAGAGTGCTAGGATTACAAGCGTGAGCCACCGCGCCCGGCTGCATTGTTTCTTTTTTGTTGTTGAGTTATAGGATTTTTTAAAAATATATTCTGGGTAGCAACTCCTTATCAAGTATTTGATTTGCAAATATTTTCTCCCATTCTGTGGAGATTTCACTCTCATGATTTCACTCCCTTGATGCACAGGAGTTTTTAATTTTGATGAAGTCAAATTTATCTTTTTTTCCCTTTATTGCCTTGCTTTTGGTGTCATATCCATGAAATCATTGCCAAATCCAATGCTGTGAAGATTTTCCCCTGATTTCTTCTAAGAGTTTTATAATTTTAGCTCTTATGTTTAAGTCTTTGATCCTTTTTGAGTTAATTTTTGTGTATGTTATAAGGTTAGAGTCCAGCTTAATCCTTTTGCATGTGGACTTCCAGTTTTCCCAGCACCATTTGTTGAAAAGATTGTCCTTTCCCCACATTGAATGGTGTCGGCACCTTTGTTGAAAATCAGTTGGCCAGAGGTGCAAGAGTTTATTTCCAAGCTCTCTATTCTATTCCATTGGCCTATCTGTTCTTATTGCCAGAGCCCCACTGTTTTAATTACTGTAGCTTAGCCTTGTAGTAAGTTTTGAAATCAGAAAGTGCAAGTTTTCCAATTCTGTTCTTCTTTTTCAAGATTTATTTTGCTATTCAGGGTCCCTTAAGATTCCATGTGAATTTTAGGATAGGTTTTTCTATTTCCGTAAAAAATGTCATTGGGATTCTGATAGGGAATACTTTGAATTTGCAGATTGTTTTGTGTAATACTGTCATCTGAACAATATTAAGTCTTTCAGTCCATGAACACACATATCTTTTCATTTATTTATATCTCCTTTACTTTCTTTCAGCAATGTTTTTTTTGTTTGTTTTTTGTTTTTTTTTAACAAGGAGAACACCAAACATACTTTATTAGCACAAAAAAGCAGCCATAACAAAGCACAGCAAACAGAAACATACATTAGCAGTCAAAGGATTAGTGTTACATACAAATATAGCTTTTCTTTTTTGTAGCCTTGACAATGGCCATAGGGATATAAAATGACATTCTGTAGCAGCAGGTAAGGAAACTATGGAGCACTCACCAGTGGTGTAGAGCACATTAACAAAAAGACACAAGAATTGATTTGGCTACTTTAGTGCAAAATGTCTATGACAGAACTGTAAATTTAGTCCAATTACTAAGAAGCAAACACTAGAACTTGGTATAACTTCCAAAAGAGCTTACTCAAGTAGTATTACATATTATTCTAAGTGACAAAAAGGTGTTAATTAAAGTTATTTACAGATACAATGGTTGTACAATACCTTTTAAATCTGCAATTTAGGTTTCAGATTTTCCATTGAGAATTAACTGCACTGAAATTCTATAAATTATACTTAAGCAATTCAGCTACAAAAGTTTACAACAAAAAGATAAATTCTGCCATCCAAATTATTAATTACAGTTTAATAAAAATCTCAACATCTGCAACCACTGTAGTTACTATTATCTGACTTGTTTGGGCATCTTCCTGTCTCATTCCTCCATGGTTCACAAACTCATCATGGGCACAGGAAAAGATTAGATGGCACATGTCAACTTAAAAAAAATCACATTCAAGACACTACAATGCAGCAGCTATTCAAATATCTGTTTTAAGTTACAGCACTCATTGAATAAATTAATACATAGGGCCTTTAAATAAAATTCTACTACTTCATAAGTATGAAAATTTTAAGAACTACTAGATAGAAAACCTGGTTTACTTAACAATACCTTTTGCAGAAGAGAAAAGGAATCTGACTATAAACTACATCAACACTTAAGTGAACTGCATTACACCCTTGTGGCCAAAAATTGCAGTTTTTTTCTAAAAGGAAGGCAGTCTTTTATTTCTTGGACTTCCAAGGCTTGATTTATAGTAACTACAAACATCACTACTTTTGGAAGGTTATAGAGAAACTCTTAGAAAAAAATAATTTCGAACATTAGTCACACTGTTGAAATACTCGTCCAATATTAATCATTTGTTCTTCGGTAAGAAATAGAATTCTTCATAACAAATGCCCCAGAGTTGCTTCACTCAGTTACTACAACCATTAAAAACCAAACTGTTAGCTAAATCAGCAAACTTTTTTTGTAGTCTTACTGAACACCTGTAGCTCTATCCTCTGTTGTTCCAATAGGCACCACGTTTATCTGAATAAGTAACAACAGACTGCATCTGACAGACACTAACACTAAGCTTACACACTGTATGAAAAAACCTAGCACTGATATGTGTGCTTGCTATAGGTGTACCATCTGATGCACATGAAAGCAGACCTAGTTGATACCCTTTGGGGACAGGAGTGTTTACTTTGCCTTAACTGGTTCTCTTTCTAACCAGCGAACCCTAACTTTTTGTATATAATGATACTCCTTTAAAAAAATCCTGTAACATTGATGGTAAAGGGAGCCCTGAGTTCCATCATAGGCAGTGCACCTGCAGATTACTGCATGACAGATATCCTGCAGGCTCAAAGGGAAAGTCCTACTGAGTGATATAGTAAGCAATGGTTGGAAAAATGTGCAAGAACTGGGATCTTTACAATGTTCTAAAAGTGCTGTTACAGTGGAGGAGTGACACACACACAGGTCATGTGCATCAAAACTAAAGTTCAATTCGGACATGCAGGGATCTGTTGTAGCGGCGGGAGCTCACAGAGAAGAGGTAATTGTCTTCCACAGAATTCCTGAGCAAAAATGTGCCTTCAGGCTTCCCACCCCACCTCAGCAATGTTTTATAGTTTTCAGTGTACAAGTGTGTTTTCTTGGTTAAATTTATTCCTAAATATTTTATTCTTTTGATGCTATTATGAGTGAAATTGTTTTCTTACTTGCCTTCTGGGATTGTTCATTGTTAGTGTATAGAAGTGCAACTGATTTTTGGATGTTGATACTATATCCTGAAACTTTGCTGAATTTATTTTTTCATTTATTATTAGTTTTTATGTGAAATCTTTAAGGTTTTCTATATATAGGAGCATATCATCTGCAAATAGAGATTATTCTACTTCTCTCTTTCCAATTTGGATGACTTTTATTTCTTTTTTCTTGCCTAATTGCTTTGCCTAGAACTTCCAATACTTTGTTGAATAGAAGTATCAAAAGTGGGCATCCTTGTCTTGTTCCTGATTTTAGTGATCTTTTGCAGGTTTTTTCTCGGATATAAGTTTTCATTTGTCTAGGGCAGCAGTTCTCAACCAGGGGTGATTTTGCTCCTCAAGGGACATTTGGTAATGTCTAGAGACATTTTTGGTTGCCACAACCTGGAGTGGAAGGGGTGGTGCTACTGGAATCTAGTGGGAAGAGTTCAGAGATGTTGCTATAAAACCTATAATGCACAACCTCCACAACAAAGAACTATCCAACCCAAATGTCAATAGTGCCACTGTTGAGAAACCCAGCTCCAGGGTAAATACGCAGAAGTGAGTTAAACATATAGTTAAACTATACAGTTAAACTATATGTTTAACTGGGTCATCAATCGTTTATTTAACTTTATAAGATACTGCCAAAATGTTTTCCACAGTGACTGTACCATTTTGAACTCCCAACAGCAATTTATGAGCGTTTCAGTTGCTCCACCTCCTTGCCAGCATACAAGGTATTACCAGTTTTTTTTTTCCTTTAGACATTCAATAGATCTGCAATGTATTCAGTGTGATTTTAATGTGTATTTCCCTAATGGCAAGTGTTGTTGAACATATTTTTGTGTGCTTATTTGCCATCCATATATCTTCTTTGGTGGAGTACCATTTTTTCCCAATTTTTAATCAAGTTGTTTGTTTTCTTACATTGAGTTTTAAGAGTTCTTTATATATTCTGTGTACAGGTCCTCCAATGGATATACAATTTGCAAATATTTTCTGTGAATTTGCAGCTTGTCCTTTCATTCTCTTCTGTCTTTTGCAGAGCAAACATTTTAAAATTTAATTAAGTCTTATTTATTGATTTTGTGTCTTTCATGGATTTTTATCATGTCTAAGAACTCTTTGCCCAACCCTAGTTCATTGGAATTTTCTCCTATATTTTCTTCTAAAATTATTATGGTTTTATATTTAGGCCTATAATCCATTTTGAGTTAATTCTTTTTATAAGATGTGAAGCTGAAGTTAATTTTTTGCATAGGGATGTCCAAATGTTCCAGTACCATTTATTAAAAAGACAATCCTTTCTTCATTTGAATTGCCTTTGCACCTTTGTAAAAAAAAAGGGGCATACCTGTGTAGAATCTCTATTCTGTTCATTGTCTATCCCTTTGCCTATACCACATGGTTGTGATTATTGTAGCTTTATAGTTAATCTTAAAATTAGGAAGTATATTTTATCCAACTTCATTCTTGTTTTTAAAATTTGTTTTTGTTATTCTATTTCCTTTGTCTTTCCATATAAATTTTAGAATCAGCTTTTCTTTTTTTTTATTTGAGCATATTATGGGTATACAGATGTTTAGGTTATGTATGTTGCCCTTGACTCCCCACTCCCCCCAAGTCCAAGTTTCAAGTGTGCCCATCCCTTGGATGGTGCGCATTGCACTCTTTGTGTATGCAAATACCCGTCCCCTACTCCCCCCTCCCCCATTCCCGACATCCAATAAATGTTATCTTATATGTGCACTTATGTGTTGATCAGTTAATACCAATTTGATGGTGAGTACATGTGGTGCTTGTTTTTCCATTCTTGGGATACTTCACTTAGTAGAATGCGTTCCAGCTCTATCCAGGAGTATACAAGAGGTGCTATATCACCATTGTTTCTTAAAGCTGAATAGTACTCCATGGTATACATATACCACATTTTATTAATCCACTCATGTATTGATGGACACTTGGGTTGTTTCCACATCTTTGCAATTGTGAATTGTGCTGCTATAAACATTCGGGTGCAGGTGTCTTTCTTATAGAGTATCATTTGTTGTTTTGGGTAGATGCCCAGTAATGGGATTGCTGGATCGAATGGTACTTCTACTTGTATCTCTTTAAGGTATCTCCATATTGCTTTCCACAGAGGTTGCACTAGTTTGCAGTCCCACCAGCAGTGTATCAGTGTTCCTATCTCTCTGCATCCACGCCAACATTTATTGTTTTGGGACTTTTTGATAAAGGCCAGTCTCACTGGAGATAAGTGATATCTCATTGGGGTTTTGATTTGCATTTCCCTAGAATCAGCTTTTCTTTATCCACAAAATATCTTGATAAGATTTTTTTATTGGAATTGTACTAAATCTATAAGCAAATTTGAGAATTAACAGCTTTATTATACTGAATCTTTTAATTAACAAATACAGTATGTCTTTCCATTTATTCATATTTTCTATGATTTCTTTCCTCAGAATTTTGTAATTTTAACATATAGATTTTTTTTTTATTTCAGGGTGTTATGAGGGTACAAACATTATGGTTACACTTTATGTCTTTGCCTCAACCAAGCGAGGGTTAAAGGCACGCCCTTCCCCCCTATAATGCTCCCCATGTCCTTCGGTAGAGGGTTTACCCCCCCCC
>NW_012148054.1:85519-87201 GCF_000956105.1 Propithecus coquereli | reverse complement strand
TTTCTTGTTGATTTTTTTGAGTTCTAGATAGATTCTGGTTATCAGCCCTTTATCAGATGTGTAGAGAGCAAATATTTTCTCCCATTCTGTGGGCTGTCTATTCACTCTAATGATAGTTTCCTTGGCAGGGCAGAAGCTTTTTAATTTGATTAGATCCCATTTTTTTATTTTTGTTGCTGCAGCAATTGCTTTGGGGTTCTTCTTCAAGAATTCCTTGCCTAGGCTGATGTCTGAAAGGGTCTTCCCAACATCTTCTTTTAGAATTCTTAAGGTTTCATGCCTTAGGTTTAAGTCTGTTATCCATCTTGAATTGGTTTTTGTGAGAGGTGAGAGGTGGGGATCCAGTTTCATTCTTCTGCATGTAGCTATCCAGTTTTCCCAGCACCATTTATTGAAAAGAGATTCTTTTCCCCAGTGTATACTTTTGTCAGCTTTGTCAAAGATTAGATTACCATATGCGGATGGTTTCATCTCTGGATTCTCAATCCTGTTCCAGAGGTCAATGTCTCTGTTCTTGTGCAAGTACCATGCTGTTTTAGTTACTATAGCCTGGTACTACAGCTTGAAGTCTGGTAGATGGACACCTCCCAGTTTGTTCTTTTTACTTAAGATTGCTTTGGCTATACGAGGTCTTTTCTGGTTCCACGAAAAGCATAGAATTATTTTTTCCAGATCTGTAAAGAATGATAATGGGATTTTGATAGGGATTGCATTAATTCTGTAGATCACTTTAGGTAGCATGGACATTTTAACGATATTGATTCTTCTAATCCATGAGCAAGGTAGGTTTTTCCATCTGTTTACATCTTCTACAATTTCTTTTTTTAGTGTTTCATAGTTCTCCCTGTATAAGTCTCTCACATCTTTCGTTAAATATATTCCTAGGTATTTAATTTTCTTTGAGGCTATTGTAAAAGGAATTGCGCTTTTGATTTGATCTTCGGCTTGACCGTTCTTGGCATATATGAATGCCACAGATTTGTGTGTACTGATTTTGTATCCTGAGACTTTGCTGAATTCATTTATCAGTTCTAGGAGTCTCTTAGATGAATCCTTGGGGTTTTCTACATATGATATCATATCATTGGCAAAGAGCAAGAGTTTGATCTCATTTGTCCCCATTTGGACACACTTAATACCCCTCTCTTGCCTAATTGCTATGGCGAGGATTTTGAGCACTGTGTTGAATAGAAGTGGAGATAGAGGGCAGCCTTGTCTAGTTCCGGTTCTAAGTGGGAATGGTTTCTATTTTTCCCTATTCAATATGATATTGGCAGTGGGTTTGTCATAAATGGACTTGATAATTTTAAGGAATGAGCCGTCTATGCCTATTTTGATGAGAGTTTTTATCATAAAGGTGTGTTGGACTTTGTCAAATGCTTTTTATGCATCTATTGAAAGAATCATATGGTCTTTCTTCTTGCTTTTATTTATGTGGCGAATTGCATTTATAGATTTGCGTATGTTAAACCAGCCTTGCATCCCTGGAATAAAGCCCACCTGGTCATGGTGAATTATTTTTTGATGTGCTGCTGAATTCTATTTGCTAAAATTCTGTTGAGGATTTTTGCATCTATATTCATGAGGGATATTGGTCTGTAGTTTTCTTTTTTTGTTGTCTCCTTTCCTGGCTTTGGTATCAAGGTGATATTGGCTTCGTAGAATGAGTTAGGAAGGATGCC
>NW_012148054.1:66053-85469 GCF_000956105.1 Propithecus coquereli | reverse complement strand
GCTGAAATAAAAAAAAAACTAAAAAAAATTAAAATTAAACCAGAAATAAAACACAATTTTCATCTAAAAAAAAAATAGGGATGAAAGTAGAAACTCAATGGGTAAGTTAAACATACTAAACATAAAGAGTGATTTAGTGAACTGGAAGATTATTATGAAGAAGTTACTAATAAATCAGGACAAGGAGATAAAAATATGGAAAATATCAAAGAAAGTTGAGACATAGAAGATAGGATGAGAAGGTCAAACATTTGTCTACTCAGAATTGCAGGGGGAGATCATAGAAAAAATAGGAGAGAAGCAATATGTAAAGGGATTATGACAGAGTTTCTCACAATTCATGATACCAATCCTGAGAAAGTCCAAAGACTCACAGGCAGGTTAGTGGTGGAATATAGATGGTGGGTATATATTTTTAATTTGGCTGATTGTTTGAAAAAAATGTAAATAATAAGTTGAAAAAACAAACTCTACAAAAGTAAAATGAATAGTCAAGAAGAGAAATTGACAAAATAAACAATAAAATTAGAGAGGATCAACACAGCCATAATTGGCTCTTTAAAAAGACTAAAACTGAACAAAACTAATCAAGAAAAAGATATGGATACAAATAAATGATATTAAGAATAAAAAGAGGATAATAATTGCAGATACATCAGAGATTAACTACGTAAGAGAATATTGTAAACTTTACACCAATAAGTTTGAAAACTTTGGTGAAAAAAATAGGCAAATTTTGGAATTTCAAAAATCGAAGACTGACTCAAGTGGAAATAGAAAACTTAATGGTTATATGTCCATTAAAGAAACTGAATCAGTGGGAAAATTTTTACTACAAAGGATCATAAGGCCCAAACAACTTTACCAACAGTTTCTACCAAAAGGAAGAGATAATTGCAATCTTATATAAACACCTCCAACAATGGAAAAAGAAAATATTACCCAGCTTATTTTCTGAGGCTAAAATAACTTGATACCAAAACAAATAGCAATAACATAAGTAGAAAATTATAGGCCAATCTCACTCAAGGATGCATATTTAAAAATCCTAAAGAAGAATATGTCCAACCAAATACTTGTACACAAAGGTTCAAAGCAGCATATTCATAATAGCCCAAAGTGAAAATAACTGAAATATTCATCAACTGATGAATGCATACATAAAATATAGTATAACCATACAATGGAATATTATACAGCCATAAAAAATAAAGTACCAATACATAGAACAATGTGGATGAACCTTGAAAATAATATACTGAGTAAAAGAAGCTAGTCACAAAAGACCACACATCATATAATTTTATTTGTATGAAGTATCTAGAATAAGGAAATCTATAGAGACAGAAATTAGATTAATGTAGTTGCCTAGAGCTGGGGGAGATGAGGGGAGTGGGAGGTGATAACCAAGGGGTACAGGATTTCTTTTGGGGGTGATGAAAATGTTCTGAAACTGATTAAGGTTATGATTGCACAAATGTGTGACTATACTAAACACCACTAAGTTGTACACTTCAAATGGGTGAATTGTATGGAATGGAATTTTATTTCAATAAAGCTGTTGCATAAGAAATCCTAAAGACGATTTTAGTAAAATGAACTCAGCAATATATAAAACTGATTATAGACCAGGTGCAGTGGCTCATGCCTATAATCCTAGCACTCTGGGAGGTTGAGGCAGGAGGATCATTTGAGCTCAGGAGTTCAAGACCAGCCTGAACAAGAGCGAGACCCCATCTCTACTAAAAATAGAAAGAAATTAGCTGGACAACTAAAAATATATAGAAAAAAAGTAAAACTGATTATGTACATGAACAAGTTGGATTTATCCCAGTTATAACACTAGGGAATCTAATAGACATCTCAGTAATGATGGCAGATTGACCACAAGCCTTTATTTTCTCTGCATTCTAAAACACCCTCTAAAATAATAGTAAAGAGGTTTGTTAAAGTCATAAACTCACAGGGATGCGAGGAATTGGAGAGGAAAATAGCAGTAACATACTGGATACTGGAAAGCAGATGGATATGTAGTAAATGACTTGTAAGACGCAGGACAATTAAATCTTAAATATGCTGGGAGGAAGGAAGAAGCAACTTGCCTTATACTGCAGAAACCCAATTGGTTCAGGAATTGTCCACAATAGGTAGTTCTGGAAGGAAGAAGACAAACACTGATTATTCATAGATCAAGTGATTGTGTAACCATAAAACTCAAAATAATCTACTTGGAAATAATTATAATTAATAAGTTAATTAGTAAAATAAATAATGAGAATTAATAAAATATATTATCAAGGTTGATGGATATAAAATAAATACATAAAAGTCAGTTGAATATCTACATAGTGGTAACAAACAGAAAATAGAATGTAAACAGAACTTACCATTTACAGTAGCAACAAACTCTAAGTATTTAGAGATATATCTAACAAAAGATTAGTAAAAACGTTATGGAGAAAATTATTAAAACTTTATTGAAAAACATTAAGGAGAACTAAATAAATGGAAAAGTATGCCATGTTCCTGAATAGGAAGTCTCAGATATTAAAGATGTTATCTTACCAAACAGAGGTTTCTGAGGAACTTTGAAGCTGATTCTAAAATGTATATGTAAGATTAAAGGGTCAAGATTACTCAAGAAATTCTAGAAGAACAAAGAGGAGGGAATTTGTCCTACCAGATATTAAGACTGGTTAACAGCTACAGTAGTCCCTACAGAGTAGTTGTGGTGCAGAGGTAGACCTATATACCAATAGAATAGAAGGGAAAGCCCAGAAACAGACCCAAACACATACGGGAGCTTGACCTATGGATGGAGGTTGCATTACTGGGGAAAGGATGGTTATCCATCTGGGGTAAGAACAAACAAACAAAAAAGGAATGAATTGTATTCCTATTGCACCAGCATATACAGTATTAAAATCAGTTCAGTGAGATTATTGCTTAAACATGAAGGGCAAACTTTATAATTTCAGGAGAAAATATAGGGAAATAAATTATGAAGTCAGCATAGAGAAGGATTCGTTAAACAAAATGCAAATATAAGCCATACAGGAAAAGATTGACATATTACATTAAAATTAGTAACTTCCCTTCATTAAAAGAAATACCATAAAAAGAAATGAAAAGACAAGCCACAAACTGTGATGGGCTATCTGCAACATATGTAACCAACAAATGATTACTCCCTAGGCAAAAAATTAAAGCCACCAAAAATACATATGATGTGATTCTGTTGGTAAGACATTCAAAACTGGCTAGATACTTGCATACTCACAAAACTGTATTTAAAAAGAAAGGGAGTGGTCAGCACAAAATTCAAGATAGTGCTCCATTTCTTGGGAGAAGAGGAGGAGATGGCAGAGGGGAAACAATCATTTCAAACATATTGGTAGAATTCCAAGCTGGGTAGTGAGTTTTGTTTATGTTATAACTGTTTGTATTGTGTAAGGTATCTTTAAATGCGTTGGGATGCCTTTACTAGAATTTTAATAACTGTAGTTGATCTTCTGAAGTTTTAATCTCTAAGATATCTTGGGCCTGTCAGATCCATAAAGCAAATTCCTTTTTGAGAGGATTTTTGCAAACTGTTTCCATGGTAAGTAATGGTATGGTTTCATAGTAAAGGCCAAACTGGCTATAATATGTTTGAAATGCCAGTTCTCATTCAGATATGCAGGCTGATCTCCTCAGGTCTCATGAAACCACTGTGTTACAATCTCCTTCCCTTGAGCAGCCTGGCTAAACATCATTAACCTGAGTCCTGTGATGTTGCTTGCTAGGAGGAGCACCAAACAGCCAGCTCCTTGAGCAGTGGTGCTCTCATGTGGACAAAGAAATTCAGCCTGGATTATTTGGCCCTGGACTTCAATTCAGCATCGCCAGCTCCCATACAGCAGGTAGGAAGGTGATTCCATTTCTGCTCAGACATTTCTGATTATCAAACCATGCATATTCTCTTTAGAAGGTGTTAAAAATATAGACATGTATAATGAAGAATATTAAAATCAGTCCTAATCCTGCCTCCTACAGAGAGTGAAATCCTGGTGTATTTCCTTCTAGGGAAATACACTTTTTGTGTGTATATGTATAAACAGATGTCATATTCACACTCTTCAAAATTTGTACCATAAAGTTTATAGAAAAATTTCTCAGGCATAAATGAGGGTGGAGTAGAGGGCTCTCCAGGCATAGGAAAGGCCTATTTAGAGAACAAGTAGCAGCCTAGTTTGGCTCAACTTTAGGGAGTGGTGAAAGGAGCTCTAGGTCAGAAGGCCCTTAATAAAGGGCCTCAAATGCCAGTGTGGGCAGTGTTGACTTCCTTAGGTAGTTTTCTTATCTGTAAAGTGAGGATCAGAAATAACAACTGTTACATTGAGGGCTGTTGTGAAGATTAATTGAGTTAATACACGGAAGTGATCTTAGCCATTGTCTAGTATCCCCCACTGCACAGTGTAAGGAATGAGTGAATGGTGAGCAGTGGATGACAATTAAATATTTTTGAGCAAGAGATGGTCATAATCAAAGCTGTGCCTAACAATGTATTGTTCGGTGAAAAAAAAGCAACTCACTGAACAGAATACATGGTATGATTCTATATGTATGTGTATATGTGTGCAGAAAAACTCTGGAAGACTTTCCTCCCCTTTTGCTAAAGTAACTTCTGCTTCTCCTCTATGTTTAATATCATTCCAAAAATCTGAACCGAGATCCAAGAAAAGCTGATTAGAAGGGGGGGAGCGACAAGTACTAAAGGTGCATTAGTTTTGGTAGAGTATGTACTCAAAACAAACAACCCCCAAATCTCAGCTCTTTGCAACAACAAAGGCTCTTTCAGTTGTTACTCATGAGACAGTCTATTGCCATCCAGGGCCTTTGCGTTCAATCCAGGGCCCAAGCAGGAGGAGTAGCCCCCATCTAAGGTGTGCTTGTCTTCTGGCAGCAGAAAAAGAGAGATTGCAAAATCACAAGATGCCTCTTTTCTCCTTAGGATTGGCACATGTCGCTTACATTCATGTTCCATCGCTCAAAGCACGTGGTAGAGCAAAGCTCAGGAGAGCAGGCACAGATACACGCAAACAAGGAGGAAGGGGCAGCAAATATCTAGTAGCAATGTAACCTACCACAGACAGGTAGGCATTTTCCTGAAACTTTGCATTAGATGTAATGAAAACCTTTTCGTTCTCCTTCTTCAGAAACTTCTCCTTTCAGAAGAGCAAAGAGTGGACTATGTCCAGGTGGATGAGCAGAAGACACAGGCTCTGCAGAGCACGAGGCAGGAGTGGACGGACGAGAGGCAATCCAAAGTGTGAGAAGTGTGGGCTCGGGCCACGTGTGAAACAGGGAAGCTCGCTTGGGGCTCAGTTTGAGTTTATTTTGTTACTATTTTATTTTATTTTATTGGCGAAAAACATACTGATGGTCAACACAGGTCAAAACCGAGAGAGGATGTGTAGTTTCCGTGGTCTTGGCACGAACCTTTAGGAGAGAGGGCCTGGGGCAGCAATATCCTTCCCCAGCGCACCGCCCATGCCCCGCCCCTCAGGGGTGGCTGCAGCGGGCTCTGCAGTCACAGGAGGCAGGGATAGAGGATTCCGTAGCCACAGACTGGCATGTGAAAAGCTCCATTCATTCAGGCAGGGTAGGAATAATAAAAACAAGACTTGAGAAAACATTTTTCTAAAAATTATGTTAAAAATCTCTTAAACAGAGTATTTGGAGCGAAGATTGGAGCCAGTGTTGCTACCAACAGGATGACATCGTTTGACTCCAATACCTGAAATTTTGACCTCTCTCCTGTGCTTCAGAATCATAAATTATCCTAGTAAAGGGGCCCCTGGAGACCATCTTGTTCCAGCCCCTAATGTCACAGCAATGGTGGCAGAATCTGCACTACTTATTCCAAAGACTCCGGCAGACCAATCATTTCTATCCCCAAAGAAACTCGAATGACAGGGGCAATGGGTCCCAGGCTCTGTGATGAGCATAACAGATGACACTGGTGGCTTTAAGGATGTTGTGATTAAGCAGCTACCTGTAGCCAGGTATTCTGTTGCTGTTGGCCTTTTCCCAGCGTGCTTTCACATCTGCCATCTAATCTCTTTCCCTAAAAGACCTCAAAAGCTAGGCATGGCAAAGACTGTTGCTTCCACTTTGAAGAAAAGAAAACTGAGAAGTGGAGAAGGGAACACTTTGCCCAAGATCACTACAGAGTTGGGCTGAGAAAAGAGTTGTCCAGGCTGCCTATTGCAGACTCATTCCACGATCTCACACTGCCTCTGAGTATTTTGACAAAATGAATCAATTGGGTCAACCTTGGAGATGTGTGGGAAACACCAGCAAACACAAGATTAAGTCATTATCCCCTCTCCCTTTCATAGGGATTTGAGCAGGTGCTTTGATACTTGAAAGACACACATGCCAATGAGGGTTTCTCTGTGTGATGTTGAGCTGCACTCTAACACCGCCCGTAGTTACAATTAGAAATACCTCCTGATGATTAGTCTGAAATCCATTCTTGGATCATATGGTGCCCTATGCAGTATGTCTCCCTGTGAGCTGGCTAATGCTGGGAGAGGAATTTTTACTGCCTCAGGGAAGCATAAGTTGTTCCTGGCTATCCATGATGGACCCAAGCTTTTGACTGATAGAGAGAAATGACCAGAGGGGAAAAAAAAACAATGAGTTTCATTCTCAGATTTCCTGGCCAATTTTTCTCTTCTGCTTGAGAACTGACTAGGTCCTGAGAGTGCAAACAGTCCCACTTTGTAATGAGAGCATAGTGTCACCCACTTCCTTTATGATCCTGGAGTCCAGGGGACCCAGAATAAAGGTCTCAATTGGGCATGGAGTTTTATTTAATGCCCCCCTGAACTATTGGGGACTAAGCAGATACTGGTCTGCCATTCCTACTGGTACTGTGTCTTATATACAAGGATGGCTCAAATAGACAGGCAGGTCTATGATAGTGTAGCTGGGGCAGTTGTAGACTTTGCTACAGAGTTTCAGGGTTTCAAACTTCCCCAAAGGTAAGTAATTGCCAAAGTTTTGGTTTTTCAGACCCTACGAGAAGTCATTTTTATTTTCAAAGCAGCAGGTTCTGGTGACATTATTTTCTTCCTGGGGCAAAGTGATGAAAAAATTGCCACATACTTTAACTGGGTTCAGGGTCCTTAGTGAGTCTAGACAGTGAGAAGAGAGCTCCCCACTCCCTGCACCCTGCAGCCAGCTCCATGTCATGACACACAGGCCAGAGCCTGTGAGGAGCTGTCTTCCTCCCCACGTGACTTGCAAAGAGTCACAGAGTCTCAGGCAAGAAACCAGGGCTGCAGACTGCTGGTTGGCATAGATGGTAGCTTCCCCGTGTGTGGGACACTTGTGTTGGGGTCACTGATTACCTGACAAAGGCTGGTGTAGAAAAATTGTAGCCCCAAGTGTCAAGAATCAGATTGACATTTGGGGCTACCAGCTTGAAGACAGAAAAAAAACCGCAGCTGAAATTATGTCAGTAGTGAAATGTCATTCAATTGACCAAAAAAAGAAATACATTTCTTGAAAACATTTCCAGGAATATATTTACAGTATAAAGCAATACACATATGAATAGCGTGACCTGTTTGGATGTGATTAATTAAAAACAGGAATGCTCTGAATAGGCATTCTCTACATTTAAAGTATGAAAGGTGATAATAGGGGTCAGAATAAAACAATTCATTTTACAAAAGGTAACTTCAGCCCTCATTTCCAGGGTATATGTGATTATGTCCTGCTTCGATAAAACTGCTAAAAACATAACAATTCAAGGAAACAAAGTACAGGTAGTTTTTGAGCTGACAGCAGCATATGCTCCCGAGAAAGGCACCATAAATCAAAATGATGCCAGCCAAACCTTGTTTTCTGGTGGAGACAATCAATGTGTATGTGAGAAAGGGCCCGATGTTTGTTACAGAAATGATCCCATGAGACCACTGTGAGTCAAGTGTACACGGCGTGTCTGCACACTGTGCAGTGGACACCTTCCTAAAAGATTCGGGAGTCAGCATCACAGGGCAGGGCAGCAATTAACCCCAAATTGTTTTCTGTAGTCCTTTTTGTTTCATTTCCTTCTGTCTCATTTCATTAGAAAATTCCTCCAGATCAGGGGATGTACAGTGCACGACAGGGGACAAAAGGGTCTCAAGCCTGCAAACCCAGAGGGCTATAAACCCAGCAACCCCGGGAGTGAAATTTTCCTTAGGGAGGGAGGAAGCCTAGGCCCAGCATGCAGCCTGGCACACGGCAACCCAGGGGGAGGGTCACCGTACTGGCCATTTCACCACGGAACAAGAGTCAGCTGAATGAAGGCTCCTCACAAACCTCGCTTTCTCCTCTTATGGTCTCCTGGATCCCCATTCACACCGTCTCTGTACCCACAGTCACACTGATTTTTCAAATTTATTTTGTTTTTATTGTTTCATTTCTGGCATTAATAGAAGTCTTATAAGGAGGAATCATGACTTAGTTTCTTTCTTATTTGTTTTAAATGATGGCATCCAATGTAAATAAAGAACTTGTTTTGAAAGTCGAGTATTTGAAAATGGACTTTATTACTGCTTTTAAGTACAACAAACTCAACCTGACTCACGTGCAGCGGCGGGGTGCACACGTTGTTTCACTGCAAAAGGTTGAGCTGTAATTAGCACTGCTCGGCCAAACCACATCTTGACATTTTCTTTTTTTTTTCCTTCATCAGAAGCTAGCTTCAACGATTGGCAGTAAAATCAACTGCTCTCCCTGACACCACATATAACACAACCTTTGTCATCACTCACATGAAAAAGCAACCGCCTAGGCCTGCCTCTCTCCAGCAGGAGTCTCTTTTGCCACCGCCTGCCTTTCCTCTGTGGCTGAGGCTCCTAGCTGCCCTGGGTGCTGGGTCAGTGGCATGTCTAGGTCATGAAGCAAGTCAGAGACAGTCAAAGTAGGGAGGGTTTGAGCTCGGGTTTTGGAGAAACAGGCCAAAGGCACAGAGAAGGGGATCCTGGAGCTGAGAGAAAGGACAAGAAGCCACATTAAATTCCTCACCGCTGCTGAAGTATGAGGCCAACCGTGAACCCAGCACACACACTAGACCAAGCCCTCACCCAAAGGAGAGCAGGTTGGCCTGCAGGGCTACTCAGGGACCTCAAAACCTAAGCTAAAGGGTCTTTAAACCCCTGCCCCCTTATGCTCTTGCCACTTAACCCACCTCCCTAAATTTCAAGCTTCCTGCTTCTACTTTATTCCCCTTGATGTTAAACTGTATTTTTTATCACTTCCTTATTTTAATTATGCCATTTGTTTTATAAACTTGGTTTTTATTTTCTGCAACTGAGAGAGTGTGGTATTGGTGGAAGCTGGCCAAGTGGGCCTGGTGGGATAGAAAGCGGAACCCAGAGTCGGACTCTCACGTCCACAGGAACTTCACCTACGACAGAGGGGGAGGCTGCAGAGCTGCGGGGACAGGACAGCCTTTCCAATAAAGGGTGCCGGGTCATCGGAAGGAGATCCAGATGGACAAAAATGAAGCTTGACCCCACTCTGCCACCACACACCAACACTGGTTCCAGGTGGGTGGCGATGGCAAAGGCGGGACAATAAACTTTACACGTTTCCTCTGCCTCATCTGGGCCACTCTGCTTCCAGTCACCACTGTTGTTTTGGTCTCTGTTCCATGGTCAAACTCTCTATTTTACTGACTTTTAACCTTTGTTTGCCTTCATGTAAAAGAATACAACCTGTTTTATGTTTGTCTTGAATTTTTAAATTATGCCAATTATTTTTTGTTCTTCAACTTCAGACTTTTGATTCATTTTTATACTCTATGGTGAAATCAGAATCATGGTTACCTTGTTACCTTTATTAGGGATATTATTATTTATTGAATGGGGCACAAGAGAACTTTCTGGCATGATGGCAATATTCTGCATCTCAATCGGGGTGGTGTTTGCAAGGATGTATACATACGTAAATTTTTACCAATCTGTAAATTTAGTATTTCTACACTTTACTGCATGTAAATTATACTTCAGCAAACCACTGAGCATGGAGGGAAAAAAACACTCCAAGGGCTTTAGGAAGTTAATACAATAAACATGCCTGTAAAAAGTATTAGAAGCTACAGGAAAACTTATGATCTTGGGTGTGGAAGACCTTCAGCATCAAGGCACAAAAAACAGAAGGAAGAAAGACATTTATTTCCATTGACAATCCCATTAAATTCAACAAATATTTAATGACAACCTGCTGCAGGTACTCTTGTGGGTGCTGGGGGATACAGGAATGAGTGAAACAAAGATGTCTTTCCTTAAGGAGTCAGAATGTAAGCTCTGTCCAAATTGTCTGGTAGCCCTTATTCTGTCTGGTGTGCCCCTTCCCCAGCTCCAATGCCTCGGAATTGACCCTCCCTGCCGTCCCCTCTGAGGGGTGCAGTGTTACCAAATCCCAGTTCCTTTACCTCACGTTGGGACAAACTCAAATTAGGAATTACACTCCAGAGTTCTCCTGTGGGACCAGGCTGAATCTTTCCGCCTTCTGAGATTGCACCTTTGCCTGGATTCTTCCCCTTCCCTGTACTGCTTCCCCCACTAGGGAGTCCTAGCCTTTGGGGGACCCAATTTAATACATTGCCTTCTTTAAAAATGGTTGCAACAATATTTCCTGTCCTGCTTGCTCTTCCAGAATCTAGCCAGTCCCCGTTAAGAGGGAGAGTCTATGTCCCCTCCTCTAGAACCTGGGTAGTGACAGCCTTGATCAAAGGCATAGAACAGAGGGAGCACTGAGGCTGAGTCATACAAGGTGATACATCCTCCACCTGGTGCACATGCGCTCTCTCTCTCTCTCTCTCTCTCTCTCTCTCAGTGAACTCTTGGAACCCAGCCATTATGCTGTGAGGAAGCACAGGCCACATGGAAAGGAACCAAGGTGCTTGGCCCTCAGATGCTGCTGAGTGGTCCCAGCTGGTAGCCAGCATAACTTTGCCCGCTGTGTAAGACCTGTTGGAAGCAGATTCTTCCAGCCCTCACTTCAGCCACCTCAGCTGCTGCTGTACCTTCAGTGACTGCTCAAATTGGAGATGAAAATGATTGTTGTTTTAAGTCACTAAGTTTGGGAGTGGTTTGTTATATCACAAAAGTTACTAGACCACCAACCGAAGACGTAAGTGAGACAGGAAATACCAAACAAACAAAACAGATTTGTACATTATACTGTGTTTTAGAAGGCGGTGAG
This sequence comes from Propithecus coquereli, assembly GCF_000956105.1. Classification (NCBI taxonomy): domain Eukaryota; kingdom Metazoa; phylum Chordata; class Mammalia; order Primates; family Indriidae; genus Propithecus; species Propithecus coquereli. The sequence goes on along the minus strand of NW_012148054.1, from coordinate 74,219 downwards.
CAGTATATGGCAAAGAGAAAAAGAGCCAGTGTGAGGGGATTGATTGCACATTAGTCCGTGGGGACAGCTGCATGATGGAGCAGGGTGAGGAGATGAGAGCTGAGCAGATTTGAAGGAGGTGAGCCGTATTTGAGGGAAAACAGAGTGTGCAAAAGACTCATTCAGCAGAAACCCCGGAATGTTGAAGTCACAGCCAAGAGGCCAGTGTGGCTGGCGTGGAGTTTGCAATAGAGAGCATAGCACAGGAGGCAGAAAGGAAATGGAGGATTCAGAGATTATAATTTAGGAGTTTGTTAGCCCTTGTAAGGACTTTGGCTTATGTTCTAAGTGAGAAGGGAGCCACTGAAGGGAACTGAGCAGGGGAGACACAGGATTGGACTTAACAACTTCAAAGGAAGGGTTGCTGTAGCTTCTCTGTTGACGATAGGCTATAAGAGGGTTAAGATTAGAATCAGGAAGGCCAGGTAGGAGGTTATTGCACTCAGCCAAGAGATGATTGTAGCCTGGACTGATGTGGCAGCAGTAGAAGTGGTGAGATGTGGTTGCATTCTAGATATTTTAGGTAGAATGACAGAATGACAGAATTTGTTGAGTGATTGGATGTGGGCCACAAGAGCACCCAAGCCAGGCAAACCATTAGACCCCCATAATAAAGTGACAGCTACTGCTGGAATCATTGCCCTAGGGAAGGATACAGTGCCTAGGAAGGAACATTAGGCTAGATGAAGAGGGGAGAGGAAGGGAGCAGAGCACATTCCATTTCACAGGAGAGCCAGGTCTTCCTTAGTCCTTAGGCTAAATATGAAGAGAAATGAAAAGCAAATTAGAGGTGAGAAATGTCTCCTTCCTTGCTCTGCCGCTCAGGCATCCATTACATGGAACCCTTGGGACCCACAGGTGATCTCTGCCTCCAGGGCAAGGGGAGAGGCACCAGGAGGATGGAGATCCAGTTACCGTACCGTCTGATACTGATGCTTCAGGCCCGCTTAACCCTCCGAGGTCCATCCTCCTCCAGCCACCCCTCAAGGCCATCCACAGCCCCTTCAGGCTGCCCTGAGCATCCCACCCTTGTCAGTGCAGGTTCTCCTTCTCCTGGACCTCAATATTTCCTCTTGCCCCTGCTCCTACCCCTCCTCCCAGCCAGTCCCCCAGTGTCCCGGTCCCTGAGGGGTCCTTGGCTAGGATACAAATCCAGCAGTGGCCTTCCCAGGCCTTTGGCATTGGGCGCGGGGTCTCCACATGGCCAGCAGACCTGTAGAGCCCACAGAAAGGAAAAGCCACCAGCCCTGATGTGCACTGAGCTCGAGATGCTGGGACTGCATGGATGGCAAGGGGCCATTCTGGACGCCATGACCATTGGAGCCAACATGGCTGGGAGCTGCAATATGGCCAGGCCCATGCAGGCCGGCCCGGCCGACTGCAACTACTGCCATTGGCCGAGTCTCCTTCCACAGCTGACCCCCTGCGCCCTCCAGACCCCACAACTCTGCGCCGTCATCTGTGGCCTGTATGGCTGCTGCTGCTCTACCTTCCCTCTCAGAGGCCCTCAGGACCTTATACATTTACAAAAGAACCATCAACACTGAAGACATTGTAACGTGGTCACGAAGAAGACATAACAACTATAAAAATATACACAATAGACAAAAGACAAACACACACGTGCAGGGTTGGTTCCTGTCAGGAGGACACTGAGGCGCCCTTCCGAGGTTGCGCACTTAAAAGCCGGGCGCGACCAGGGCTCCCCCGTGTGCCTGTGCGAACCGGCTTCTGCCGAGGACTTCAGGCACCCGGCTGCTTCCTTCTGCCACTGGCCCCCGTCGTCGGCGGGTTCTGGCAGCGGGTCGGGCGCCCCCGGGCCAAGCCCGTCCGGTCCGCGGGTCTCCCCTGCGCGCGCGCGCACGCGGGCCTCGGGATGCGGAGCAGTCACTCCCAGTCCCCGCCTGTCCTCGGGGAGCGCCCAGGCCAGTCCCTGGGGCTGGGACGGGCCTTGCTCCTTCAGCGACACGGGTCACTGCCCTGCCCTCGTGCCCGCCTCGCCTGTGGGGGTGGGGTAGGCTGGGGGCCCCACCGCCTCCCGCCAGCCAGGGGCTCCCAGGCTCCGGGCACACCGCGGCGCCTCCGGGCCTGGCCCAGGTGGACGTGGACGGGAGGGACCGGCTGGACCGAGGGCTGCCGGAGGGAGGAGCCACCACCCCTCGGGGCAGATCCCAGTGGCTTCGTCCATCCCCTGCTGGCACAGCCCTCGTGGCGTCTCCCTCCCCTAGGAACAAAGTCTTGCGGCTGTCTGGGGGGCTGGAGGTGCCAGGGGCCCTCAACCGGGAGGTGACCCTGTGTCTGCTGGCCTGCTGGGTGCTGGTCTACTTCTGTGTCTGGAAGGGGGTCAAATCAACAGGAAAGGTACAGCTGGAGGCGGGCAGGGCAGGGGCAGCGTTGCCCTGGGAGCTGTGTGTCTCTGCAAAGCACAACTGTTGCAACAGGAGGGGCTAGGGCCTGAGGAGAGGGGAGGGACTTAAATCCGGGCTACTCTCCCCCCCACCTGCTGGATATTTCCCCCCACCCTCCAAATCCAGGGACCAGGAGCCTTGCTCTTGAGAAAAGCACGTTCTCATTCATATGTGGGAGGTTAAAAAGTTGATCTCATTGAGGTAGAGAGTAGAACGATGGTTACCAAAGGCTGGGAAGAGGAGGCATGAAGAGAGGTTGGTTAATGGGTACAAACTTACCATTAGATAAAAGGAATAAGTTCTGGCCGGGCGCAGGGGCTCACACCTGTAATCCTAGCACTCCGGGAGGATCGCTTGAGCTCAAGAGTTGGAGACCAGCCTGAGCAAGAGCGAGATCCCGTCTCTACCAAAAATAGAAAAAAAATTAGCCAGGTGTGGTGGCGTGCACCTGTAGTCCCAGCTACTCGGGAGGCTGAGGCAGGAGGATCGCTTGAGCCCAGGAGTTTGAGGTTGCAGTGAGCTACGATGACGCCAGGCCACTGCACTCTACGCAGGGTGACAGAGTGAGACTCTGTCTCAAAGAAAGGGAAAAAAAGGAATAAGTTCTAGCGCTTGACAGCACAGTAGGAGGACTATAGTTAATAATTAGTTGTTGTATATTTCAAAATAGCTAGAAGAGAAGATATGAAATGTTCCCAACACAAAGAAATGCCAAATGTTTGAGCTGATTAATATCAAAATACCCAGACTTGATCAAAATAAAATAAAATGTTATTAGTTACCAAAAAAAGAAAGAACGATTCATCCAAGCTGTTGTGTATGTCTCTAGTTCATTATTCTCACTACTGTGGTTCACTAAATGTATTTCATTAGATGATGAATCAAAAACAGATAACACAACCTGATAACACAATTGGACCTGGAAGAGCTGAAAATCAGACACAACCCAATTAGCAATTGCCTCCCTTCCTCCTTTCAGTCCCCATGCTCAAACAGAGGCAGGCTAAGGTTCTTACCTTCAACAGGAGGTCATGAAGGGGAGAAAACTTAAGTAGAGAAGAGGCATGTGACCCTGTCTTAGGAAGCAAAAAGACAGATGGAGGGCCTCCAGGCCTCCAGTGTCTTCCCAGTACACTCTCCCCAGATCAAGTCCACAAACTAATTGGGAGATTCCCAGAGGGAGTTACTGGCACTGTCCTGGAAGTCCCAGTCAGCCACAGCTGGACCCAGAATCTTCTCCATCAGTATTTATGCCAGAGCAACACCTGTCACTAGATGACATCAAAATCCAGTTAGGGTCAGAACAGATGTGGATGTTCCAGTGGGCCGGCCTTATTCACTTCATTAACCCCACAATAGCACAATTTCACATTTTATGTGATTGAATTTCTCGAAAGCTACCTATTACAGCAGAGTTTTATAGTGCTTCAATTTATACATTCTACTGTTGATGGGCACTTGGATAGTTTCCAGCCCTTGGCTGTTGCAAATAATACTGCTATGAACATTCTTGTACAGGTCTCCTGAAGCACATGTCCAAGTTTCTTGGAACTTCTGTATCACAGACAATACATATCTTCAACCTTACTAGATAATGCCATGTTTTCCCAAGTTGTTTGGACTAATTTTCACATTCACCACAAAGAATCAGAGTCCATATAGTTCTACATTCTCATCAATATTAGACCTTGTGAGAATTTTTAATTTCTTGCAAATTAAAACCAGAATTGCCATACACCTGTTAGAATGGCTATTACCAAAAAGAAAAAAGATAAGTGTTGGCAAAGATGTGTAGAAAAGGGAACCCTTGTACACTGTTGGTGGGAATGTAAACTAGTACAGCCATTATGGAAAACAGTATGGAGGTTCCTCAAAAAATTAAAAATAGAACTACCATATGATCCAGGAATCTCTCTTCTGGGTATATATCCAAAGGAAATAAAATCAGTATGTCTAAGAGATTTCTGCGCTCCCATGTTCACTGCAGCATTATTCACAATAGCCAAGATATGGAATCAACATAAGTGCCCATCAGTGGATGAATAGATAAGGAAAATGTGGCAAATTTATATGCAATGGAATATTATTCAGCCTTTAAAAAGAAGGAAATCCTGCCATTTACAACAACATGGATGAACCTGGAGGACATTGTGCTGAGTGAGATAAGCCAGGCACAGAAAGACAAATACCGCATGATCTCATTTATACATGGAATCTAAAATAGTTGAACTCATAGAAGCAGAGAATGGAATGGTGGTTGCCATGAGCTGGGGGTGGGGGGACTCGGGGAGATGCTGGTCAAAGGACACAAAATTTCAGTTAATCAAGAGGAATAAATTCAGGAGATCTGTTGTACATCATGGTGATTATAGTTAATATACTGTATACTTGAAAATTTCTGAGACAGTAGATTTTAAATGTTCTCACACCCCCAAAATATGTATGTGAAGTAATGAATACGTTAATTTGATGGATTTGGTCATTCCACAATATATTTCAAAATACCATGTTGCTTACCATAAATATATATCATTTTTATTTATCAACTAAAATGAAAATTATTTGAAAAAATAAAGACAGTTTTAAAAAGAGTTTTTAATTTCTGTGAATCCAGTGAGTGGAAAGTGGTATTTGTCTGTTTTTCCTTGTAGTCCTGTCATTTTGTAGGGGGTGGGGGTCTCATATTTTGAGGTGATGCTATTGGATACAGATAAATTTTGAATTTTTATATCTTCCTAGTTAATTAAACCGTTTACAAGTATGAAATAACCTTCTTTATCTCTAGTAATGCTTTTTGCCTAAAAGTGTATTTCATCTGACATTAACTGACCTACACCAGCTCTTTCGGTATTTGCACGCTGCACCTTCGCCTCACTTTTACTTTCACCTTCCTTCTGCCATTAGATTTTAGATGGCTCTTAATGACAGTGTATATTTGCATTGTGTTTTTTATTCAATTTCCCAATTTTTTGTCTTTAAATGGAGTGTTTAACCGACTTAATTTAAGGTAGTTACTGACATATTTTGGTTTAAATATATCATCTTATTTTGTGCTTTCTATTGTCGCATCTGTTCTTTATTTCTCTCTCTTGCCTTTTTGGCATCGCATATTTTTTCTCGTTCCAATTTTTTTTTCATGTACTAGAAAAGACTATATTGGAAGTTATGTACTCTATAGCTATTTTTTAGTGGTTACCCTGGAAATCAAAACAATGCCTAAAGTTGATCAATATTTTACCTTCCTCCTAAACAATGAAAAGAACGTAAAATTATTTAATTTCATTTATCCCTCTCACAACTTAAATGCTATTATCATTGTGTATTTTATCCCTGTTTTTTAACCTTATAAAATTTTACCACTTATTGTTTTACACAACTAAGCTTTGTTTTGATTTGGCCACATATATACCAATTTCTTTGCTCATCATTCCTTGCACCGCAAACCTTCATTTTTGAGGCCAGGCCAAATGGCTCACGACTGTAAATTTACTCCTAGCACTTTGGGAGGCTGAGGCAGGAGAACTGCTTGAGGCCAGGAGTTCAAGACCAGCCTCAGGAAGAGTGAGACCCCATCTCTACAAAAAATGGAAAAATAAACTGGGCGTGGTGGTGGCGCCTGTAGTCCCAGCTACTCAGGAGGCTGAGGCAGGAGGATCATTTAAGCCCAGGAGTTTGAGGTTGCTGTGAGCTATGACGATGCCACTGCACTCTAGCCTAGGAGACAAAGCAAGACCCCATCTCTGAAAAAGAAAAAAAAAATCCATTTCCAATGTTTTAAAAGAATAAGATTGGGAAAGATTATTCCTTATCTTAACAGAACAGACTATTATTTTCCAAAGTAAAAATGTTTAAAAACTAATACATGCTCATACTGAGCAAAATGAACAAAGCTGGAGGCATTACACTGCTGACTTCAATATATACTACAAAGCTATAGTAACCATAATAGCATGGTACTGGCATGAAACAGATCCATAGGCCAATGAAACAGAATAGAGAACCCAGAAATAAATCGACATATTTACAGCCAACCGATTTTCAATAAAGACACCAAGAACAGAAATTGGGGAAAGAACACCCTCTTCAATAAACGGTATTGGGAAAACTGGATATCCATAAGTAGAAGACTGAAACTAAACCCCTATCTCTCACCATTTACAAAAATCAATTCAAATGGATTAAGGACTTCAACATAAGAACCAAAACTATAAAACTACTACAAGAAAACACGGGAAATGCTTCAGGACATTGGTCTAAGAAATATTTTATAGCTAAGACCTCAAAAGTACAGGCAACAAGAAAAAAATAGAAAATTGAGACTACATTAAACTAAAAACCTTCTGCACAGCAAAGGAAACAATCAACAGAGTAAAGAGACAACTTGTTGAATGGGAGAAAATATTTACAAACTATTCATCCAACAAGGGAGTACTATCTATAATATACAAGGAACTGAAACAGCTCAACAGAAAAAAACAACGAATAATCCCACTCAAAAGTGGACAAAGAATCTGAATAAACATTTCTCAAAAGGAGACATTTAAATGGCTAACAGGTATATGAAAAAATGCTCAAAAACACTAATATCAAGGAAAGGCAAATCAAAACCACAAGGAGATATCTTAACCCAGTTAGAATGGCGATTGGCAAAAAGACAAAAGATAACAAGTATTGGCGAGGATGTGGAGAAAAGGGAACCCTGTACACTGTTGGTGGGAATATAAATTAGTACAGCCACTGTGGAAAACAGTATGGAGGTTCCTCAAAAAACTAAAAATAAAATTACCATATGATCCAGCAATCCCACTACTGGTTATTTATCAAAAGGAAAGGAAATCCATTTATCAAAGGGATACCTGCACCTCCATGTTTATTGAAGTACTATTCACAATAGCCAAGATATGGAATCAACCTGAGTCTATCAATAGATGAGTGGATGAAGCAAACGTGGCATATATATACAATGGAATACTATTCAGCCATAAAAAAGAATGAAATCCTCTCCTTTGCAGCAACATGGATGGAACTGAAGGCCATTCTGTTAAGTGAAATAAGCCAGGCACAGAAAGGCAAATATTGCATGTTCTCACTCATATGTGGGAGCTTAAAAAGTTTATCTCATGGAGGTAGAGAGTAGAATGATAGTTACCAGAGGCTGGGAAGGGTAGGGTGGGGAATGAAAGGAGGTTGGTTAATGGGTTCAAACACACAGTTTGAAGGAATAAGTTCTAGAATTCTACAGCACGGTAGGGGTACTATAGCTAACGACAACACATTGCATATTTCAGAATAGCTGGAAGAGATTTGAAATGTTCCCAACACAAAGAAATGATAAACATTTAAAGTGATGGACATCTTAAATACCCTGATTTGACCATTACACATTTGTCTTAGTCAATTTAGTGTTGCTATAAAGGAATACCTCAGGCTGGGTAATTTACAAAGAAAATAGGTTTATTTGGCTCACAATTCTGCTGGCTGGAAGACTAGCCATCTGGCGAAAGCCTCAGGCTGCTGCCACTCACGGTGGAAGGTGAAGGGGAGCCAGCATGTGCAGAGATCACATGGTGAGAGAGGATGCGAGAGAGAGCGACAGGGGAGGTACCAGGCTCTTTTTAACAACTAGCTCTCACAGGAACCAACACAGCTCTCACTCATCACTGTCAGGAGGGCACCAAGCTATTCATGAAGGATCTGCCCCCATAACCTAAACACCTCC
>NW_012148054.1:33951-54868 GCF_000956105.1 Propithecus coquereli | reverse complement strand
AAAAAAAAAAAAAAAAAGGCACTGATTGGAAAGAAAGAAGTAAAACTGTCTTTATTGACAGACAATATGATTCTGTAGAAAATCCAACCAGATCTAGGAAAGAGCCCCTAGGACTAATTAGTTAGTTTAGGAAGGTTGCAGGATACAAGATATTTTAGAGGGAGCTAATGTCTCACCCCAAACACTTAACCAGTTGTCCCAGCACTTTTCTTCACATATATGAAACAAGGCTAATAGGCCAAAAATTCCTACTCTCATGTTTTTGGTGCTATACATTTATTATATAAATGCAATTATTAAGAAAATATTCCAAGATGTTCACAGTGGTTAATGCTGAATCCAATTGCTTTTCTTTTTCTTCCATTTCCTAAATTGTCTTCAATTACCTTGTACTACTTGAATATCTGAATCCCAGAACCTCCCCTGCAACCCAAGGACAACGGCAAGAATATCTGGAGGTGCTACAGATGAAAAGAAACTAAGACTTGGGATAGTATCACAGATTTATTTTCTGCAGTAACAAACATTACCAAACAAAACAAATGGACCTTGAGGCCCAAGGGTCAGTACAGAACAAAAATTAGGCCCCCACAGTAAATTGGCAACTATTGCAGGAATTATTGTCCTAGAGAAGGACTCACCAAAGATGGGACTTGAGGTTAGACTTAGCCCCCTTTTCCCTGCTGAGGCTTAGCGGAAAAATGGGGGCACAAAGCACTGTATGGTCTGAACCACCAGGGAAAGCTGGTCAAGATAGGAGGGGATGGAAATCTGGAGTTGGCTAGGGTCTTCAGGAGTCAATCATCTAAAAGGGAAAGAAAGAGAAAATCAAGTTAGAGACACCTTCCTTGCTTCGCCTCCCCATTCAGTGACATACCCAGACCACCACACCCCTTCCTTAGACCTAACCCTAATGTAACTCCCTGTCTTCATGACGGTGCCCCTTGGCCTGAGACTGGCCCTAGCCACTTGCTGCCAAACCCTCCCCAGCACACTCTAGAACTGACACAGCCAGGATGCTGCCGTCCACGTTGAGCTCCTCCCGCACTGGCCCTTGGAGTTCAGCATTTGGGGTCAGGAAATGGCTGGCGATCTCCGCCTCCACGGGCGATGGGAAAGGTATGGTGAGGGTGCTGGTGGAGATATGGTTAAGGCCCCATCCACACTATGGATTTTACGTGTGCCTCAGTCCTCCTCCTCATGCCAAGGCAGCCTCTGCCACCACCTCCTACCCCATACCCTTAGGCCGCCCTGGACAGCATGGCCCCCACCCCCTCGCTCCCCTCAAGCTGGTTTTCCCCACCACCACCACAACCAATCAGCCCAGGCCAGGCTCTGCCCAAACCCTCCAGCTGTGGTTTCAGTCCCCACCCACCTGGAGCACCCTGCCCTCAAACCACCCCCAGACCATCCCCTGGCCACCCAGGCCACTGGGGGCTTCTCGAATAGGATATAACTGGAGCGATTGGTTACCTGGGCCTCCAGCTGCAGGCGCAGCATCTCCGCCTGGCCCTGGCACCTGCGGTGCCCGCTCAATCTGAAGAAGGCCTCCGGCGGCAACGCCTGCCTCTCCCGCGACGCCGGGACCCCCACGATCGCCGGGGCCATCAGGATCTTCAGGATCCCCAGGGCCGCCTGGGCCTCCGGGGCCACCAGGACCACCAGGACCACCCGGCTCGACCTGGTCGGCGACACCAACCACTGCAACCGCGGCGCCTGCTGCAGCTGCCGCCACACCTGCGCCTTCGTCCACTGCCTGCACGGCTCCTCCACCCTCAGACTCCGACCCCATCATAAATGCTCCCACCTTCTTCCAGGCAATCTGTGGGGCCTACACGAAGCTCCACCCCAGCATGCAATGCAACTAGGGATACATAGAGCGCCTGCGCAAACAAACGCTGGGCGAGGCCTCCTGGCCAGTGATTGGTTCTCACCAAGACGACCCTGGAGAGCACATAGTTGTCCTAGCCAATGAACGCTCCCTCACAAAGCTCCACCCCTTAGATCACTGTGTAGCCCTAGTGCGCCTGCGCAAACATATCCGCACATGATCTGCTCCAGTCAAGGGAACACTGCTGCAAGCCTTTGACGCCGTGTAGGCTTCCTAGTCAATGAGGCTTCTTTGAACAGCTCTTTGTCCTTTAGAACTACATGGCTCCGCCAATGCACATGCCCAAATACCTGGACCCCTGAGGTCACTTGGGCACATGACTGGTTCCTGCCCAGCCTTCACTCCCAGCCTGCACCGCGGCAAGCGTGCCCTGCAGGCCAGCCTGAGCCAATGAGGGACTGAGCCTCTCTCAGGAACTGAGCTCCGCCGGTAGTGTGTGACTCACTTCGAGCTCCTCAGAGCGCCTGCGCACACCGCCCTGCTCTGCGCCCCTGGAGACCCCAGGTGAGGCCGCTGGGCACGTGACTGGTTCCCGCCCGGCTTGTCCCGAGCGTGTTCTGCAGGCCTGCCTGGAAGGCCGCCCCTGTGCCCGCAGGGCCAACCTCCCCCATGACCAGTCCCCCGTTGTCGGTTGCTGTCAGGGGGACACTGAGGTGCCCTTCCGAGGTTGCGCACTTAAAAGCCGGGCGCGACCAGGGCTCCCCCGTGTGCCTGTGCGAACCGGCTTCTGCTGAGGACTTCAGGCACCCGGCTGCTTCCTTCTGCCACTGGCCCCCGTCGTCCGCGGGTTCTGGCAGCGGGTCGGGCGCCCCCGGGCCAAGCCCGTCCGGTCCGCGGGTCTCCCCTGCGCGCGCGCGCACGCGGGCCTCGGGATGCGGAGCAGTCACTCCCAGTCCCCGCCTGTCCTCGGGGAGCGCCCAGGCCAGTCCCTGGGGCTGGGACGGGCCTTGCTCCTTCAGCGACACGGGTCACTGCCCTGCCCTCGTGCCCGCCTCGCCTGTGGGGGTGGGGTAGGCTGGGGGCCCCACCGCCTCCCGCCAGCCAGGGGCTCCCAGGCTCCGGGCACACCGCGGCGCCTCCGGGCCTGGCCCAGGTGGACGTGGACGGGAGGGACCGGCTGGACCGAGGGCTGCCGGAGGGAGGAGCCACCACCCCTCGGGGCAGATCCCAGTGGCTTCGTCCATCCCCTGCTGGCACAGCCCTCGTGGCGTCTCCCTCCCCTAGGAACAAAGTCTTGCGGCTGTCTGGGGGGCTGGAGGTGCCAGGGGCCCTCAACTGGGAGGTGACCCTGTGTCTGCTGGCCTGCTGGGTGCTCGTCTACTTCTGTGTCTGAAATCCAGGCCACTGTATCCCCACCGCATGCTCGATAATCCTCCCCACCCTCCAAATTCAGGCACCAGCAGCCTTCCCTCTTTTCAATATTTGCTTCCTGGACACTATGGTTCTTTTGTCTGTTGTGTATATTTTTATACTTGTTATGTCTTCTTCATGAACACATTACAATGTCTTCAGTATTGATGATTGTTTTGCCAATGTATAAGGCCCTTCTTTATCTCTTGTAACAATTTTTTGACTTAAAGTTAATTTGTTTGATAATAGTGTAGCTACCCCAGATCTCTTGGATACAAAGTGAGCCTTTTGTAGACAATATATAGTCTCAGCATAGTTTTTTTGTTGTTGTTGTTGTTATTTTGAGACAGAGTCTTGCTCTGCTGCCTGGGCTAGAGTGCTATGACGTCAGCCTAGCTCACAGCAACCTCAAACTCCTGGGCTCAAGCAATCCTTCTGCCTCAGCCTTCCAAGTAGCTGGGACTACAGGCATGCGCCACCATGCCCGGCTAATTTTTTCTATATATTTTAGTTGTCCAGCTAATTTCTTTCTATTTTTTAGTAGAGACAAGGTCTCACTCTTGCTCAGGCTGGTCTCAAACTCCTGGCCTTGAGCAATCCTCCTGCCTCGGCCTCCCAGAGTGCTAGGATTACAGGAGTGAGCCACCGCGCCTGACCTCAACATAGTTCTTAATCCATTCTATCAATGTCTGTCTTTTGATCAGGGAGTTTTAATCCATTAACATTTATAGTAATTATTAATAAAGAATGTTTCGTTTCTGCCATTTTACTATTTGTTTTCTATATATCTTGTCTTTGTTCCTCATGTCCTCCTTTACTGCCTTCTTTTGTGTTTAATTGATTTTTATAGTTTATTTTTTTATTCCCTTTCATTTACCTTTATGTATACTTTTTAGTTTTCTTTTAAAAAATTTTTTGTTTTTAATTATGAGTAGATGATACTTGTATATATTTATAGGGTACATGTGATGTTTTGGTACAGGCATACAGTGTGTAATAATCAAATCAGAGTAATTGGGGTGTACATCACCTCAAGCATTATATAATTTCTTCCTGTTAGGAACATTCCAATTCTACTTTTTTAGTTATTTAAAAATATACAGTAATTTATTGTTGACTATAGTCACCCTGTTGTGCTGTCAAATGCTAGAACTTGTTCATTCTATATAAGCATATTTTTGCATCCATTAATCATCTCTATATCCCCTTCCCACTACCCTTCCTAGCCTCTGGTAACTACCATTCTACTCTGTATCTCCAGAGGTTCAATTGTTTTCATTTTTAGATCCCATATATGAGGGAGAACATGCAAAATTTCTCTTTCTGTGCTTGGCTTATTTCACTTAACATAATGTTCTCCAGTTCCATCCATGTTGTTGCAAAACACAGGATTTCATTCTTTTTTATGGCTGAATAATATTCCATTGTGTATCTGTACCACATTTTCTTTATCCATTCATTCACTGATATTCACTTAGGTTGACTCCAAATCTTGACTATTGTGAATAGTGCTACAATAAACATGGGAGTGCAGACATCTCTTCAATATACTGATTTCTTTTCTTTTGGATATATACCCAGCAGGGGAATTACTGGATCATACAGCAGTTCTATTTTTAGTTTTCTGAGGAACCTCCTTACTGTTCTCCATAGTGGCTGTACCAGTTTACATTGCCACCAACAGTGCACGAGCATTCCCCTTTGTCCGCATCCTTGTCAGCATCCGTTATTTTTTTCCTTTTGATAAGTCATTTTAACTGGGGGAGATGATGTCTCCATTGTCGTTTTGATTTGAATTTCTCTGATGACTAATAATGTTGAGCATTTTTCATATGCCTGTTGGCCATTTGTATGTCTTCTTTTGAAAAATATCTATTCAGATCTTTTGCTCATTTTTAACCAGATTAATTCATTTTTTCCTATTGAGTCATTTGAGCTCCTTACATATTCTAGTTATTAATCCCTTGTCAGACATGTAGTTTGCAAAGCAAATATATTCTCCCATTCTGTGAGCTGTCTCTTCACTTGGTTGTCTGTTCCCTTTGCTGTGCAGAAGATTTTTAGCTTAATATAATACCATTTGTCCATTTTTGCTTTGGTTGCCTGTGCTTTTGAGGTACTACTCAAGCAATCTTTGTCAATGTCCTGAAGCATTTCTCCAAAGTTTTCTTCTAGTAGTTTCATAGTTTCAGGTCTTAGATTTAAGTCTTTAATTCATTTTGATTTAAGTATTGTATATGGCAAGAGATAGGAGTCTAGGTTCATTCTTCTGCTTGTGGATATCCAGTTTCCCCTGCGCCATTTATTGAAGAGACTGTCCTTTCCCCAGTGTATGTTCTTGGAAACTTTGTTGAAGATAAGCTCACTATAGAAGTGTGGATTTATTTCTGGGTTCTGTATTTTTGTCCATTGGTCTATGTGTCTGTTTTTATGCCAGTACCATCCTGTTTTGTTTACTACAGCTCTGTAGTATAATTTGAAGTCAAGTAATGTGATTCTTCCAGTTTTATTCTTTTTGCTCAGGATGGCTTTGGCTATTCAGGGTCTTTTGTGATTCTGTATGTTTTAGGATTATTTTTTCTATTTCTGTGAAGAATGTCATTGATATTTTGATAGGGTTTGCATTGAATCAGTAGATTACCTTGGGTAGTATGGGCATTTTAACTATATTGATTATTCCAATCCATGAACATGAAATATCTTTTCATTTTTTGTGTCCTCTTCAGTTTATTTCATCAATGTTTTATAGTTTTTATTGTAAAGATCTTTCACTTTTTTGGTTAAGTTTATTCCTAGGCATTTTATTTTATTTGTACCTATTATAAATGGGATTATTTTCTTGGTTTCATTTTCATGTTGTTTGCTGTTAGAATATATAAATACTACTGATTTTTGTATCTTGATTGTGTATGCTGCAACTTAACTGAATTTGTTTATCAGTTCTAAGTTTTTTGGTGGAGTGTTTAAGTTTCTCTAAATATAAGATCATGTCATCTGCAAACAAGGATAATTCAACTTCTTCCTTTCCAATTTGGATTCCCTTTATTGTTCTTCCTTCTCCTCCTTCTCCTCCTCCTCCTCCTCCTCCTCCTCCTCCTCCTGCTCTTCTTCTTCTTTCTTCTTCTTCTTCTTCTCTTTCTCCTCCTCCTCCTCCTCCTTCTTCTTCTTCTTCTTTTCTTCTTTCTTCTTCTTTTCTTTTTTATTTTTTGTCTTATTTCTCTGGCTAGGATTTGCAGTACTATGGTGAATAACAGTGGTGAAAGTGGCGATCCTTGTTTTGTTCCAGATCTTAGAGGAAAGACTTTGGGTTTTTTCCCATTCCATGTGAGACTAGCTGTGGGTCTCCTGTATATAGCTTTTATCATGTTGAGGTATGTTCCCTCTATACCCAGTGTTTTGAAAGTTCTTATCAGAAAGTGATGTTTAATTTTATCGAATGCTTTTCTAGCATCAATTGAAATGATCATATGGTTTCTAGCCTTCATTTTGTTGATATGATGTCTCGCATTGATTTATTTGCATATGTTGAACCATCCTTGCATTCCCCAAATGAATCCCACTTGATCATAATGATCTTTTTAATGTGTTGTTGAATTTGATTTGCTAGTATTTTGTTGAGAATTTTTGCAATTGTGTTCATCAGAGATATTGGCTTATACTTTTCTTTTTGTGTGTGTGTCTTTGTCCGGTTTTAGTATCAGGGTGATACTGGCATAGTAAAATAAGTTCGGAAATATTACCGCCCCTTCTATTTTTGGAAAGACTTTGAGCAGGAATGGTATTAGTTCTTCTTTAAATGTTTGGTAGAATTCAGCAGTGAAGCCGTGAACTTCTGTGCTTTTCTTTTATGGAAGACTTTTTATTACTGCTTCTATTTCATCACTTGTTATTGATTTATTTTGGTTTTGGATTTCTTCCTGGTTCAATCTTGGTAGGTTGTATGTTTCTAGGAATTTATCCATTTCTTCTAGGTTTTCCAATTCATTGGCTTATGGTTGCTGATAGTAGTTTCTTATGACCCTTTGAATTTCTATGGTATCAGTTTTAATGTCTCCTTTTTGATCTCTGATTTTATTTATTTGGGTCTGCTCTATTTTTTTCTTAGTCTGGCTAAAAGTTTGTCAATTTTTTTATCTTTTTTTAAAAAAAACTAACGTTTGGTTTCATTGATGCTTTGTATTTTTTTGTTTTAATTTCATTTATTTCTGCTCTGATCTTTCTTATTTCCCTTCTTCTCCTAATTTTGGGTTTGGTTTGCTCTTGCCTTTCTAGCAATTTAAGATGAATCATTTTTATTTGACATTTTTCTGCTTTTTTGATGTAGATGCTTATTGCTGTAAATTTTCCTCTTATTACTGTTTTTTCTGTATCCCATTGGTTTTGGTATATTGTGTTTCCATTTTCATTTGTTTCAAGAATTTTTTTCATTTTCTTCTTAATCTCTTCATTGACCCATTGGTCATTCAGGAGAATGTTGTTTAATTTCCATGTATTTGTAGTTTCCAAGGTTCCTATTGTTATTGATTTCTAGTTTTATTCCAATCAGAGAAAATACTTGATATGAATTCAACTTTTTTCAATTTTCTAAGACATTTTTTGTGGCCTAACATGTGGTCTATCACTGAGAATGATCTATGTACTGATGAGAAGAATGTGTATTTTGTAGCTGTTGGATGAAATGTTCTTGAAACTTCTATTAGTTCCATTGGTCTATAGTACATATTAAGTCAGATGTTTCTTTGTTGATTTTCTGTCTGGCTGATCTGTTCAATGCTGAAAGTAGGATGTTGATGTCTCCAGCTATTATTGTATTTGTGTCTATTTCTGTCTTTGGTTCTAATAACATTTGCCTTATATACCTGGGTGCTTCAGTTTTGGGTGCACATATATTTACAATTGTTATATCCTCTTACTGAATTTATCCCTTTATCATTATATAAGGCCCTTCTTTGTCTCTTTTTACAGTTTTTGTCTTGAAATCTATTTTATTGACATAAGTACAGCTACTTCTGCTGCTTTTTTTGCTTTCCATTTGCATGGAATATTTTTTTCCTTCCCTTTATTTTCAGTCCATGTGTGTTTTTACAGGTGAAGTGAATTTCTTATATGACAGCATATAGTTGGGTCTTGTTTTTTTATCCATTCAGCCACTCTGTGTCTTTCGATTGGAGAGTTTAATCCATTTGCATTCAATGTTATTATTATAAGTAAGGACTTACTACTGTCATGTTGTCATTTGATTTCTAGTTGTTTGTGATCCTCCCTTCCTCCCTTCTTTCCTTCCTTCCTTCTTTCATGTCTTCTTTTGTGTAAAAGTGATTTTCTCTGGTAGTGTTTTAATTTATTGCTTTCAATTTTTTGTGTAACAATTTATATGTTAATTTTACTACAATCTAGTTTTACTTAATACCAGTTTAACTTCAATAGTATACAAAAATCTGTTCCTATACAACTCTGTCCTTCCCCATTTGTGTTATTACTGTCATAATTTGCATCTTTCTACATTTTGTTCATATTAGTATAGATTTATGATATTTTTATTAGGTCATATGAAATGTCCAATTTTGAATCAAAAATGTAGTTTATTGGCCGGGCGCGGTGGCTCACGCCTGTAATCCTAGCTCTCTGGGAGGCCAAGGCGGGTGGATTGTTTGAGCTCAGGAGTTCGAGACCAGCCTGAGCAAGAGCGAGACCCCGTCTCTACTAAAAATAGAAAGAAATTAATTGGACAACTAAAAATATATAGAGAAATTAGCCAGGCATGGTGGCGCATGCCTGTAGTCCCAGCTACTTGGGAGGCTGAGGCAGGAGGATCGCTTGAGCCCAGGAGTTTGAGGTTGCTGTGAGCTAGGCTGATGCCACAGCACTCACTCTAGCCTGGGCAAAAGAGTGAGACTCTGTCCCAAAAAAAAAAAATGTAGTTTATTATATCTCAAACAAAAATCAGTACAATTAATCAAAGTATGCACCTGAAATCTCGACACAATTTTGGCATCTTAATAGTAGCTTGTTTATGCCAGCAGCGAAGAAGCCTGGAGAGTGAGTGGTGAGGAAATCGTGAAAGGCATTTTCCACAGCTTGTTGAGAATTGAATATTTTTCCTTGCAAGAAGTGGTCCAAAGCCTGGAAGAAGTGGTCCAAAGCCTGGAAGAAGTGGCAGTCAGTTGGTGCAAGGTCTGGTGAATGTGGTGGATGACAGAGAGTTTCCAAGTCCAGCTACCGTAGTTTGAGCAGCATTGTTTTTTGTGACATGCAATCTTGCAAGAGGATTGGCCTGTCTCTATTGACCAGTCTTGGCTGGTTAATCTCAAGCATCCTCATCATTTCGTCCAATTGGTTGCAGTAGACATTTGCTGTAATTGATTGACCAGGTTTCGTGAAGCTGTAGTGGATAATGCCAGCGCTTGGCCACCAAACAGACACCATTAGCTTTTTGTGATGAATGTTTGGTTTTGGACTGTGTTTCAACACTTCATCTTTATCCAACCATTGTGCCGAATGCTTGAGATCATAAAAAATAATCCATCGTTCACCACATGTAGCAATACCATGGAGAAATTGTTTGCCCTTTATGTTGTGACAGCAAAGAAAGGCAAGCTTCCAGACGATTTCTCTTCTGATGCTTGTTTAATTCATGTGGAACCCATCTATCCAGCTTCTTTGCTTTGCCCATTTGTTTCAAATGGCCCAATATTGTTGGAATAGTAACTTCAAACCTTGCTGCTAATTTATGCATAGGTTGAAGTGGATTTGCTTCCACTACAGCTTTCAGCTTATCATTATCCACCTTGGTCTCAGGTCGCTCATGTAGCTCATTTTCAAAATTAAAATCACCATAATGGAACTTCTCAAACCGTCCACGTACCATGTGTTCATTAGCCACATCCTTCCCAAACACTTTGTTTATATTTCAAGCTGTCTGCACTGCATTAGTTCCACGATGGAACTCATATTCAAAAATAACACAAATTTTTTACTTACCCATGGTTTCACAAAAATTGCTCTAAAAAAATTGGAAAGAAAATCACAAGCCAAAACATGTATTTGAAAGAATGAGAATGTACCTTCACAATAAAAAAAAAACAAGAAGTGTCAAAGTGAAATTTCAGAAATATCAACTGTCAAACTTAGTATTTAAGGAAATCAGCCATTCCATACTTAATAACATAAAATTTTAAATAATATAGGAAAATAGAGGAGTTACAAAACAAAGATGCATTAATGCTGACATTTATGTTTATCTATATAGCTACTTTTGCTAGTGTTCTTTATTATTTCTTCTGGCTTTGAGTTATTGTGCCATGTTCTTCATTTCAGCCTGAAGAACTCCTCCTAGCATTTCTTTTTTTTTATTTTTTTATTTTTTTTTATTTCAGCATATTATGGGGGTACAGATGTTTAGGTTACGTAGGTTGCCCTTGCCCCCCTGCCCCCCCAAGTCCAAGCTTCAAGCGTGTCCATCCCCTGGGTGGTGCGCATCACACTCATTGTTTATAGCATTTCTTTTAAGGCAGGACTATTAGTGATTAAATCTCTCTGCTTTTGTTTTTTGGGGGAATGTCTTGATTTCTATTTTCGAGTTTGCTGATTATTTCTTTTGCTTGCTCAAATCTGCTTTTGAAACCTAACAAATTTTTGTTTGTTTGTTTCAGGGTATTATGAGGGTACTCTAACAAATTTTTCATTCTCATTATTGTAGTTTTTAGCTCCATAATTTCTATTTGATTCCTTTTTTAATAATTTCTACCTCTTTATTGGTATTCTTCATTTGTTGAATACCCTTCTTGTGGTTTCCTTTAGTTGTTTATCCATTTTAGCTCTTTGGCCAAATTTAGGACGGTTGATTCAGTTTTTGTCTAGTTAGCCTAATGTCTGTACTTCCTTAGAGAGAGTTTTTGTTCATTTTTTTCCTGCGAATGGGCTACACTTCCTTTTTTCTTTACATGCTCATTATTTTTGCTTGTAATTGGACATTTTGAATAATATAATGTGGCATTTTGAAAATAGATTCTTCCTCCTTTCAGAGAGTTTGTTGTTGTGCCTGCTGTGGATTGTAGTTGCTTCTCTGTTTGGTGACTTTTCCAAAGTGTTTTTTTAAAATTGTATTCTTTGTTATGTGTGATCTCTGAAGTCTCTCTTAATTTAGCTTATGGTTAGCTAGTGGTTTGACAGACATTTTCTTAAATGTCTGGAGCCAAACAAAACAAAACAAAACAATTACTCTTTCAGTTTTTGCAGAATGGCTGTGTGTTGGGGCACTCCTTCAACACTCAAGTCTATGTACAACTTGCTACAGCCTTACATTCCTGGTTGTGCAGAGCCTAAAGATCAGCTGGAGGTAAAAGTTTATCTTCCTCTTTGGTCCAGCCCTGGGCATGAGTGTGGAATTTTAGATTCCTTGTTGTACATGAAAGCTTCTCAAAGCCCTTATTACATAAAGTAAATCTCTCCTTAGTTCTTCCTCCAAGGCTTTCAGTGTACTTGTTGTTTGCCCCAACAGTAATCTTTTGCTCCAGGAAGGATCAGTTTATTTAATTATATTTCAGTGCATACCAGGAGTTCCCTCTGCATAGGTACTTCTCCATCTTGAGAGAGTATTGACTTGATTGAAAGAAACAAAAGAAGTTTGTATCAGTCCCTCAAGAATTCTATAGACATGTTCAAATGAATGTAATACCTTGGGAGCACGGTCCACTCTACTCCCTATAGAACCAAGTGCCCAACCAGGAATATGGGCTGTCATCTTCAAAACCACCACTGCCCAAGGAGCAAAGTAGAGCAAGGTGAAGTTAAAGCACCATAAAGTTCCCGAACAATGTGAAGTCGCCTTTTTCTTCACACTTGATCTTAGCCAAAAGGCCGAGAAGTGATAATCACCTTTTTCTTGATTTATCATTTTCTTGGTTGCTGGAAATCTTTGGCTATTTCTATGATTTCTGACAAAGTTGATTCTGACAGTTTTTGTTTATTGCTTCAGTATTTCTGTGAAGGGACAGGACCCTGGAGCTTCCTTTTCTGCTATTTTTGCTGATGTCATTTCTTGGCTTTTCTTTTTGAAGGGTAGAGGAAAGACTGGGTTGGAAAGTAGCACTGGGAGGGAGGAGGGGGGTCACTGAATCTGCCTCCTGCCCATGAGGTATACAGGTTGTGGGTTGTGAGAGGAAAAGACAGTCTTCCCTGGAGAGGGCTGGGAGAAGGCAGTGCCCTCGGGGACAGAGGAGTCAAGGTCCCATCAAGGCGGAGGGCAGAGGAATGCCTTTAGAAGAGATCGCGTACACATTATATGAGTTCCAGAGAGCACAGGGAAAGGGTTGGGATGCCAGGGGGAGGTTTGGGTGAGGCAATTTGCATGGGGAGAATATGTTCAGACTCTGGTGCTTTGAAAATAGACTTTTATTCTAGTTTCACTAAGGGTTTTAAAAATCAAGAAGGAATGTCAGATTTTAGAAGCTCCATTTTAGCATCCATTAGATTTATAATATGGTTTTTCTCCTTCCATCAATTAGTGTGGTTAATTGCATCAGTAGGAGTCATAATATCCATCATTCTTATATTTCTATTTGCTGCATTATCCCTTCAGCATACTGACTTTTGCCTCACCATCCTTTTGTGCGTATGCTGCTGCTGCTGCCTGGTTTTAGTTTCAGTGTTATGCAGGCTTGAGGCTCCGGGGATTCAGCAGTGAACCAGATAGACGTGGTTCCTTCCTTTGCAGACTTTTAGAATTTGAGAAGGGGGTTAGGGAGCTGACAATCTGACGAATTTAAAGACTTTGCTCTTAAAAACGCCTGGATCAAAATCATGGAGTAATTATTTTCAGGTGGAGACACATGACATCTTTTTCAGTTTCTCCCATGGGTATTTGTCTGGCCATCATCTAGCCTTTCTTGAGTCAACATTTTAAAATCATATTTTATATTTACGGTTTTCCATTTCATCTGGATTTTAGCTTTATGAGTGTAGATCTGTCCATCTAGTGCAATCACACCACATGAGCATGTGGCCTTTGTGGATTCCATGACATAAACCCAAGAAGGTGAGACAAAGACCCAGGGACATAAGTTCTTAGACATGCTCTTTTGTATGACAATGCTTTGAGTGTGAGCCCCAATTGTGCCTGTGCCTCAAACGTTGTCCACCACAGAAACCTCTTGAAAGGCCTGTCAACATCCACGTAGCACAGTTTAGAAAATTTATACATGTTTATTGTTGAAAAAAGATGCAAGTTAAGATCTAACACCCCAGAGATAACCACTGTTAGTTAGCATTTTGGTGAATATCCTTCCAGACGTGTATATATGCCTCCGTCTAAGTGCACGCGCACACACACACAGGTTTTACCTTAATGGTCACCACCCAGACCCCGACATAGATAAAGTAAAAAGGGCCATAAGGATCCAACCATACTCCTCTTGTGGGGGGTTCCCACTGTGACAAGTCCACTGCCCTTGCTGTCTCTCCCCACTCTCCCCATGCCCCCGGCCTTATTTTCAGTTCTCTTTGTCTTCTTCTCTGCCTGGTTCTTCTTTCCTTCCGGGGAAGCGAGAGGAGGTCCTGACCGAGGTCAGCCACAGAGAGAGTCTCAGAAGCACCCCACCCCCGGCCCCCTCAGACTCCCGGTGACTGTCCTTACAGTTGGAGATGCTGCCACAAGCATCACGAAGTATGATTTCAGCCAATGACAGTAAATTTCATGCCATGCATGTTTTCTCAGGTTGCCTCTGCTCTCGTTGACAGATGTATTTCCAATGAGTATTTATAGAAACCGGAATCCATGGTGAGAGGCAATGTAACCATCATCTCAGAATTCCTCCTCCGGGGACTGTCAGAGGTGCCTGAGCATCAGCCTCTTCTCTTCAGCCTGTTCCTATCCATGTACCTGGTCACCGTGTTGGGCAACCTGCTCATCGTCCTGGCCCATAAGTTCTACCCTTAACCTCCACACCCCCATGTACTTCTTCATAGCCAACCTGTCCTGTGTCGACATCTGCTTCACCTCTGTCACCATACCAAAGACGCTGCTCAACATCCAAACTCAGAGCCAATCCATTCCCTACACTGGATGCCTCACTCAGATGTATTTTCTCATTTTGTTTCTCAAACTGGACAATACCCTCTTGGCAGTGACGGTGTATGACAGATTTGTAGCCATATGTCACCCCCTTCACTATGCCACAACCGTGAGCCCCAAATTCGGTATCACCTCAGCGTCTGTGGCTGTGATTGTCACAGACGTCTACCCCTTGATCCACACCCTCCTTATGGATACGTTGTCATTCTGTGCAAGCATGAGAATTCACCATATTTTCTGTGAGCTGTATGCATTGCTGAAGCTTTCCTGCTCAGATACCCACATCAGTGAGTTGGTTGTTTACACCCTAGAGAGCATTCTTTTTGTCACTCCCTTCCTCCTTATTTCTCTTTCCTACACGTACATTTTCTCAGCCATCCTGAGACTGCGTTCTCCGCAGAGCAAGTGTAAAGCCTTTTCTACTTGTAGTTCTCACCTTGCGGTGGTGTCCTTGCTCTACGGGACCCTGTTGGGGGTCTATCTGAGGCCTTCCTCCTCCTACACAGCTGAGGACTCCATGGCCACAGTGTTGTATGCAGTGGTGGCTCCTATGCTCAACCCCTTCATTTACAGCCTAAGGAATAAGGACATGAAAGGAGCCCCAAGAGGCCTCCTCAGCTGGAGAAAGGTCTGCTCTTGGTGACAGCAACTCCTGCCTCCGAGCAAAGATGCCTTGTCTTCTCCTCCTCCTCTTCCTGTGGGAGGGGCTGTCCCGAAGGTGGACCCGACAGGTGTCCAGCTCTGCCCGGTTTTCCTGCTGCCATCAGGTTCCTCGGCTCGTTTCACCAATACTCCCCGAGTGGCTCTCGCGTGCCAGGCCCTGCAGGACAGCTGGTTGGCATGGAGACCTCACCTCCCATCCTTTCTATGTCCTCCACGGTCCCTCTCAGACCCTGCCTGCCCCACGAATTGTTACCACAGCCCCTGTCCTCGTGGGAGACTCATAACAAGTAGCGGAGCACCTTATGGGCGCTGGCCAGTGTTTGGAGCAGTTGTGTGTCTCTAATTACTCGCTGTCCAAATCGCCCTGTGCATGAGATGCCGTCATCACCCCCATCTCCTAGATGCGGAAAGGGAGGCCCAGAGAAGGGAGGTGGCATCCCAACGTCTGCTCGTGTAGGAATTCTTTTACTTGCTGAGTTCACAGAGAACATTCTCAGGTGAAGTGAGGACAGTGGCTCCACCACCACGTCCAGACCTATGCATAGGGTAGAGATAACGGCGGTGTGGCCTTTCCGGGTGCCTTTCTCCCCAGGGACGGAAGGGACCGTGGCCCACCCCACGTGCTCTCGTGCAAGATGGCCCTGACGGCCTCCTGGTGCCAGGCGGGGTCTGGGTCCCGTCCCTTGGATCTGGGAGTGCGTGGGACCGCTTCCACTGGTGGAATACAGTGAGAGTGATGCCGTGTGACTTCGGAGCTCGGTGGCAAACGGCTGTGCAGCTTCTGGAGTGTTCCCTGGAATACGCGCTCGGGCTACCCTGAGCTGCCTGGAAGAAGGTGGACAGCCTGGGGCCGGCAGGCTGCGAGGAAGCTACACTGCGTGGAGGGGCCACACGGGGCTATGCCGGTCCACTGGGCCCAGCCACCGCAGGCGAGTGAGGAGGGAATGAGGCCTTGACGGGTTCCAGCCCCCACGTGCTGGAGCCTTCCCCACCGAGGCCGCACACCTTGCGGAGTAGAGACCACAAGTCCCCACTCGTGCCCTGCCTGAATTCCTGGCCCGCTGAACCTGCGTGCGGGACGAAACGGTTGTGTGATTAAGATACGACGCTGTTGCATCTACCCAAAAGAACAAAAGACATTCTATAAAAAAGACATCTGCTCTCAAATGTTTATAGCAGGACAATTCACAATTGCAAAGATGTGGAAACAACCCGAGTGCTCATCAGTACATGAGTGGATTAATAAAATGTGGTATATGTATACCATGGAGTACTATTCAGCTATAAGAAACAATGGTGATATAGCACCTCTTGTATTTTCCTGGATAGAGCTGGAACCCATTCTACTAAGGGAAGTATCCCAAGAATGGAAAAATAAGCACCACATGTACTCACCATCAAATTGGTTTTAACTGATCAACACCTAAGTGCACATGTAGGAATAACATTCATGGGGCGTCCAGCGGATGGGAGGGGGGAGGAGGGGATGGGTGTATATATATACATAATGAGTGTGATGCGCACTGTCTGGTGGATGGACACACTTGAAGCTCTGACGGGGGTGGGGGGGCAAGGGCAATGGACGTAACCTAAACATTTGTACCCCCATAATATGCTGAAATAAAAAAAAAAGATACAATGGTGTCACAAAACTAGACAAGGTTAGCACGGAGAGAGGGGATGGAGACTAAGTGTTTAAAATGCAAAACAATTTTGAATGCAGATGAAAGGGTAATGTCGTAGGCATATAATAACTTCCAAGATTGACTTGAGAAGAGATAGAAAATTTGTTTACACTAAAACCAGAGGGGAGTTGTAGGTCACCAGAGAGTGTGAGTTGGAAACAAAATCAGGCCCAGATGATTTCATCAGAACTGCAAGAAAGAGAAAATTCCTATGTCGTTCAAAATGTTTAAGAGCAGCGGAACACACGGCCTGCGTACCAGTTGATTCTTTAAAATCGATATGGCTGACATCAATCTGGAGAAGAACAGTACACAGGTGTGCACACATGAGCACACAGAAAGAAAAAAGAAATGAAGACGCTAATCATTTGTTAAAGGAGTGTAACACTGTGACTAACCACTTACTCTGTCTTGTCTTCTTAGCACTTACCACTGCCTGAAATCATAATATTATAGGATTTCGTTTACTTCCTTATTGCCTGTCTTCCCCACTAAAACGTGAGCTCCGTGACGCCAGAGACTTTGTCTGCCTCAGTCACCTGACATCAGTAGGTGTTCAGTAAATTTTAGTTGAAGAAAGATCTGAGAGCATGCAATTTACCACCTTGTAATTTTCCGCACTGGGAGGTGGATAAATAAGATGTGAGGATGTGTATATATGTATGTTAACTGGTTTTCCATTGCTAATTTAACTGATATCCATTGAAAAAATTATTAAAAAAAAAAACAGTCCAACAGAAAAAGGGGCCAAGCGCATGAACACAAATTCACAGGAAAAAAAAAATACAAGTGGCTCTTAAACACAGCAGGAGATGGTCAACCTCCCTGACAATTTGAGAAATGTGGATTAAACCTACACTGAGATGTCTTTTTTCAACTCTCAGACACCAGAATCCAAGAAATTAAAATACTTTTCTCTAGAAGGACTCCAGGCTTGCAGTGTTTTATGGACAAAGCTTATATTTTAATGTTCATGAAACATAGAATTACCATATTATGGTCTATTCCAAGCATGAAAAGCTATCTGACTCATTTTTAAGAAGCTACTCTGACCCTGGTATTGAATCATCTCCAACCTAACAGAGAAGAAATCTGTGAGATATGGCCAAAGCCATGTGGGACAAATAGCAACCCTAAATGATTCAGGTAATTAATTAATAAAAAGGATTCAATATAATTGAACTAAGCATTCAAGTCCAGATGCTAGAAAAACGACAATAACAGGAACACAAAAACAAAACACAGAAGGGGGAAACCAATACAGATAAAAGCAATAAGCATCAAAAAACCATGTGGGCCGGTTTTGAAAATGGCGGATTAGGGGCGACCTCCTGGCTCTCTGCTCCCAGAGTGGGAGGTGAAGAACACGGACATCCACATGCGAGTGAGGCGCTCCCCTACAGGATCAGCTTTGTGAATCTACAGAAAAGCAGCGAGGGACAAGCAGTCCCGCGGATATAAGGTGAACTGGAAAAGCGCTCGCAAATTTCCAGAGAGTGCGGGACAAAGGGGAAGGGCAGCGCGGGACGGCCGCTCCCGGTGGCGGGCTGGCCCGGGCACTGAGATCTGACTCACAGGAAGACGACTCTTCCTTTACCAAACCCCACTCCCACGCAGGCAGGGAAGTGCCAGAAGTCAGTGTGAAGTGGTAGCACAGACTGACAAGCGGTGGGGAGCCGAGACAGGAGCGGGGTCCATTTTGAACGCGCCGGAGCACGGCGCTGGGTCAGCATCGGAGGGGAGGGACCGGCCCGAGCGGGCGCTTCCCGGATCGGACTCTGCCCAAGCCCACAGGGGAGAGTTTGGAGGCAGCTTCTTGCCACAGGAGACCACCAGGACTAGATCGGGGGAGGCGAACTCCATAAAAGAGGCTCTACCCGTGGAAATCGCTGAAAGTTCGGCGGGCGCTGGGAGGGACACAGCACAGAGTCCTCCCGCGGATCCATCCAGAGTTGCCGTGGGTAGGGGGGCAGCGAGCTCGGCGGGCAGCCCTGGGAAGCATCTCCAGGAGTCGGCAACGGTGGACCCCGGCTCCGCATGCCC
Source organism: Propithecus coquereli (assembly GCF_000956105.1). Taxonomy (NCBI): domain Eukaryota; kingdom Metazoa; phylum Chordata; class Mammalia; order Primates; family Indriidae; genus Propithecus; species Propithecus coquereli. Next base: position 36,165 of record NW_012148054.1, on the reverse strand, counting down.
TCCCGGTACAGTCGGTTTCAGCGCTGACTAGCAGGGTGTGGGCAGCCGCAATTCGGGGACCCCAAAGCCTGCGACCACGGGGACTTGTTGCCCGGGCATCCGCCTGAGTCATAGTCGCTGCCTCTGCGGCAGAGCTGGTCGCGCCCTGAGAGGAGAGTAGCACGCGCAGCCACCTTTTCTCCCGAATCTGCGGACAGTCTGTCCCAGCCACAGACTCAAGCCCCGCCTCCGAAAGGGCAGAAAAGGGAGAAAGAGCGATATTGCTGCCGAGTTTCCAGGCGGTCTCCGGCGGCCCTGTTCCATTCAGTCGCTGGCGCTGTCCGCAAAGGTGACGGGGAACTGAGGGTGAACTGAGGGAGACTGCCTATAGAACTGTGACCCGGAACACATAAGTTCCCCTCTGCCCGGCGATTCGACCTCCGCCCCAACACACCGCGCTAAAGGGCCGGCCTCCACCACTAGGCAGAGTAAAGGGGCCATTTTTTTTTCTTCTAAATTTTTTGAATAGCTGGGATCCTAGACGACATAACTAGCCCCTTTGCCACGCGACTTGACCCCTACCCACGCATCGCGCCAAAGGACCTGCCTCTGCCTCCAGGCGGAGTAAAGGGGTCATTTTGTGTGGGTTTTTTTCTTTTTTTTCTTTTCCTCTTCTTTTCCTTTTTTTCTTTTTTTTCTTTTTCTTCTTTCTTCTTTTTCTTTTCTTTTTCTATTCTTTTTTCTTTTCCTTTTTTCTTTTTCTTTTCATTTCCTTTTCTTTTTTTCTTTTTTTCTTTCCTTCTCTATATACATATTTCTCTTAATTCTTACACTTTGTTTTTTGTATATATATATATACGTATATATATATATACATTTTTCTTCTTTCCTTCTCTTTCCCTTCTTCCTCCTTTTTACTCTCTTTCTGCGAGTGTGTATGTGTGTGGGTGTATATCTGAAACCCACGACCGCAGGAGCCCAATTGTTGAATCTCCACAGCAGGGCTATTTTGCACCAAAGAGACAGCACGCACCCTTAAGAGTGTCTAGTGACCAAGGACGCTGCTCTTCAAGCTGAGACACGCAGTCACCTCTCTGCTGCGACTTGGTAGCCAGAGCTGCCGGCCAAACGGACAGACTCCACTACAGGAAGGGCTGAGTAGAGAGTGAAGGAGGCTGTTTTCCCAGTGGGGTCCTGTAGCCTCATTTTCGCAGTGACTTGGTAATCAGCGCCTCCTCCCAAAGAATTAGTTCCCCACCCTTGGCAGTGCGGAGGAGCAAGGGAAGCTGTTCTCTGGACTGTGACCCTGTAGGGGTGGTGGATGACCCTTGACTACAATCTGACCACCGATATTGCGTACTAAAGGGACTGACTCCACATCCGCTGGGGTGGAATAGCAGGACAGGCTGCTTTCTGGTCTGCGTCCTTCAGGGGCCTTAGGCAGGGCTTCTCTAGCATCCCTGAAGTGTGTACTTCTTACCAGCTAGTCAACCCTGCCCTTGAAGGGGTGGAATAATAAGGGTCACCACTTCCTGAGCTGAGATGCCAGGTAGCCCCAGGAAGTGCCCCTCCCCCAGTCTGGGGGGTTATCTGCCCCTCTGGCAGGTGAAAACCTGCCCTCAGAGGAGGAAAGAAATGAAAGAAGACGTTTTTCAGGCCGGGCCTTGTGACAGTCTCAGCCAACGCCCGTCCCACAGCCCTCCAGGACAAAGCCTGCCTCTGAAGGTAGGGAGATAGGAGAAAAAATACTTTCCCCATAGGACTAGCCTGAATCTGTATGACCTTGGATCTAAGCAAAAGGGGACAGTTTGTTGGCGTGATACAGCTGATCGGTTTTGAACACCTGACAAGAACATAACACAAAAGCTTGCACTTCGTGCCCAGGCTGTAGTCATCTTAGGGGCTAGTGGTCTGGGAAGGAAAATCTCGACCAGAGTCCTCAGCAATTGCACCAACTGGCACACCCATTAGGAATTCCTCCACAAGAGTGCCTAATAAGCCCTGAATAACATACTAGCAGCTCTCTCCTAGCTACAGATCAAGCAATTTCTGAAGTGTACTGCCTCAGGCACGCTGATTCCTGGTGCTCTTCTCACCACATCTTAAGTGGTAATAAGGCTCAAGTAGCCCTTGGGAGTGGCAAAACATTTCCCAAAGACTCAGGCTTTTGTATGTCCCATTTGGGATTTTAGAGCTCAATTCAAAAGTTCTGGAATACCTTGACAACTGACTCCT
>NW_012148054.1:0-25151 GCF_000956105.1 Propithecus coquereli | reverse complement strand
TTTGGTATATGTTTACAATGGAATATTACTCAATTATAAGAAACGACAGTGATCTAGCACCTCTTATACTTTCCTGGATTAAACTTAAGCCCATTATCGAAAGTGGGGCACCAAAAGAGCAGAAGAACTGGATCCATTTGTACTCACCATCAAATTGGTACTAACTGATCAACACTAAGTTGATCACATGGCAGTAATACTCTCTAGGGTTTAGGGGGATGGGGGGCCAAATCTACAACTAAAGGACACGGGGAGCACTAAAGGGAGGGAAGGGCATGCCTTTAACCTGCATTTGGGTGAGGCAAAGACATAAAGTGTAACTATAATGTTTGTACCCTCACAAAACCCTGGAATAATAAATGAAAAAAAAGAAAAAAACCATGTGGGCCGGGCACAGTGGCTCACGCCTGTAATCCTAGCACTCTGGGAGGCCGAGGAGGGCAGATTGTTTGAGCTCAGGAGTTCTAAACCAGCCTGAGCAAGAGCGAGACCTCATCTCTACTAAAAATAGCAAGAAATTAGCCAAACAACTAAAAATAGAAAAAATTAGCCGGGCGTAGTGGTGAGTGCCTGTAGTCCCAACTACTTGGGAGGCCGAGGCAGGAGGATCGCTTGAGCCCAGGAGTTGGAGGTTGCTGTGAGCTAGGCTGATGCCACGGCACTCTAGCCCGGGCAACGGAGTGAGTCTTTGTCTCAAAACAAACAAACAAACAAACAAACAAACAAACAAACACAAAAACCCAAAAACCCATGTGGGATAGGTCCGTAAAACCGAGAGCTGGTAGGTCTTTGAAAAGACCTACACAAAGAAGGAAAACCCAGACAGACACATTACAAATGAGAAGACAGTCTAACCACAATCTATAAACGTATCGAGGACATTTAAAAAATTTACAAAAATACTCCAAATGGTTTTACAACACTCAGCTTTAAAATCTAGGTGGGATGGGTAATTTTCTAAGAAAGGATGAAAAATAATACACACAACTCAAGAAATTGTAGAAAAATAAACCCGGTCAATCAATAAACAAGGAAAGAAATAGAATCAAAGGTCAGCTTTACCAAAAGGCACTAGGTCCAACTCATTCTATGAAATTTGTAAGCAGAGATGATCCAATGTTATTTAATCTGTTGCAGAGCAGAGAAAAGTGAAATCTTCAAAACTTATTCCATAAAGCTGGCATTACCCCAGCATACTCAAACCTGAGATCAAGCTGGCACACAAAGTGAAAACTTGCTTATGGTGTTAAAGAACACTCTTTCCCAAGACAATTTGGCCAATTTAGGACTCCGTGTTAAAACACTATGGGCATTCCCATTAGAACCTTGTCCCCTCTATCATGACTGTCATTTAACAGTTTTTTGTTTTGTTTTGTTTTGGTTTGGTTTGGTTTTTTTGAGACAGAGTCTGACTCTGTTGCCAGGGCTAGAGTGCCGTGGCATCAGCCTAGCTCACAGCAACCTTAAACTCCTGGGCTCAAGCAATCCTCCTGCCTCAGCCTCCCAGGTAGCTGGGACTACAGGCATGTGCCACCATGCCCGGCTAATTTTTTCTATTTTTAGTTTTTTGGCCAATTTCTTTTCTATTTTTAGTAGAGACGGGGTCTCACTCTTGCTCAGGCTGGTCTCGAACTCCTGAGCTCAAACGATCTGCCCGCCTCGGCCTCCCAGAGTGCTAGGATTACAGGCATGAGCCACCGTGCCTGGCCCATTTAACATTTTTTATCAAGATTCTAGCCCAGCGATAAAGCACAGAACAGATGTAGCAGGTACTACTGTGAGAAAGGAAGGGGGAAAAGTTACAGTCACATGTAAATATGACTATCTTTCTAGAAAACTCAATCACCCGGAAAACTTACCAGAGCTGAGAGGAACAATCAAATTTATCCAGTGCAAAATAAGTAATGTGAAAATCAATAACATTCCTTCAATCTGGAGGAAGGAAACTACTTAAAAGTGGCAATGGAAAAATATGCCAAACACAGTAGCAACGATTTCTTAACTAGAAACAAGAGGAACCTATGTAAGGAAACTGCAGAGCTTCCCCGAGGGACACAAATGAGAACGCGGACAGAGGAAGAGACTTAACACCCTTTGGAAGAGGAAGACTCGGATTAACCTATAGGTTCCAGGTGTTTAGAACCAGGATACAATCTTTTATTTTTGAATTTGAGAAGAGGCTCTTACTGCTCACCTGGAAGAATAAATGGCAGAAAAGAGGGGGGAAAATTGCAATCAGTGAGGACTTTTTCTACCAGACATTAAAAGATAAAATAATTTGAACAGAGGTGGCGTTGGCAGGTGAATCGACATACTGATCATGTGAATATACAGCTACTCTCGAGATGGAGTGATACTCCCGGAGCCCGAGGGCCATGGAAGGGCTCTAGCCCGGGCAACGGAGTGAGTCTTTGTCTCAAAACAAACAAACAAACAAAAAAACCCAAAACCCCATGTGGGATAGGTCAGTAAAACTGAGAGCTGGTAGGTCTTTGAAAAGACCTACACAAAGAAGGAAAACCCAGAAAGACACATTACAAATGAGAAGACAGTCTAATCACAATCGAAAGGAAAACCAAGAGATGCACCCACATAAAAATGAAAAGATTAGTCAAGAGAGGAAAATAGTTGCCGTCTAAATAACAAACGCTGATACCCTTCGTGGTATAATCCAAAATGTATTCAATCTTTTAGAGGAAAGAGAAAGGAAAGCACAGAGCTCCAAAAAGCCCCCTTGTGTTTTCCTGAGTGATAGGGGTGAAAGGAGAGTGTCTTCTGTCCTGATATTTATTTGGTCCTTGTCCCTGGTTCCTGACACAGAATTCCTAAATCCCTTGGAATTTCCTGGGTGATAGGAGTATCTTTTTGTCCTAATATGGCGACTCTTGTTGGGACCCTAGATGGCTTCAGGATGGGGGTTGGTCACCAGAAAGACCAAGCCTTGATTAGATGCCTGCAACTCTTAGCCCCCCTATCCAACCTCCAGGGAGGGTAGAGGTGCTGGAGATAGATTGAGTTAATAATCAATCATGCTTATGTGATGAAGTCTCCATCAAAACCCCTAAACAACATGGCTTGGAGAGCTTCCAGGTTGGTGAATGCATCCACGTGTTGGTGCACCCTAACGCCACAGGACCCCTCTGGGCCTCGCCCTATGTACCTCTTCATCTGACTGTTCATTTGCATCCTTTGTAATAAACCGATAAATGCAAGTAAAGTGTATTCCTGAGTTCTGTGAGCTGTTAGAGCAAATTATTGAACCTGAGGAGGGGGCCGTGGTAACCCCCAATTTATAGCGGGTCTGTCAGAAGTATGGGAGGCCTGGGACTTATGTCACAGGTGGAGAGCAATCTTGTGGACTGAGCCCTTAACCTGTAGGGTCTGTGCTAACTCCGGGAGGTTAGTGTCAGAACTGAACTGAATTGAATTGTATTGTCGAACCCCCAGTTGGTGTCCGGAGAATCAGAGAATTGGTGGCTGGTGTGGGAAAACACCTCTTCATTGAATCTTAAGAACTTGTGCAATAATTTAAAAATCCAAAAAGACACAAAGGTAAAATGAATAAAGAATATGAAAAGACAGTTCACAGGGGAAGAAACAAAATGAATGATAAAAATATGGAAAGTCAGCTTCATTAATAACCAAAGAAATGTAGATTGAAACAATCAAGTTACCGTTTTCATTGGTGAAAACAGAAATGTGATAAAGTGGGTACTCTTATATTGTGAGGTGAAGTGCAATCGATGCAGCCTTTCTGCATGCAAGTTGCCAAACCGATGAAGAAATTTACGATTACAAAATGCCAAGCAGCCAGCTCTCTGAAATAAATTTCTAGAAGCGATATCTGGGGTCGAATGAAATGTACGTTTAAATTTTGATAGATCATGCAAAATTCCTCTTCTCAGAGGTATACAAATGTACTTGCCCATCAGCATTTTGTGAGCATGGTTGTTCCTCTCTTCCCACCCTGTACATCCGCACTGTCCAAAATGGTACCACAAGCCACTTGTAGCTATTGAGTGCATGAAATGTCCTAACTGAGCTGTAGGTGTAAGTGTAAAATACACACCAGAGCTCAGAAACTTAGTATAAATTAAGAATGCAAAATATTTCGTCAATATTTTTTATATCGATTACATGTGGAAATATGAAATGTGTTTTAAAATTAATTTGCTCCTCTTCTTTTTGTCTCCCTTAATGAGTACCCATAGTTTTGCTCTCGCACATTTTCTTAAGTTATTCCTGGATATTTCATAATTTTTATTGTTACTGTGAATGGTGTTTTGTTGACCTTCACTAGTTATTGTTTTTAGTGATGAAGCCTCCTGATTTTTATATATCAGTTATGGACTGGGCCACCTTACTAAATTCTCTTATCATCTGTAATGTTTTCTTAGTTGGGTTCTCTTGTGTTTTCCAGGTATGCAGTACTGGCACCATCAGCTAGTGATATATTGACCTTCTCCTTTAGAGTTTTAGACTTACATCTCTTTCTCGTCAGATTTTATTGTTTACCTTCAGAAGTATTAAACCACAGTGGTGCAAGAGAATATCTGTGATTTGTTCCACGCCTTTATGGAGATGCTTCTAGTGTCTTTCTCATTAAACTTGGTGCTAGATTTTCAATGGATACAGATATATCACGTTAAGGAAGTATCCACCAATCTGATTTTATTGACAGGTTTTTTTTGTTTGTTTTTTTTGGTAAAGAAAGAAAGGGTATTGAATTTTGTTCAATACATCTTCAATGCCTGTAGAAACAATGATGTGATTTTTCATTTTTGGCCTATGAAAATGGTAACATATATTCATAGATTTTCCGACATTGAATCATCTTTCTGTTTCTCAAATAAATCCCACCTGGCCGTGTTGTTTTAATTTTTAAATGAGCTACTAAATTCTATTTGGCTGTATTTGATTTAGTATTTTTGTAGAGATATTCTTAGGTGAAGTTCATCTGTAGCTGTGTAGTTTTGTGCTTTTTTGGCATCAGTCTTTCATAACCAAAACTTGCAAATTTACTTTTTTAGGCCTTAGAATACTTTACATAGCATTGGAGTTATCTGCACCTTAAAGGTTTGGTTGAATGTGGTATTTCTCTTTCTGTGCCTGGCTTATTTCACTTAACATAATGACCTCCAGTTCCATCCATGTTGCTGCAAATGACAGGATTTCATTCTTTTTTATGACTGAATAATATTCCATTGTGTATATGTACCACGTTTCCTTTATCCGTTCATCCGTCGATGGACACATAGGTCGATCCCAAATCTTGGCTATTGTGACTAGCGCTGCAGTAAGCATAGGAGTGCAGATATCTCTTTGGTACACCGATTTCCTTCCTTTTCGACATATACCCAGCAGTGGGATTGCTGGATCGTATGGTAGTTTTATTTTTAGTTTTTGGAGGAAACTCCATACTGTTCTCCATAGTGGCTGTACTAGTTTACATTCCCACCAACAGGGCACGAGCATTCCCCTTTCTCCACATCCTCGTCAGCATCCGTTATCTTTTGTCCCTTTGATCCAAGCCATTTTAACTATGGTGAAGTGGTATCTCGTCGTGGTTTTTTTTGATTTGCATTTTCCTGATGATCAGTGATGCCGAGCACTTCCCCCCCCCCCCCGTATACCTGTTGGCCATGTGTATGTCTTCTTTGAGAAATATCTATTCAGATCTTTTGCCCATTCTAAAATCAAATTATTTGGGATTTTTTTTTCCCCTTTGCTATTGAGTTGTCTGAGCTCCTTACATATTGTGGCTATTAATCCCTTGACAGATGGATACTCTGCAAATATTTTCTCTCATTCTGTAGGTTGTCTCTTCACGTTGTTGATGGTTTCCTTTGCTGTGCAGAAGCTTTTTAGCTTAATGTAATCCCGTTTGTCTATTTTTGCTTTTGTTGCCTGTGCTTGCGAGGTCTTGCCACAAAAACCTTTGCCCAGACCAATGTCTCATAGCAGTTCCCCAGTGTTTTTTTCAAGTAGTTGCATAGTTTCAGGTCTTATGTGTAAGTATTTAATCCACTTTGAGTTGATTTGTCTTATTATTGGATGAGAGACAGGGGTCTAGCTTCGTTCATCTGCATACGGTTATCCAGTTTTCCCAGCAGCATTTATTGAAGAGACTGTTGTTTCCCCCATGTATGTTCTTAGTGCCTTTGTTGAAAATGAGTTGACTGTTAGAGTGCGGATTTATTTCTGGGTTCTTTATTCTATTCCATTGGTCTATGTGTCTGTTTTTTTACGCCAGTAAAAATCATGCTGTTTAGGTTACTATGGCTTTGTAGTATATTTTGAAGTCAGGTAGTGTGCTGCCTCCCGCTTTGTTTTCTTTGCTCAGGATGGCTTTGGCTGTTCCGGGTCTTTTGTGGTTCCATACAAATTTTAGGATCTTTTTTTCTATTTCTGTGAATAATGTCATTGGTATTTTGGTGGGGATTGCATTGAATCTGCAGATCGCTTTGAGTAGTGTTGACATTTTAACAATATTAATTCTTCCAATCTGTGAGCGTGAAATATTTTCACAATGTTTTGTGTCCCCTTCAATTTCTTTCATTGGTGTTTTATAGTTTTCCTTGTAGAGCTCTTTCAGTTCTTTGGTCAAATTTATTCCTAAGTATTTTATTTTTATAGCTAGGGCAACTGGAATTGCTTTCTTGATTTCTTTTTCAGTTTGTTCACTGTTGTCATATATAAATGTTACTGATTTTTGTATGTTGATTTTGTACCCTGCAAATTTGCTGAATTCATTTATCAGTTCTAAGAATTTTTTTGGTGGAGTTTTAGGGTTTTCTAAATATGAGACCATGTCATCTGTGAACAAAGATGATTTGATTTCTTCCTTTCCAATTTGGATGCCTTTTATTTCTTTCTCTTGCCTCATTGCTCTGGCTAGGACGTCCAGTACCATGTGGAATAGGAGTGGTCTTGTAGCAGATCCTAGAGGAAAGGCTTTCAATTTTTTCCCGTTCGGTATGATGTTGGCCGTGGTTTGTCATATATGGTCTTTATTGTTCTGAGGTACGTCCCCTCTATACCCAGTTTGTTGAGAGTTTTTAACGTAAAGGGATGTTGAATTTTATTGACCACTTTTCCAGCATCTATTGAAATGATCATATGGTTTTGGTCCTTGATTCTGTTAATGTGATGTTTCACATTTATTGATTTGCGTATGTTGAACCATTCTTGCATCCCTGGGGTGAATTCCATTTGATCGTGGTGAATGATCCTCTTAACATGCTATTGTATTTGGCTTGCAAATATTTTGCTGAAGATTTTTGCATCTATGTTCATCAGGGATCTTGGCCTGTACTTTGCTTTTGTCGTTGTGCCCTTGTCTGGTTTTGGTACCAGGGTAATGTTGGTTTTGTGATATGAGTTTGGAAATATTCCCCCCTTTTCAGTTTTTTTGGAAGACTCTGAGAATAAATGTTATTAGTTCTCCTTTAAGTGTTTGGTAGAATTCAACGGTGAAGCCATTGGGTCCTGGGCTTTTCTTCGATGGGAGATTTTTTTTATTATGGCTCCAATCTCGTTGCTCGCGATTAGTTTATTGAGGCTTTACATTTCCCCGTGGTTCAATCTTGGCAGGTTGTATGTGTCCAGGAATTTATCCATTTCTTCCAGGTTGTCCAACTGAAAAGTAAAAATAAATAAAGAAATACGACAGAACTAGAAATTAATTTAAAAATAAAAACCACCCCGATAATGTGGCAAATTTAACATTCTGCCTTAAGCTCTTGACCCAACACCAAATTTAAAAATTATCTACAAAATAGTGACAATGAAAGCACTGTGTATTCAGACCCATGTGGTAAGGTTTAAGGCAGTGCTCCGGGGAAATTTTATAGCCTAAGATACTCGTGTTAATGAACCAGAAAAAAAGAAAATAAAGGATTAAGGGTCCAGCTCAAAAAGCTAGAAAACAAGGCAAAAATAAACCTGAGAAAACTAGAATGAAGGGAAAAGTAGAGAGAAAAGCAGGACTCCATTAATTAGAAAGCAGTAGAATAAATCCAAGAGGAGGCTCTTCAAAACAACAAAATGGATACACCGTTAGCTAACATAACCAGTTAAAAGGGGGAGAAAGCACACATACACAAAACAAGAAAAGAAAGTGGGAGATAAGCACAGATTTCGACCTAATTATATGGATCGTGAATGACAGGAAACTGTTTGTCATAGATACATAAGCTTGGGAACCTGGAGAAAAAGTTTGGCTTTCTAGGAAAACATACATTACCCAAATTCACCTTAGAAGAAAGAAGCTCTTTAAAAATTAAAAACCACTTACTATAAAAGAGATAGAGAAGGTTGCTCAAAGGCAACCTCCAGGAGAGACATCACCAAAATGGTGGAGTACAAGCAGTCTGGCTGATCTTTGAAGCATCTGGGCCTGTTGTTATCATTTTGTAATTACTGGTTGCTATGGTCTGAACATGTCCTCCAAAATTCATGCATTGAAAACGTAATCCCCACTGCAACAGTGTTGGAAGGTGTGGCCTTTGGGGAAGTGTTAAGTCAGGAGGGCTCCACCCTCATGAACAGATGAGTGGTGTCATAAAAAGGGCTTGCTTGTGGGCGTGGCTTCGCTGCTCTCTTCTGTTCTTTTGCTGTGTGAGGGCACAGATTTCTTCCTCTCTGGAGGATGCAACCATGAGGCAGGATCTTGGAACCAGAGACCAAGCCTTCCAGCACCTTGATCTTGGATTTCCCATCCTCCAGGACCGTGAGAAATAAATTTCCGTTCCTTGTAAATTACTTGGTCTCAGGCATTCTGTTAATAGCGGCACAGAACAGACTAAGACACAACCCTTTGGATTATTTTGCCCCGGCCATACGGAGCAAAGCGATTGTCCCAGGTCCTCCCTGGAGATTCAGAACCTCAAACGTGTTTGCCCCTAAATCGTCACGTTTGTTAACTAACATCTTTGCCAGGTTTTCTAGAAGCATGGGCTTCTAGCAGATGTCCTTGCCCTGCAAATAGATGGATTTCCGCACGAGCTGTATCTTAGCCACCCTAGTGTGTCCTCTGATGCTGCGCTCAGAGTCACTCTCTCTGTCTGATAGTCTCTTTGAGGCCAACTTCCTGCAGTGGTGGCTGTTAACTTCAGGAGCAGTACGCTGTGAAATGACCTTCTGAGGCTCCAGGCCAAAGTGAGCCGCGGTGCAGAGCACAGCTCGGCTCTGCTTGTCAGCACTCCCAGGTGCGTTCAAGGCAAAAGCGTTTCCGAGAGTGGTAAATAACGACCACCACAGCCACCGTCTGTTGACCTGTGACTATCTGTTAGTCACTATGCCTGACTTAATCCTCACAAAAGTTCTGTGATGTTGACTTATGACGTGCTTTTTGCAAATAAGGAAACGCAGGCTCAGGCAAATTAGGTGGCTTTCTCAAGGCAACAGGTGGGAAGTTTCAGAGCTGGGTTTGAATCTGGACCAATGGTTCTTTGCTTGCTTTGTCACTCCGTTTTTAACTTTCACTATAATAATAAAGCACACACTTTTTAGCAGAGCCCCACGCAGCCCCACCTTTGCGGATCTCTCTGGTCTCAGTGTCCTGGCCCTACTCTGCCCCTCTCTCTCGCTGCTCTGTTCACACTGGTCTGTTTGCTGTTCCTCAATACACTGCCCTTGTTCTTACCTCATGACGTGGCTACTTGCTGGTCCTTCTACCTAAAATTTTCCTCCTCACAATCTTCATACTGCTCATTCTGTCTCATTGTTCAGTTCTCAGCTCAAGATGTTAACCGGTCAGACATTTCTCCACAAGCCCTAGCTATGGCAGGCGTCCCCACCACGCCCCACTCTCAGCCACCCCCTTACCCACGAAAACGCACACTCCTGATGGCAGGAGTTTTTGACATCTTGTTCCTCACTGTGAGCCCAGCGCCTATATCTGTGTCTGAGACATACTAGGCACTCAAGACATATTTATTTCCTGAAACACTGGTATCTTCTGTGAAGAGCCATAGCCAAATGTATATTATATATGTATTCCATTAATTAAGCTTCGTGAGCTTATTGTAGTCATCCCACAGCAGTGAGATGGGCCCTGCCGCCCCAGATGTGGTGCGAACATCGAGTCTGATGTCCAGGAGGGAATGGCAGGTTTATTACTCACATAATGAGGCAGGCTTTCTGGGCAGGGCTGAGCTGGCTCTCTCCCGCGCAGGTTCGAGAATGGTTTCCAAGAGCCAGGAAAGGAGACGGCCTGCCTCGGGGTTTTGTGGTGGTGAGGGGTTGGGATTGAGGTGAGGGTGCCCGTACCCGGGCGGGGGCTGGCGTGGTTTTGGCTTCCTGTCAGAGTTCCTGATCAGCTTGTCCGGATGTGGGGCAGAAGGGAAAGAGGGAGGGGAGAGTCTTCGAAGCTGTCAGCATCAAAAAATGGAGTCAGACTTTTTATGACACACCGTCACCCCCTTACGACATCACACATCTATCTCACCATCTGGGCTCTGGCAATCTAAACCCTGAGGTCACCCCACTTTCCCCTTCCCAGCTACGCCCCCCTCCCTCTCCCCTGGAGACACCAAGGCTTTTTCCTTCTTGCCTGTGGGTAAAAGTGTCAAAGAGAGAAACCTGTCTTCAGTGCTCAGCTGCAACCCGGTCCGGAAGAAAGGAGAGCCTTTCTTCTCTCCTCATTGCCTCTGCTTGCATCGCGGTGGCTCACAGGGCAGAGAGCGGGTGTCTTTTCCAAGCCTTCCCCCATGCTCACGCTCTGCAGTGCTGCATCCTCTTCTCTCCCACCGTCCACTGTTACCCAGTTTTTGTTATGTCTTGCCTAAAACCCCTCCAAGCTCACTCATGAGGTTGCATTTAAGTCTCAGGAAGTGGGGAATGGTTCACATCTCCCCACTGCCCTCCAGCAATGTTCCTGAAGGCCGTTCACTACTCAGCTACCATCAGGCAACTTTCCCAGGGTGCATGTGCGAGTGTGTGTCTGTGTCCATCTGTGGATACTGCATATACTTCCTGGGTGGGGGCAGGCGCGATATACCCTCCTCGTATTTGTACGTTTCTTCTTCCAGAGAGCCTCAGATCAGTATCGCCAGTGTTCTGGACATCCTCCATGGCAATGGTCGAATTGGTCCCTGGGCTGTGCTACAGGGGTGCCATAGCAGTGAGCATCAGGATCTTTTCTGGTCACAGAAGCATAGGCAGCAGCAGAAGCATTCTGTAAGTGTCCCAGTGAGCCATCGGCTTTTAGGAAGGTGACCTCAGCATGCCACACAGTAACTGCTCTTCCCTCACACAGGCAACCACGCAATGGGCCTGTATACCACACAAGGTTATCAGTCTTCCCCCTGAGCTCTATATAGAACGGGTGTCAAAAGCACAAGAGAAAAAGAAGAATCCAATTGATCCACATCAAAATTAAAGACTTTTGTTTTGCAAACAAGACCTATAATGGATTAAATAATTCTTATGCTGTTTAAGCTGTTTCGGTATAGAAAAGCGATGGGAAGCTTCCTGACTAATTTTATGAAACAGATATAACCCCTACAGTGAATTCTTATAATTTTATGTTGCCTCAGCATCCACTTTGAATAGAGGTTGGACTTTCTCATACCAAAAGCAGGGCCCGGTCACCCTTGACACAGTGTCCAATTCTCTGCTGCCTCCCGGCTCCTCAGTGTGCTCAATCCAGGTATCCAGGTATCTGCCTTGTACAGCAGCCTCCTCGGGACCACCTCCCTATGGGATGGCTAGAGACAACCTACTGGACTCGCCCCACTGACCCCCACACCCCATCTGGGCTGCTCAGATCTGTTGCAGTGACCAAGTGACCATTCTCAGTCACAGTGTGACCCCCTGGAGCATGTGCCTGCTTGCTGTAGACCCACCGACTAGAACTCCCTGAGGGCAACCAGCTTGGGTAATGCCCTGGACCCCAATAAAGGCCCAGCTCCCTCCCTCGCTCTTTCTTGCTCCCGCCTGCTGGTTGGGCGTGCATGTCCCAGATGTCTCCCTCCTTCCTGTTGGTCCTGGGAGGCATGCTGCCCTCCTCTCCCTGGGACCTGTAAATAATACACACTGCTTCTGTTATTTCATGTGTTTTGTTGAGTTACTTCCGCTGTGCCTCACCTGACCAACACATCTGAACCTAGCTTCTTTCCCGGTCAGGGCTCTCCTTGACAGTGGCTATCGTGGTAGGAAGAAACTGGGCACAGGTCAGACAACAGCCACAAGGGCATTTGCTAGCATAAACAAGTTTCCCACAAGAGGGACACGTGGTCATGGGTCGGACACTTAGGCATTAGACGGTCCACCAGGATAAAGAAGTATCCCGTGAAAGGCACTCTGTGAATATCCACGACCACCTCCCCTGGAGCCCTGTCAGGGCAGGGCTAGAGTTTATAGCCTCTCTCCAGATGAGAGAGAGAGAGAGAGAGACCTCAAGACCAAATTAGAGGGAAATATGGCTCCTCATGCCACTTAAGAAAAGACTACAGACACATTTTTGCTTAGCAACGTTGATCCGGAAATCTTAAAGAAAGCATTAGCACTTGTGATATTTATGTCAGGAATGCAAAAACATTTTAATATTGGAAATAAGGAGGGGGAAAAGTAGGACTATGGCAGTGAATTTTAAAAGCATTTCATGAAATCCTACTTCCATTCCGGATTAAAAATGAAATAAAGTGACAACAGAAGCCTTGCAGTAAACTAGGACCAACAAATCATGATCCTGTAGTAAACCAGGAGATCCCTAATTTAACAACAACAACAACAAAAATCTATCTGAAACCAGCAGCCAGCATTATGCTTCATGATGAAACATGAGTGCATTCTCATTAAAATCAGGATCCACTCCAGAATGCCCATGATCATAGCTATTGTCTGACGTGGTTTAAAAATTCTAGGCAATGCAATGAGAGGAGAAGAAGAAATGAGCTGTGACTATTAGAAAGAAAAGAGACAACGCGATCTGTATTTAGTGATTATGTGATTGTCTGTCTGGAACAAAACTAGAGAACCGTGAGAACTAAGGAAAGTCAGCTAAGGTATTAGGTTATGAAACACACAAACAAAAACCAATAGCTTTCTTTAATATCAGCAGCAACTAGCTAGAAGATGTGGTGAAACAGAAGATCACACTCACATAACAAAAAAATATATCTAGGACTAAACATGATAGGAAATCTGTAGGACCTGTACAATGACAGCTAGAACCCTTACTCAGGGACTCAAGAAGAGCCTTGACTGATTGGCGAAATACACCAAGTTGGGGGTGAGAAGATCACAGTAAAACATCTCATTAGAAGTTTTTTGACTTGGCAGAATGATTCTAAGGTTTATTTTAAAAATTACTCAGAATTACAAATAAAATTTTGATAATGAAGACTAATGAAAGGATTGCCAGATCAGTTATCAAACATGTAAGAACATATAACAAGAGGATAAACTACGACGGTGGTATTGGGGCCTCAACTGATAGTTTAGCGGAACAGAACAGAGGCAAGAAATAGACCTATGAACACCCACAGACTTAGAACAGGTCAGAGTGGCTGGATCATTTAGTAAATGGTGTTGGGACAACTGGAAAAAATGTATCCTTGCTTCATAGCATACGCCAACATATATTCCAGGTGAATTAATTAATCCTTTAAGCTTAGACAGTGAAGCCATAGAAGTGCTAGAAGAAAATATTCCAGTTTAGAATGTCTTTCTCAACATGACCTGACAGGCGGAAACAAATAGGAAGAGACTGATAGATTCGATTACATGAAAAAATTTAAACTTCTGAGCCTCCCCAAAGACCGTAAAATGTATTGGTACCTGGTTACTTTGACAAGAAGAATATTTGCAACATGTATGGAAGATTGAGGGTTAATTACTATTCAAAAAATGTACAAAAGACTTAAGCTCACTGGTGGTCAAAGGTGTGAATTAAAACAAAGGAGACACCACTATTTTGGCCATGAGATTGGCAAACACACACAGAACAAGGCAAGGGTGCAAGAAAACTGGTAGTTGCCTGTGCTACTGGTGGAAGTGGACTTTGGGGCAGCCTTGTTGGAGGATGATGTGGGCATGGCCAAGAGCTGTTCCGTAAGAATGTATCCTAAGGAACTTTTCTTGAATGCTGCAAATATATAGCTCCAATGATAATCACCGCAGCATTCTTTACAATATCGATACATAGGAAACAACCAAAAAGTCTTCCTATCGGGGAGTGCTTAGCACATAATGGAATACTGAGACCGTATTAACGAGAGCATTGGGGTATATTTAATGATGGGACGCATCCACGCTGTGGGAAAGAAAAAGAAGAGGTTATCCTTTCATCTTATATCGGAGAGAATGATGCGAGTAACATTAAAAAGAGGTTCTTTGGGCCGGGCGCGGTGGCTCACGCCTGTAATCCTAGCACTCTGGGAGGCCGAGGCGGGCGGATTGTTTGAGCTCAGGAGTTCAAGACCAGCCTGAGCAAGAGCGAGACCCCGTCTCTACTAAAATTAGAAAGAAATTAATGGGATAACTAAAAATATATAGAAAAAATTAGCCGGGCATGGTGGCGCGTGCCTGTGGTCCCAGCTACTCGGGAGGCTGAGGCAGGAGGATCGCTTGAGCCCAGGAGTTTGAGGTTGCTGTGAGCTAGGCTGACGCCACAGCACTCTAGCCCAGGCAACACAGCGAGACTCTGTCTCAAAAAAAAAAAGAGGTTCTTTGAAGTAGTGAGGAAGAAGGATAAGGAAGGTTTTCCTTGGATCTAAGGCCTTGATTTTTTATCAGCAAATGAGGAAGCCAACAGTCTTGCCAAGAGTTTCTGTGATGAGATCTGATTTAGTTGGAACACATACTGTTTCCAAGTTGTCGATTGATTAGACCTGCAAACATCGGTGCTGTTTGTCAGAGGCACATTTGCTTTTGTAAATCCGTTTAGGGCACGACAATGGGGAGCCCCGGCCTGTACCTTCATCATTTGTAAGCTTTAATACAGGCTCCCTTGCTATTCACCAGGGAGTGGTTCCAGAACACCATCCCCCTCCCCTGCAGATACCATTGCCTCCGATGCTCAAGTCCCTCACAGAAGATGGCACAGCATTTGCAAATAACCTATGCGATTCTCCAGTATAATTTAAATCATCTCTAGATTACTGATAATACCTAACACAATGCCCACACGGCACTTCATTTGCCCAGATTCAAGGTCGTACTGGGTGCCTGGCAAATTGAAGCTTTGCTTTTTGGAACTTTGCGAAATTTCTTTTTCTTTGAATGGTTTTGATCTGAGGTTGGTTGGATCCATGGATGAGGAACCCACGGATAGGGAGGGCCGGCTGTACTCAGGTTTTCGGTTGCACAGCCAAATTGAATTCCGGTTAATAATAATGCCTCAGAGGTTAAGAGATGAAAGTACAGTATCCGTTAGCTATTAGACTTTCCATAATTATTTCGAATCTTCATTAAGCAATGATGATTACTATTAAAGGATCATCAAAAGTGATGAGTGCTTTATGTGTTGGGATTGATGATTTACTTCTTCTTAAGGGCTCTCAGATTCTACGTCTCCAAACGAATGTATTCTGTGGGGCAACGAAGATGCTAACGGACAGTCTTTGGGAGAATCACTGGCACGAGGAGCTCTGCTAAGATTTTTTTCTCTCCAACAAGCAAGTTCTCGTTTGATTCCCCCCCCTCCTCCCCTAATGTCCTTGCTTTGAAAACAATAGTTAAACGTTGAGGAGGCAGTGTGGTGTATCAGCATCGGAGTGGGACAGAGCTGAGTTCGAATCCTGGCTCCGGTCTTTGCCTTAGGCAAGATAACTTCCCTGAACCTCACTGTCCTTGTCTGTAAAAGGAAGACGTCTACCAGAAAGAAGCCTGAGGATGAACTGAGACAGTATTTGTAAGGCATTGCATAAATGTTTTATTCCTCTTTATATAAAAGAATACTTTTCCTTCACTAATATTGAAGCCTTTTTCAATTTACCTGAATGGCATTGCCTGAAATTTAGTCCCTGACCCAGCATCATGAGATACACGGCTTCTGTGGCATTAAGGAGGGTACAGGGTGGCTCTGGTGTTAGGGGATATACCAGGTGTTTCTCCATCAGTGTTCACAGTAAAAAGTTCAGGTTCAAGTCACATAGTGCTTTTGTGACTCTATATAGTGTGTTTCTCAGTCACGGGATGAGCCCTGAGAATCAATAACCATAAAAGAACACGTACAGCACGTGGTGCCACCCCAAGGAGAGGCTTCACACAAATGGACACATGTGAATTATAAAGATTCTATCAACATTCATGCATAATTTACTCTAACAAAGTTAGGTATGCATATACGAGCACACAATTATATCCATTGTTCGATTTCCGTTCCAGATTTTACCCCCGATTTCTTCTG
Source organism: Propithecus coquereli (assembly GCF_000956105.1). NCBI lineage: Eukaryota > Metazoa > Chordata > Mammalia > Primates > Indriidae > Propithecus > Propithecus coquereli. The sequence goes on along the minus strand of NW_012148054.1, from coordinate 8,794 downwards.
AGTCCTTGCCTAAATCTCTCCGTGTTTCTCTGTGTTTGTTTCATCACATACAAAATGGGGCTCATAACACCTACTTCCAATGAGAAAAGCAAAATTCATGAGCTCCTTAGGTACATTCAAAATACAGTCATAATGCAATTGAGTGGGAAAGAAAAAAGAAACCTGAGCGGGGGTGTGATGTGCTGGCTAAAAGAGAGTGCTTCAGGGGGCGCCGGAGTTGCTCATAAACAACCGCAAGTGACCATGTAACCTTTAGCACTTGTGGAAGGTAGTAGACCTAAACTGTCCCATGGTTACCTATGAGAACTACGTCATACCAACGCTGAGGCTGCCTTCAGAAACAAGTCTGAAGAGGAATTTGCTTTTCCCAAAGACTCTTCCAAGCTGGTTCAGTAAGTTGGGTCAAAGCCAATTGTATGAGATAACATTTTGGCTGCGCCCTTCCCCAAATCAAACTGTTCCATTTTTCAGGGAAACACTCTGGCCTAGGTTGATTCAAATCTTTGAAAACGGTGACTGAATATGTATAAAATGGACACACTGTCATCTTTGAAAAGAATCACTACAGGTTCATAAAATGCAGACCACTTTAAAGCAATTCATTCTCTCCCTGCCTAACAGAAAATGAGCACTCTGCCCAGTCAGGCATTCCAAATCAAGTCTGTTGTTTTGTCCAGAGGCTATCTGTAAAAGACTAAAATCCCGACCTTGCAACAGACTGGCAAGGAAGGCTGAGAGGTCACTGATCCCTTCTCCTGATGGACAAGATTATGTGCTTAAACTTGATGAAAATAGTTCTACCCTTTTTCCTGCTTTGTATTCACCAGTGTATCCTAGTCATTTCAGTCTGAAAGTTAATTTTAGCGTGCGACTTAAAGCCCATCAGATGCTAATTTAGTGTAAAACTACAGAAGCGCAGCATCCAAGGAACCTTGCAGATCGTCTAGTCCAGTCTCTTCTGTGATTTGAACCCTCTCTTCAGCATTCCCGGAAAGCGGTGTTTGAACCATGCCAATGGCAGGCAGGAAGTCCATCCCATCTCTGACCAGGCCCTGACTGTTTGCTGACACCCTTTTCTGGGTGTCTGTGGCTCCCAGAACTGAGCAAAGTATTCCAGGTGCAGTCCAGCCTGCGTAGGGGAGGAGAGTCTCTCTGGGCCTGGAAGTATTGAAGAACAGATTGCTTAGACCATACCCCAACAAAGTTGGCTAGATTCACACATGTCTAAAGTGTTTGGGATGTGAATATCCCCACCATCTGGCGATGCATTCAATTTGTGACCTTGCATGAGTTACCTGGATTGTGTATTTCCTCACCTTTAAAAACGAGATTGTAAAACAAGTTTTGGGAGTTTGCTGCAAAGATTAGTGATAACTTATGTAAAGCGTGATTCCTGGCCTAAATGGGCGCTCTGAGCAAACGGTAGCGTTATTATTCTTACCTTGGTCTCAGGAATTGCCAATCTTTGAGGAAGGGGCATATAAGAAAATGTTCTAAGAGGTAAAAGCATGCTTAAAACAATTACATTGTTGCTTGCTGATGTGGAAGTGCTTTAGAGCGATCAAAAACATCAGTTGTTACTTTTCTAGGTCTGGGGTTGTTCACGTTATAGGAGCCTGAACTGAATCTATTCTGGCCTTAAGACACACCGTGGAGGTTTCTCTTTTGAAAATGCCAAAATCTGATATTGGTATTTTTAGGTGTAATTTGTTTGTCTTACAAAGCAGGATTTTTTTTTTTAAGTCAGCTCTTTGAGCTTGCAAGCCTTGTAGAATCAGATATGGGGGGAGTTGTTGCGGTTGCAGGTATCTTAAAATAGCATAAAATATGCCATTTTGAAGTGAATAATTCAGTGGCATTTAGTACATTCACAATGTTGTGCAATCGTCGCCTCTACCTAGTTTCACAATACTTTCATCACCTCAAAAGAAAACCCGTCAAACTTTCAATCCCATTTAACGGGCACTACCATTAAGCAGACACTCCCCACCCCCCACCACGCCCCCCGCCGCAGCCCCTGCCCCAGCCCCACCGATCCTCTTTCTGACTCTGTGGATTTGCCTATTCCAGACGTTTCCCATAATGGAATCATGCAACATGTGACTTTTTGTGTCTGGCTTTTCTCACTCAGCATAATGTTTTTGAGGGATTCCCTCGTAGCATGTGTTACTACTTCATTCCCTTTTTTTGTTAAAGGCCGCATAATCTTTCATTGTACAGGTATTTGTTTCAGTCCCTGTTTTCACTTCTCTCGGGTGTATACCTAGGAGTGGAATTGCTGAGCCATGTGGTGATTCTGTGTTTAAACTTTGCAACGCTTGTTCTTTTCCATTTTTTAAATTATAGACATCCTAGTGGGTGTGAAGTTGTGTCTCACTGTGGTCTTTGTCAGTACTTCCCTGATCACTGTCAATGTTGAGCATGTTTTCATGTGCCTGTTGGTTACTTCTGTATCTCCTTTGTAGAGATAGCTACTCAAGTCTTTTGCCCAGTTTTAAATTGAGTTTTTAGTCTCTCTCTCTTTTTTTTTTACAGTAGAGTTTTTCTTTATTTTTCTCTCCAACTGTCTGTAATGTATGTATGTTGCTTTTTTTTAATGAAGGAAAATTTCAAAGTTAGTAATTTACCAAAAAACCAAGTTGTTTTATGGCTTCCTGCTGACTGCAGGACAAAGCCCCATCTCTTAGCCATGCCTAAGAAGCCTTCCAGATCTGTCCCCTCCACTGTAGCCTTGTCAGTGCTCACAGCCCCTGGCCCAGTTTTCCTGCCTCTGGGAATGGCGACTCGACAGTGATCAGTCCAGGGATGGTCCCATAGCATCATTTGAAAAAGTAAATGGATATAAACAGCCTCAGGTTCATCAGTTGGGAACTGGATGAATGAACTATTCATATCTATACAGGTTGAGTATCCCTTATCAATGCTTGAGACCAGAAGTGGTTTGGATTTTGGATTTTTTCAGATTTTAAAATATTTGCATTATACTTACCGTCTGAACATCCCTAATCTAAAAATCTGAAATCCGAAATGCTCCAGTGAGCATTTCCTTTGAATGTTCTGTTCTCAAAAAGTTTTGGATTTTAGAGTGTTTCGGATTTCAGATTTTTGGATTAGAGATACTCAACCTGTACAGTGGAGATCAACGTGAACATTAAAAAGCATGAGGTAGTTTTATGTGTACTCTCTGGAAAAGGGACCCTAATGTATTAAGTGGAAAAGGGAGTAACATAACCAGTATGTAGAGGCTGTCAACGGAAAAAAGACCAAACTCTGTAAAATAATTTTAAAGAGATTTACTCTGAGCCAAATTTGAGGACCATGACCCAGAGCCACGCCCAAGAGGTCTTGAGCAGTGGACTCAGTGTGGCTGGGTTACAGTTTGGTTTTATACATTTCAGGAAGACAGGGGTTACAGGTAAAGTCATAAATCAATACATGGGAGGCATACATTGGTTTGTCCCAAAAAGGCGGGACATCTCAAAGCGGAGGCTTACAAATCATAGGTGGATTTAGGGATTCATTAGTTGACCATTGGCTGAAAGAGTTAGGTTTTGTCCAAAAGACCAGGAATCAGCTGAAAGGAATGTTTGAGGTTTTTTTTTTTAATCTATTACATGATGCTAGCTGAAAGGAATGTTTGAGGGTCTTTTATCTATTACATGATGTTATACCAGAATAGGTTGGGAAGTAAACAACGTCATGGAAAACCTGTTTACTGAGATTTTATCATTTGTAGGCATGACTCAGCTGGCCTCCTTAGGAAGGAATTTTGAGCAAAAGAAAAAGATCAGAGTTTAGTCCTCAATACCCTTAGGCTTGTTAATGGGTTACAAAGGATGTCCCCAAGAAGGGAGGGAGGCATGATAAGGCATGTCTGACCTTCCTCCTGGCAGGCAATTTAGTTTTAGGATATTCCTTTGGCCATGAGGGGGTCCATTTAGTCAGCTGGTGGGGGCTGAGCCTTAAAATTTTATTTTAGTTCACAAGGCCAACTGTGCCTGTGGGAGGGGTAGCTCCTAACCTGTGTCCCTGTGTTTACAGCCATGTATGTCCATAAAATACAGTCATGTATTTAATAATGTGTAGGAAGAGATCAAGAATAGTATTGTCCAATAGAAATATGTGAGCCACATAAGTAATTTAAAATTTTCTAGTAGCCACACTTAAAAAGTGAAAAGAAACAGGTATAATTTGAGACATGTTGGGTTAAATAAAAATATTGTTAAAGTTAATTGATTTTAATTTCTCAATCTGGATACCTAGGAGTCCTTCTTGACTCCTCTCAGTCCCAACATGCACCCACTAAGCAATCCCTGTAGGTGCTCCCCACACTCAGCCTCCTCTCATTCTGCTCCAGGCCACTGTGTCCCTCACCTGGACAGCCTTCCCAGCCCCCCACCAGCCTCCTGCTTCTACTCTTGCCCCTGCAGTCCGTGCTCCAGGACGTGAACGAGAACACTGCCCTCGCCTCTTCAAGGCCTCCCTTCTCACTGCTCTTAGAGTCTGACCCACGCCCTGGACTCCGGTCTGCCGAGCTCCATGGCTTCTGGCCTCTGCCACCTCCCATCTCATCCCGCCGCTCTGCCCCTTCGCAAGGCCGCCTGGCCTTGCAACTCACCTCTGCAAGGCTTGCCCTCTCGTCGTTCCAGTCTCGGTTACAAGTGTCTATCCTTTACCCTGCACTGTGAAGTTTCCTAAGCTAGCAACGATTGTTTCTTTCCCTTCTATATGTAGATTGTGCCTTTCCTGTCATCTACCAGCAAGCTCCAAATCACTCCTCAGTGCCAGCTTGCTCTTGCGTGGCAACTTCCTTGACATCCCTTCCACCCCCTCCCCCAGTTTGCGCCTCTGTACCTCTTCCAGACCTCTCCTCCCGTCCTTGGAGACTGTTTACCCCGCTAGGCTATGAGTTTCTTTGTTTTATTAGACTTTGTACTCTTGGTGCCAAATCCCAGAGCCTGCCTTATAATTCACAGTATTAATAATTATTTGTTCAGTAAATGAATGAAGCAATGAATGGGTCTTTCTCTTCGTTCTCTTTTCCAAACTGTTACTTCTTTGCGTAAAACCCCATTTTCTTCAGGATTAAGTCTGTACTCCTTATTAATAATCCCAGACACCTACTGAGCCAGACACTCTGCCAAGTGTTTGGTGTGCTTGTCTCATTGAGGTCTGATGACAGTCCCTTGAAGGAGATGCTGTGATTATCTCTACTTTATAAATGGGGAAACTGAAGCTCAGAAAGGTTAAACCACTTGCTAAGGAGCGCACAGCTGGTCAGTGGTGGGACAAGCTTTGAGCAGGTCTGTCTGACTCCCATGCCAGAGCTTCCAGCATGGATGGCATTTGGACTCCTTTTGATCTGGCCCCAGCTCAGCCTTGAGGCTCCTCTTCCATGGGTCCCAGCCCTGCTATTTTTCACTATAGGCTTGGCTTCTCCCGTCACCTCACGTTTGCAGCCTGTCACTGTCTCTGCTGCAAGAGGCCTCCCCCTCCTCACTCCATCTTCAGTTCCTGTCTGAGCTGGAGGGCTGGCAGCAGCTGGGCTTTTCCAGCTCCTGGAAGCCCGGTCAAAGCTGATACTGGCAGCTGGCATGATTGCCTTGGGGGTGCACCCTGGGGATGTAGGGTACTATGCAGGTGCTACAGGGGCAGGAAAAGGCTGGAGGAGCCTCTCCCTGACCTCGGTGGCTGTCCCAACCCTCTTCACCAGCCCCCTCCCAACCAGGATAGGGCAGGCCGATACTTATCTCGGGCACTGGGCTGCAGCCAGGCAGAGCTAGCCCTGAGTGGCCCAGATGAGCTCCAGCGGTCAGGTCTGAGGGGGTGTGGAGACCCAGGGCCTGGGGTAGGGACCCACCAGCTCTTCCTGCCCCCTCCCGTAGCCCAGCGTGGGAGCCCTCTGTCCGTGGAGGCCCCTGCTTGGCCCACCCCCAACATTCCTTGGTCAGATATTTCCAGAAGGACCCAGTCCCACCCCAGCTCTACCTGCAGAAGATGGGGCCTTAAGTCCCACACTATGCCCTGCTCCCCACTCTTCTTGCTTTCAAGAAAAGGTTAAAGATCAGTCATTAATTCTTAAGGGGGAAGAAGTTTCTAGTCCTGGGCAGTCAGCCCCAGTGGGGATAGAGAGAGCTCTGAGTTGCACTGGGGAAGGGAACGTGCCCCGGGCCTTGGCTTTCTGGCTCGCCAAGAGGGTTTAGAGGAAGCAAGAGGAGTCCAGCTTTCATCAGCTACAAGATCTCCTGGGATACAGCCTCCCCCACCTCGGTGTCCATCTGCAGGGACTGTCCGTCTTTCTACTCCTTGGACTACGTCCCCTCTGTGAGTCACCTTTTTCCTGGAACCTGTGACTCAGCTAGTACTCAGTGGCTAGCTTTGGTACCTCCCCTTTGGACTGCTTTGGCCACCAGACTGGACCCCTCTTAAGTCAGCAGTCCCCACTCACCCGAGTCCCTCTTTGAGAGCCATTATTGAGAGGATGATAGGACAGACTGCAACGAACTCTCTGAGCTCAGAGCCAGGGAAGAAATGGCCTCTTGCTGGAGAAGTGGCAAAGCAGCTCCTGCCCGTCTGTTTCAGGAACCACATTCACAGGAGCGATCAGGGATGGACTGTCTGAGAGGGAGTTTTTAGTCTCTTAGTTGTTGAGTGGTAAGAGTTCTTTATATATTCTGGATACTAGAGTCTCCTAGGATCTATAATTTTAAAATACTTTCACCTATTCTGAAGGTTGTCTTTCCCTTTGATGCACAAAAGTTGAAAATGTTAATGGAGTTCAATTTATCTATGTTTCCTTTTTGCTCAAGCTTTTGGTGGACATAAGAATTCATTGCCAAATCCAAGGCCGTGGAGATTGACCCTTACGTTTTTCTTCTACTAGTTTGATACTGCTAGCTCCTATGTTTAGGTCGCTGGCCATTTTGAATTAATTTTTGTATATGGCATGAGGTAGGGGTCCACCTTCATTATTTTGCATGCTGCTATCCAGTTGTCCCAGCACCATTTGTACTTTCCCCCGAATGGTCTTGGCACCCTTGTTGAAAATCAACTGGCCATAGAATCATGGGTTTATTTCTGGATTCTCAATTCTATTCCATTGGTTTATATGTCTTTCTTTATGCCGCTACCACACTGTATATTTTTAAATTATTATTATTAATATCAAAATATTAAGGGGGCACAAATGTTTTTGTTACATGGATAGCTTTTATAATGCTTAAGTCAGGGCTATTAGCATGCCCATCACCTGAATAGTGTTCGTTGTACCTGTTAGGTAGGTTTCTAGCCCTCCCCTCCTCCCTGCTCCCCCCTTCTTGATTTCCAATGACTTTTACTACCAGAAGCTTTTCAAAATAAGACAGACAAATGGCCAAGAGACATATGAAAAAATGCTCAACATCACTAACCATCAGGAAAATGCAAATGAAAACCACAATGAGATATCACCTTACCCCTGTCAAGAATGGCCATTATTAAAAAGTCAAAAAACAATAGATGCCAGTGTGGATGCAGAGAGAAAGGAATGCTTATGCACTGTTGCTGGGGACTGCAAATGAGTACAACCTCTATGCAAAACAGTATGGAGAGTCCTCAAAGTACTAAAAGTAGACCTACCATTCGGTCCAGCAATCCCGCTGCTGGGTATCTACTGAAAGGAAAAGAAGTCATTTTATCAAAAAGAGGCCTGAACTCGAGTGTTTATTGCAGCACAATTCACAATCACAAAGATGTGGAATCAACCCAAGTACCCATGAATTCACGAGTGGGTTAACAAAATGTATTTTTTTTTTAAATTATCGTCTCTTTGTGTTAAGTGCTGAGATATGGAAAGGTGAATCCTCTAACTTTGTACGTCTTTTTTGGCTACTCAGGGTCCCTTGCAATTCTGTATGAATTTTAGGACCAGCTTTTCCGCCTCTATAAAAAAGGGGCCATCGGAATTTTGATGGGGATTGCATCAAATTCACAGCACACTCTCGGTAGTCAAAGCCTTAACAATATTAAGTCTTCCAATCCATGGGCACGGGATGCCATTCTGTATATTTAGGTCATTTTAAATTTCTTTCAGCAATGTTTTGTTTTTTTCCACGCACTCGTCTTTCACCTTGGTTAAATTTACTCCCAGGATTTTACTCTGTTGTTTGTTTGCCATCATACCTGGAATTGCCTTATTAAGTTCCTTTTCAGATTGCTCATTGCAGATCAGACGCAACTGATTTTTGTGTGTTGATCTTGTACTCTGCTACTTTGCTGAATTCGTTTATTAGCTCCAGTAGCCTTCTTGTGGATTCTTTGGAATTTTCTATGTATAGGGTCTTGTCATCTGTAAATAGAGATTGTTTTCTTTTTCCTTTACAATTCGGATGCCTTTGTTTTCTTTTTACTTGTTCAACTGTTCTGCCTAGAACGTCCAGTACAATATTGAGTAACAGTGGTGAAAGTGGCCGTCCTTGTTTTGTTCCTGATCTTACGGGGGGCTCTTTCAGTATGAAGTTACTGCTGGGACTTTTGTGAATGCCCTTTATCATGTTGAGAAAGTTTCCCTCTATTCTTAGTTTTCTGAGAGGTTTTGTCATGAAGCACATTTTCGGGCTGTTAGCAGTGGTCTGGAGTGTGTGTGTGTGCCCGCGCATGTGCGCGTGCCCGCGTGTCTCTGTGTGTGTGTGTATGTGTGTGTGTGTGTGTGTGTGTATGTGTGTGTGTGTGAATGTTCACTCTGTCTTAGTCATTTCTGCAGTGTTTGAATTATTTTTCTTGAGGTAAGATTATTGTGGGGATCAGCAGAAAACAA
>NW_012148053.1:16833-17768 GCF_000956105.1 Propithecus coquereli | reverse complement strand
GCACCCAGTGACTATTATTACCACGTGAGCACCTTAGTGTTGATCAGTTACTACCAATTTGATGGTGAGTACATGTGGTGCTTGTTTTTCCATTCTTGTGATATCTCACTTCAAAGGATGGGCCCAAGCTCTATCCAAGATAATATAAGAGGTGCTAGTTCACCATTGTATTTTGTAGTTGAGTAGTATTATGTGGTATACATATACCACATTTTATTAACCCACTCACATATTGACGGGCATTTGGGCTGTTTCCATATCTTTGCCGTTGTGAATTGTGCTGCCGTAAACATTCGAGTGCAGATGTCTTTATCATAAAATGTCTTTTTTTTCCTCTGGGTAGATGCCTAGTAGTGGGATTGCTGAATCAAATGCTATTTCTATTTTTAGCTCTTTGAGATATCTCCAAATTACTTTCCACAGGGGTTGTACTAATTTACAGTCCCGCCAACAGTATAAGAGTGTTCCAATCTCTTCTCATCTGTGCCAGCATTTGTTGTTTTGGGACCTTTTGATAAAGGCCATTCTCACTGGAGTTAGGTGATATCTCATTGTGGTTTTGATTTGCATTTCCCTAATGATTAGAGATGTTGAACACTTTTATATATGTTTGCCGGCCATTATTCTGTCTTCTTTTGAAAAGTTTGTGTTCATGTCCTTTGCGCATTTATTAATGGGGTTGTTTGATTTTTTCTTGTTAATTTTCTTAAGTTCTATATAGATTCTTCTAGTTATCAGCCCTTTATCATATGTGTAAAATGCAAATATTTTTTCCCATTCTGTGGGTTGTCTATTCACTCTAATGATAGCTTCCTTGGCTGTGCAGAAGCTTTTTAATTGGATAAGGTCCCATTTTTGTTGCTGCTGTGATTGCTTTGGGGGTCTTCTTCATAAATTCTTTGCCTAGACCGATGTCTATAAGAGTTTTCCCAACA
>NW_012148053.1:14027-14358 GCF_000956105.1 Propithecus coquereli | reverse complement strand
CCCTTTCCTAAGTATCTACCCAAAGAAATGAAATCAGTATGTTAAAAGGTATCTGCACTCCCACATTCATTGCAGCATTATTTACGATTACCAAGATATGAAAATAACTTAAGTGTCTATCAATGGATAAATAAAATACTGATAGTATATACATACAATGGAATATCACTTAGCCATAATAAAAGATGGAAATCTTGCCATTTGGAACAACATGGGTGAACCTGGGGAATGTTATTCTAAGTGAAATAGCCAATCACAGAAGGACAAATTCTCCATCATTACACTTACATGAGGTACCCAAAACAGTCAAACTCGAAGAAGCAGAGAATAG
>NW_012148053.1:11535-12187 GCF_000956105.1 Propithecus coquereli | reverse complement strand
CCAAATGTATCAATATGTATTTTCCTTTATAACGAAAACAAAACCAATGAAACACATTGAGACATAGCCGCTCTTATCTCAAGGCAAAATACTTTGATTCTCTCTGGTTCTAAGGGCTAGTTTATGCACAGAGCTTCTCATGCTGAGTTGAGATTATACTCTTTGCCTTTAGGAATTATGGAGAATGAATAACTGATCAAATAAACTGAAATATCCTGTCAGATAGTAAGGCTCTCTAAAGTAAAATGACACACACCCACACATAATGCAAAGTAAAATAGCCCCTAGCCCAGGCTGCGCCCTAAGACATATCGCACCCACATAATCTCTCAGCAAATATCAAGCAGTATTTAAATAACAGACTTATCAGGAAAAACAAACATCCCGACAGGCAAAAAGAGCCACCTTGTTAATAATAATCAAACTATGACACCCATAAATTTTATTCTAAGGTTTTAGTAAACTAATCATGGTCCCCTTCATTTCTTTGCTGCCTTGAATGTGGCATATCATACTGGGAGGTTACAAGAATTATTTACATCCTAAACACCCTTCCCACATGAAAGTATAAGCAAGTTGAAGAGTTATTTTCTCTTATAAATTAACTATTTTTTTCTTTCCCTATGCAGAATGAAGAGTGTTGACCATACAA
>NW_012148053.1:8378-9070 GCF_000956105.1 Propithecus coquereli | reverse complement strand
AAATAACTGCACGATACTGTGTTAAGGGAAGATTAGCAGTTTGGACTTAGACCAATTGGAGTACAAAGGAGAATGTCATCAATTCTGCTTGGTTGGGTGAGGGGAAGCTTAACAGAGGGGAACATACATGAGATTCGGTCTTGCGAGATGAAAGTCTTAGCGTCTATCAGGGGAACAATAAGGAAGAATGTTATAAGCAGAATGAAAACTTGTGTGAGGTATGAAATAATGAGACTTGTTCAAGGAACTGTAAATAGGTCCATATACTTGGGAAGTCCTAGAAGCCACAGATTTTGGTGACAGAAAAGCCAGATTTGAACTTAATTCTGTTTTCTACCTGTGTAATTTTGGTCAAGTCACTTAATCTTTACACACTTCCATTTTATTCATTAGGAAAATGAGGATAACAATTGTATTCAACTCAGGCTTTTTGGTAAGAATTGAATAAAATATGTCCTTTTATAGTGTTACAGTGTTTGGGGCACATGGAAAATAGCCTATAACTGCAAGCAGTTGTCGTGATTGACGCTGCCATCATTGTTACTGTTGCTGTTAGTACAGGGAAAAGAGGAGATGGACTCGAAGAGATGAGCAGGGATCAAGTCATAGAAGATTGTGAATTTTCTGCTAGGAAAACACATGAACAAATTTTTAAATGTTAATTTCATTGATGATAACATTTTTCAAAATTG
>NW_012148053.1:8009-8328 GCF_000956105.1 Propithecus coquereli | reverse complement strand
ACTTCCATTTTATTCATTTGGAAAATGAGGATAACAATTGTATTCAATTCAGGCTTTTTGGTAAGAATTGAATAAAATATGTCCTTTTATAGTGTTACACTGTTTGGGGCACATGGAAAATAGCCTGTAACTGCAAGCAGTTGTCGTGATTGACGCTGCCATCATTGTTACTGTTGCTGTTAGTACAGGGAAAAGAGGAGATGGAGTCGAAGAGATGAGCAGGAATCAAGTCATAGAAGATTGTGAATTTTCTGCTAGGAAAACACATGAACAAATTTTTAAATGTTAATTTCATTGATGATAACATTTTTCAAAATTG
>NW_012148053.1:7610-7959 GCF_000956105.1 Propithecus coquereli | reverse complement strand
TTTTATTCTTGATTTTGGTTACATGAGTCTTGTCTCTTATTTTCTTGGTCCAAATTGACCGAAGCTAAAGGTTTGCCAATACTGTTGATCTTTTCATGGAATCAACTTTGATTTTGTTGATTTTTCTATTTTATTTTTCTATTCTCTATTCATTTATTTCCCCTCTAATCTTTATTATAATATTTCCTTCCTTCCATTTGCTTAGGTTTAGCTTGCTCCTTTTTTTCTGTTTTCTTAATGTGGAAAGTAAGGTTATTGATTTGAGATTTTTCTTCTTTTTTAACATAGATGTTTACAACAATAAATTTCCCTCTGAGTATTGATTTTTTGCATCCCATGAGTTTCGGGG
>NW_012148053.1:0-2360 GCF_000956105.1 Propithecus coquereli | reverse complement strand
AATTTAAGTATTTCTAATCTCTAAATCTTCAAAGAAAGAAAAAGAATTTTAACTAGAAACGACTTCATCAGTATCAAGCGAGAACAGTTCAGCCAGCAGTCTCTACAGAGCTCCAAAAATGTAGGACCCAGTTCATCACTATTTTCTTACCTCTTAAATATGTTTCCCTCAAATGTTTGCTATGATCTCTTTTCTTTGATTTCATGCTTATTGTCCCTAATTATATTACAAGTGGCTGAGTCTTTCCCTGGAGTATTCTCTGATTAGCAATTACACTTGTGTTTTTCTCAATTGCCAAAAATTAATTTGTTGACTGGAGTTTTCCCAAAAAAATACTTCAGTGACTTGAAATAGCAGGACTTATATTGAGTATAAGTATCTTGTGTTACTATTGTTATGCTATTATTTGTATAATTTTGTATAATTGTATAATGTTGTTATACTCTTACTTGTTATACTATTGAGTAGTAGTATCTTATTTTCAAGAGATTAGGTATACATATTTATGTGATTTAACCATTTTCTTCTAACTTTCAGGTCTCAGTTTTCAAATCAAACTTGTATTTAGTCTCTTGAAATGAGTTAGTGAAAAGTTTAAGGAATTAGTCATCCATCTATCTTTCAATCTTGAATAGCCCCCTACTTAGCTGTATATCTTGGGAAAGTTACACAACTTTTTCAAAAGTCATGGTAATTTTCTTCACCTTACTTTATAGCCATTTATAAAAATCTTAAGAAAATATATAGATGAAAGCATTTTTGTAAGCTGTAAAATACTATATAAATATAACGTATTTTATTATGAACTTTGTTATCAGCACTTTCCTTTAAAAATAACAGGTAGTTACAACATTTTATAATTTGAGAGGTTTTTTTGAAAGACTGCTCCAAACCACCTCCTTCCTATCAAGACCAAATAATTTTACTCATCAGCTTGAACTCATGGTCAAAATCCCACTGTTAGAGGCCATTATGTAGATAAAAAATATATATCCCCAGAGATATGACAAATATTCAGTTACAGTGCTATTTTGAGGTTAAAAGCATGGGTGCTGGACAGTAATGCCTGAATTTAAATCCCAGCTCTGTCATTCACTAGCTTTGTGAACTCAAGTAAATTTGTCAACTTCCCTGTGCCTTAATGTCTTTGTGTGTAAAACAGGGATAATTATAATCTGCCCCATAGGGTTGCTTTAATGATCAAATGAATTAATGCACATTATATATGTTTTTAGAATAAAATCTGGCACACAGTAGACATTAAATAAGTGTTGTAACTATTTGTTATTGCTGTTGTCATTATTAGTTCACCTCTCTGCTTTACACTAGGTGTTTCTTATCTCCTAAATGCTGCCCATCTTCTCTCCCACCATTATTACATTCAAATATCACTACTTCCAAGAACCCTTTCCTGATTTCTCACCTCCTTCCCTCTACAGTGAATACAAGAGAAAAGTAGAATGAAAGAGAAGAGATGGAAGAACACCAAGGAAAAAATTTATTCTTCATAATTTTACTCAACACTTGTCCTACATATGGAAAATATAAAATGCCTGAGGTCCCCTGTGTCAGGTCAACCTGTGTGATTTAGGGTCAAGGGGGCTGGCACTTCCACTTACTCAAGTTAAATTTTCACACAATTCAAGGTGGAAGCCCAGAGCTGTAAGGGCGCTGACAATGAATGCTGAGATGTTTTCTTCTTAATCTAGCTGGAAAGTCTGGCATTTACAGTCTTTTTGCAAGCAGAGCAGCCTCATGTCCTGCAGTGCCCCAGGTGACCAGGTGTGGGGAGGGGGACCTCGGGGTCCACTTTGGAGGGTCAGACATGAGCCTCAGCTCTGGTCCTGACAACAGGAAATTTAACTAAGCCAGGGCTGGGGGTGTCTGTGCTGGAGATGGAAACCAGAATGTGACCTGCCAAACCCTGTGGAGTGTGCCATTTCACAGGGACCCCATCAGACCTCAGTTTCCATCTCTGTCCTCATTCACCCACCTGAGAGATGGGGAAGCAGTCCTGGGCTCAGGGCCAGGCCTTCATGGGGCAGTACCTGAGCCTCAGGGCAGAAAGGGCTTTGCTTTAAAGAAACAAAGATTTCTGCTTATACAGATAGAAGTTTCTATACTTTCCATTAAATTTCTTCTATTTCATACTTGTTCAGATGATGTATAAATTCAAATGCCATTGAGATAAACATGGGTACGATTTCATAATTTGTCTTTAATTTCCAAATGTATTATAATTACAAACATTTCTGTAATTTCACATCCAAGTTTCTGTTTCCCATTTCTGAATGTTTTCTGTCAAGTGTGGATAATGAAGCTTGTTACATGCATACTTTCAGGAGATGGGTTGATTTTGC
>NW_012148052.1:5202278-5262145 GCF_000956105.1 Propithecus coquereli | reverse complement strand
AAGGGAGGAGGGAGAAAGGGAAGACACTTGGGCCACTTTTGAAACACCAAATGCTCCCCCAAAGGCCCTTTGCTTCCTTCTCATTCAGAGATGAAGTTTGACTCGGTTCCCCGAAACTTGCAGAGACTGTAAAGAAACAGACAGCCAGAGTCAGAAAGAGGAAGCATTTCGAGGGTTTCCCAACAGGGCACCTGTCGGCATCCACTGAATCAACCCCTCGCAAAGGCCGGTGTCACTGCTCTCTTCTCAAAGCTTCCAGAGGCGGAGGCGGGAGCAGAATGACCTCACATCTAACGACACCCTGACCTCCACAAAGGCTCGGTCCGAACTGCCCCAGAGTGTGCTTCTGGCCAAGGAGCCCCTGGAGAGGCCTGTGCGTCTCCCACAGGCCACCTATTCCAAATGCGTCCCCACGACGGCCAGCTGGAAGGCCCCAGGTGACACCGGGGCTGTCTGGGGGCCGGTGCAGTCACTCTCTGCTCACATGAACCACTCGGCAGTCTGCGTTTGATGGCGGGTTAATTCCTGAACAGAACACATAACGTAGGCAGTGTGATTCCTCATTTAGCTGTCAGATTGGGATAAAAAATGTGTGAGAGAGAAAACCCAAGGGGGAAAAAAATTGGATAATGATGAATTGTGACAGAATGCTCCAAAGAAACACAAGCTGTCTCCCCCACCGTGTTGTGCCCACCGTCGCTTCGCTGGAAAATATCCTAAGTGTGCGGGGGCCTTCTCCTTGGCACTTTACAGCTCTTCCCGAGAAGAGCCTGGTCTGCTTTTGTCAATGTTCTCGTTTCCTCTGCAAATGCAGCGATGCATCAGAGACCCAGGCGGGCACGCGAGCCAAGACGTCCTCCCGTCTCCCCTACACGACAGCGCCTCTTGTACCATGCGCCGAGCAGACGCCTTGCACTGCGGTGTTAGGATGCACACTCGGAAGGGAGAGAGAGGGAAGAGAGAAAAAAATAATGATTTTGCTGTGATAAGTGTCAACTCTGCCTGCATCTGAAAAGAACTTCTTGTTTTGCAAAACGGAACATTATCTGAATGTACAGAAGCAATAGATTGAAGCGAGAATGTTTCCAAGATCAGAAGTTGTTTGGCTGCCCGTGGAATCAACGTAAACAATCGTCCCTGGATGTTTCCTCACACCACACGAGGACCGGCTGAAAAATTAGCAGCCCTCGGAGGCTCTTTGGGACTTAGGCCAGTGCCCCTTCCCTGAGGAGAGCCCAGAATCACTCCCCTTGGCTGAGGAAGCTCATCTCCCTAATAACGTTTAAGAACAGGCAGGTCACCTGCTGGTTGGAGACACCTTGGGGTTAGGGCGTGATGGCCTTTAGGAAGTCGGCCATTTAAAGCTGGCCTGTGGCTTCTTGAACAGCAGCAAGTTTAGATGACGTGCCGAGAAGGTCCTCCCCCTCTCTGAGTGCCTGTGTGCCCATATGTGGAACAGGAAGCTGTCATGGGCCACCTCCACGTCTCCCTCAGAGGCTAAAAGCAGTGGCCTTCTGGGACTGGCACCACAGCCCAGGGACTGCCCAGGGTGTAGGTTAAGAAACACCCACCGAGGGGCAGATGAGCCTGGAGCCTCCTGGAAGACAGCAGACCTGGACACGGCTCACCCAGTGGAGGAACGGAATAGACATTCCCTTCCCAAGGTGGACTCCGGTGGTGTCAGACGTTGGGGGCGAACCAGATGGCCTCACACCAACCCTAGGAAGCAGGAGTTGTTCTCCTCATTTTAGAGATGGAGAAATGGAGGCTCAGTGAGGTAGAGTGACCTGCCCAGAAATCTAGAGTCATACTTGCCACTCTCTCCTCCCAACATCCAGTCTGGTCCCCAAGCCCCTAGTACCACCTCCAAAATACCTCTGGACTCTGTCACATATCTCTACCCCTACTGCCACCACTCGGTCCAAGCCACCACCATCCCTCCCTGGAATTGCCTACCAGCCTCCCTGCCTCTAGTCTAGTCTCCCCACCATCAGCCAGAGATCGCCTTCTAAAATGCAGCACCATGTCACCCCACTCAACCCTTCGGCGGCTCCCCATTGCCCTGGTGATGAAATCTAGGATCCTCAATAGGTCACTTATGTGTTTCATGGTCACCACCCACCTCTGTAGCCTCATCTCTGGCCACTTCCTTCCTCACACTCCAGCCCCAGCCATTGGACCCACTCAGTTTTCCCCAGGGGGCAAGTTCTCTTTGCTTCTGGTCCTTTGCACATGCTGTTCCCTTTGCCTAGTGAACCCTCTCTCCTCCCTCCCATTTGGTTCTATCACCTATCAGAGCCCCCTGGGTGTCACCTCTTCCAGGAGACTTCTGTGGCCCCCCAGCCCAGGTTGATCTCTCCCACCCTTCTTCCAGAGCCCCTACACCTCCTGTATCACATTCTACTGAAATGGCCCATGCGCTGTCTGCAACATCCACTGGCCCTTAACACCACAGAGGATGCAAGGACCACATCTGCCTTACTCATCATCATGCCCTGAGCACCTAGGACTGCACACAGTAGGCACTCCAGAACTCTTTGCTGGATGAATGATTGAATGAATGAACGAATGCATAAGTGAATGGGAGAATGAACAACATGGCCAGAGTGAGCTTTCCTTCTCCATATATCCAAATGTGTAAAAGGCACCAGGCGAGTCCATCAATAAGGCAGGCACTCGCTCCTCTCAGCCTGTCCTTGGCTGGGAGTCGGGTGATGGATTTCCGGAGGTGATGCATGGGAGCGTGAGAAGGGCGGAGTGGACGCATGGAAGAGTAGAATATAGATTTCTATAGATTAATCATTTGTCATTCCTGCCACTGGGCACACTCTCTCTCTTTCTCTCTCTCACACACACACACATGCTCCTTCCCTACCCGGTCCCCCCCTTCCAAAGAAGCACAACTCACACTGCCCTTGGACCAGGCAACAGGGGCACACACTCACAAACACACACGCATGCAGAGTCACAAACGCACTCAGAGAGACACTTTACACACATCTGCATATCACAAAAACCCTCAACACACAAATCCAGACATGTACTCTGTACCAAATCTTCACAGCTTCCCTACCACCTAGGACACACACGCGCGTGCACACACACACACACACACACACACATATGCAGGGGCGTACGTGCTCTGACATCCAGAGACAGATGCACACTTGCTCTTACACACAGAGGGGCACACAGAGAAACACACACTTACCGATGGACAGAGTACGTAAGAGTGCACACGTACTGTTACACACACACAGAGATGCACACACACAGGGTGCACACTTACTCTTATGCACACATGGAGGTGCACACTTAGAGATGCACAGCTACTCTTACATACCAAGGGACACATTTACTCTTGTGCACATACGGAGATGCACATTTATGCTTGCACACGTGAGGCGCACACTTGCTCCAACACACACATTCTCACATCTTCTCTCATTGCCTTAACTGTTCTCCCCTATTCCCAAGCTCCCATCAGTCTTCCTTACGGAGCTCTGAGCCCCTCCAGGACTGAGGCCAGGGCCCTGAGCACTCACCTCTTTCTCTCTAGGGGGGAAAACCAGTAAGGCAGGTGCCTGTTGGTTTATTTCTCATGTTGAGTCCCCCACATTAGAGGTAAAGGGAAGAGGGAGAAGCCAAGGTGAGCTCAGGGTGAAGTCCCCCGGGTTCCTCCGCTACTTGGGTTTCATGTGTGCCCTATGAGTCGCTCTTTGCAGGGTGCACAGTTACTAAAGAAGAAATTGACAAGGGGCAGTCACTCCATCATCCCAACTGAAGTGGGGAAGCCCCTGGCCTCAGCCTTTCCCGGGCCAGCCACTCCACTTAGTACTGGGAAGATAAGGGTCAAAGGAATACCTCTTCCCTCAGCACCCCACAGGTCCCTGCCCCTACCTTCCCACAGGCCCTGTCTGCCCTCCCTGGTGGCCCAGGCACCCTGAGGCACCTCCTCACCCCATCGGGCCTGCCCTCTACTCCAAGCTCTTGCAGTACTTCCCAAAGACCCCCACGAATGCCTCCTAGAGTCCCAGACTCAGAGTTTTCATGCATTTTTCCAAAGTTCAGAGCCATCATAAGACATACACACATACACACACACACACACACACACACACACACACACACACACAGTCCTTTAGCTTCCAGACCGACAAGCTATGTGAGTGCCTGGTGTTCCCTAAAGCCTTCGGGGTCATACCAGGCCGCCCCCCTCTGCCTCAACAGCACTTGGAGACTCTCACCCTGTGCCCTGTTCCCTCTCCCAGGTATCTCCTAATCCACAAATTCCCACACACTCCCTATACCAGTCATCTGCATAAACATTGAGTTTTTACCTTGCGCTGCCAGCAACATGGCCCTCAGCTCTCCTCCAAGCCTCCTTCCTAGCTTCTGGTTATTAGAAACTAAACACCTTAAATGTCCCACCTTGGGAACCTAGGTACCCAGGTCCCTGCCTGCTCCCCACAGGAAGCCACTCCTGAATTGTACTGTCATAGCCCAATCAGAATATTAGTCATTGCTCATTCACCTATTCACTCAAACACTTACCCTGGACACTCTGAGCTATGTCTTTCAGGTGCCTCCCCCATGGAGCTTGCCATCCATGGAGACCCAAACACTCACAGAAGGACCAAATCCAAGGGCAGAGAGATGACTCAAAGTCTCTTGCTGCAGGTCAATAAGTAATGACACCTGCCCAGATCCAGAGGCCCCATCAAGACTTAGGAAGAAAAGTTTGCAGCAAGGAGGCCATCTGATCTGTGCCCCTGCACCTAAGCATGGTGGATCCCAAACCTGCCAGGCAGAGGGGGGCAACCTCCAGCTCCTAAGCAACCCCAGAGATGCAGCAAAAAGAACCAGCCCTTGGTGACTGTGTCTGTTTTGTTCCCCGCTTACATGCCACATGCCAACTACTGTGCCAACCTCATAACTCTCTGAAGGCCTGGAGGTGAACCTATGAGCACACACGAATCCACTCAGGGGACACCATTGAGGCCCAAAGAGGTGAGTACTTCCTCCTGGGAGTCCTTGATCATCTTCCAGGGGGGATTTTAGGGGTACCAGAGAAGCTGGGCTGGTCCGTGGCGGGGGGGTTCTTGTGCCCTTTCTGCTGGACTCAGTTTCCTAGAACCTCTTATTTCTCCCTGGAGAGCCCTTCCATGCCAGCATCTCTGCGGATGCTGGGGCTGGGGTGGGGGCGGGGGGACAGTGCAGGGAACCACCTCCCATTGCTTTTGATCTCAGCCACACTCAAGCTGTTCCAGCATCCAGCTGCCTCTCTTCTGTCTCGCTTTGAAGTCCTTAAGTAAGGATGGCTGTAGATTACAGCCATTTCAGCCGCCTGGAGTGGGACCTTCTCAGGCTGCCTTCCCTCTGCTACTAGCTGTTTGCTCTATCTGGGGGTCCCTGAAGCCCCTGCTCCAGGCTGGCCAATGCCAGTGCTTCTCCCCCACCACACGTCCAGGGCATTCGTGCAGTAATGACCCCGCATCTCTTCATGTACCTTGCGCCCAGAAGAAAGCCTTGCAGTGACTTTACTGGCTCTCCAAGCACTAAGCTGAGCTTCCCCCTGGATGCATCCAAGGCCCTCAAAGTTCCCAAGTGTGGCTTGGGGAACTCTCCGTGGTGCTGAAGCCAGGTACCTCATCATGGTCATCTGAGAGTTTAAAATCAGCCACCCAAATTATGGTCCGCTCAGCACTGCACTGAACAGGAAGACGGCCAGCATCTCTCTTCTCTTCCTAATACAACTTTGATTTTTTCTGGGCAAATTGCCTCTCCCTCCTCCTTACCAAGGTTCTGTCTTTCATCTTCCTCTTCCCTCTCTCTGCTCTCTCTCCAGGCTCCACTACCCTTCTCTGCAGCTTAAACCTCCCAGTGCTACCTCTGACATGTTGCTGGCAAGCAGAGTGAACTTTTCAAAGCACAAATCATGTCGCTCCTCTGCTGTAAACCCTTCTCCAGCTTCCCATGGCTTCCACAGTAAAGATTAAACTCCTTAACTGCTTCACATACCAGGCCCTGCTTGTGCTGGTCTCAGCCTAGCATCCCAGCCTCATCCCACTGGCCTTCTTCCTGTCCCACTACATCCCCTTGCTCCCTTCCTGTGGACGGCCTCTGCTCACACATTCCCCTCCTCTCTCACCGTCTAATGCACTCACCCCGCAGAGCTCAGCCCCCAGCACAGCCTCCAGGAAGCTTAATCTGGCCCCACCATCCAGGTTAGGTCCTCCCAGGATCGCTTTCTTAGAATTGTTCTCCTTTCCTTCGAAGCACTTGCCTTGGTTTTAATTACTCACTCGTCTGTGTGATTAATTGACTAATATCTGCCCCAACATTCCCATTAGACTGAGAGAAAAGACCTCACGCGTGTTTATTCAGAGTCCTCACCAGAGCCTAACATGGCATCTTGACCACCATGGGCACTCGATACATATTCCTTGAATGAATGAATGAATGAATGCATGCATGGCTGAGAAGAGGCTCATCGCTATGCTGTGAGAGAGCTGGCAGCCCCTAGCCGGGCCATCCCAGCTCTCTAATCATGCCATGTTATCAGACCAAACATGGGGTTGCCTCCAAAGAAAAGAAATAAGAAACAGGTCCCTCCTCTCAGCCCCACTCCAACTGCTCAGAGCAGTGCCCCAGAAGGTCAGGTGCCGGACCTGTTCAAGTCTCAACTCCAGCTCTTCCTGAAATGGCACACGGTGATTGCAGGAGGGCCTGGGCCAGGAACCCCAGAACTTCCCAGCCTAGCCCTCCTTCTGGCAGGTCCCAGCTTAAACAAGCCACCTTCAGGTTTAGCATCAAGGCCAGAGAAACAGGTAGACCAGGAAAATTCTAGGAGCCCACAAGAGACGTTGTGGTGCTAGAAAGGGCCGGAACCTGGAAATTCAGACCCTTGACTTCAAATCTGATATTGACTCTCTCAGAACAGGACCTGAGGCTGTCACCTCCCTGCCTCATTCCTGTCCCCAGGCTGCCTTCATTCTGCCCCCAAGGTCTTTGGGAACAAAAAGAGCCCAGCATCGAGGCCTTTGGCTATCCCCCCTTTGAGGGTGGCAGTGGCTGTCCGCCCACTCCTCCTCCCCACCCAGGCCCCCAGCACATGCCCCACCCCACTGGGCTCCAGATTTTGTTCATGCTCTTCCATTCTGCTAGAAATTAAGATGCATTTTCCTTGGTTAGTCACCCCTGTGTCACTAAAACCCGGGGACAGAACCTACTTCTTGTCTTCCAACCTTTTCCTACACCTTTTCAAAGGGAAGGGGGAAAAAGCTCACGGCGACACCCCCTTGCAGCTCCAGGCGCTTTAATGAATTCCAGCCTTCAGGGAGAACGACGGCTGTGTTAACGGTGCTAGTGAAAAATGAGGGGAGGAACAGTGAAGCAAATTCCTTTTTATTGACTTTTAGTGAGCTATTTAATCCAAACAGCTCATTATCTGCAATATAAATATACTATATAATGGATTTTGCAATAAGAACAATTAGTTTTGCAATTAGCATGAGAATAAGCTCTCCCCAACTGCAGAGAAGGCAAGGCCCAGACATTGGGGGTTGGGGAACTGGGTTGGAAGGGGTGGGAGGGGAGAAGTGAGGAAGCAGCCCTGCAGGTGGAGAGGGCGGGGCCCTGTCCCCCTCCCAATTCCACTTCCCAGTGTAGCCCTGGGTTTGCGGGGGCATTGCCGCTAGACAAGACAGCAAAGCCACATTGGTTAAAACAGGCTTTCGGCAGATCTGGGATCAAGGCTCCGCTCCATCACCTACCAGCTGTGCAACCCTGGGCAAGCCACTTAAGCTCTCTGAGCCTCAGCTTCCTCATTTAAAAAAATGAGCATTGCTATAGGACTTCTTCGTGCAGTTGTTATGAGGCTGACGTGAGGTGATGTACCAGTTCCTGGCACAGGATGCATCCTCAGTGGATGCTTCGGAGGGTGCTGAGCTGGGATTTCTTTGCATCTCCTTGGCCAGCCTCCAGGAATCACATCTGTCTTACTCACCACTAAATCCCTGCTGCCTGGCCCAGTACATAGTGGGCACTTAATAAATATTTATTGACTAAGTGTTGCTAAGTAAACAAAATTCAATGGCTGCTTGGCCCAGTGCCTGGTACATAGTAGGCACTCAATAAATATTCCCTGAATAGATATTGCTAAGTAAATGAAAGCAGTGGCTGTTTCCCTCCTGAAACGGGGCAGCAGCCTCGTCTCAGGAAGCTGTGCAGATAAGCAGAGTGACAAAGGCCAGTCTGCAAAAACAAAGTGTTCTCTGCAGGCCCCACATCTAGACTCCATTTCTTGAATTTCCCAGCCCAGCTCTCTCTGCCATCTGCCTCGGCTAGCTCTTCACAGAGTCAGGGCCTCCTGCCCACATCCCCTCTTCTCTGCCACCAGAGTCTTCCTGAACATAGTTCGGGTTCAGCCCTTGTCCTCCGGCTGCTCCCAGTCCCTGCCCTGCCCGGACTGGAATTTTGAGCTCACTGGTGCTCACAGGCAACGGGAGAAGCGCCCTTTCCAAAGGCGAGTGAAAGGGCTTTGGGTTTTCCAAATAACCCCACACGCAAGCAAGTGCAGCAGTTAAGACACCCACTTTTAACCAGACAGCCTAGGTTTGTATCTGGGGGCTCCATTTTCTAGCTACATGATGTTGGACAAGATCCTTAGCCTCATTTGACTCATCTGTAAAATGGGAATGATAATAATGTTCCTTATATTCTGGAGTTTGAGGGAGAAGTAAATAAGAAATCCACGGGAAGCACTCACCACAGTAAGGTCTCAACAGGTGTTAACTAGCAGCGTGGTTACCGCCCTCTGCTGCGGATTGTCAAGACCACACGTAGACCACATGCCTGGGACCGGACTCCACCGCCTCCTGGCCTCTCTCCTGCAAGCTTTGCTCAAGGTATTTCACCTCTTAGTCCCAACCAGGTGGCAAGCTCTCTCTTAGATTCTTCATACACATTAGCCCTTGCAGGTAGGTAGGTTTAGGTGTTATGCAGGTGAGGAATCCAAGCCTCAGGAGGTGTGGGGACTTGTCCAAGGTCATACCGATGGCCAGCGGTGGAGCCAGGACTCAACTCCAAATCTTTCTAAGCTCCAACCTCTTCTCTCACATTTAGGGGCTAAATGTGTCCTGAAGAAATGAACAAAAACAAGGAAAGAGACGAATCCTTTTATTTAAATCTCCAGATGTTGTACCCTGAGCCCCGGGGAGATAACTGCTCCAATGGCTGGAGCACGCCTGTGTGGGTGAAGGTGACAGTGCCCCTGAGTCAACCCAGGGACGCATTGTCTTAGGCACTAGCAAAGACCAGCTGGCTGTGCTCACCGCAGAAGTCCTGACCTTGGGCTGAGGCTGAAATGACCTTCAGCCCCCCACAACGTCCGGCTGCCGATGAATGCTCAAGCATGTGTCACACACCAAAAAACAGGCAGAAAACAGGAGTTTCCCTGCAAGTGAACACACTGGCCAAGAAGACCCGGCCACAGCCCTGCTGAGGAGGGAGGGTGGCGAGAGGCCCTCCAAAGATGCCAGTCACCCCAAAAACTGACGGGAATCTCTCTGGACGTAAACCAAGAACGCTGGCTTCAGAGATGCCCAGCCCCAGGTCCAGTCCCAGTTCTGTTATTTGATGTTCTGCAAATAGTCGCTCGTTCTTTCTGAGCCTCTGTTTTCTCATCTATAAAGTGGGGGCAGGAATACGCTACCTCCCAGGGCAGGAGCAAGATACAGCATGGAACGTGCAAACACATTCTTGGCACCTACCAAATGGAAGCTCTTACTGTCCCTATTACTCTTTAAAAGGCATGGCACTGGCAGGCGCGGTGGCTCACGCCTGTAATCCTAGCCCTCTGGGAGGCCGAGGTGGGAGGATCGCCGGAGCTCAGAAGTTCAAGACCAGCCGGAGCAAGAGCGAGACCCCATCTCTACTAAAAATAGAAAAATTAGCCAGGTCTGGTTGAGTGCACCTGTAGTCCCAGCTACTCGGGAGGCTGAGGCAGTAGGATTTCTTGAGCCCAGGAGTTTGAGGTTGCTGTGAGCTGTGATGACCCCACGGCACTCTAGCCCAGGTGACAGTGTCTCAAAAAAAAAAAAAAAAGCATGGTGCTAAGACACAGGTAGTGTGTGGCATCCTGCCTTTCTGGGTCTCAGTCTGCCCTGCTGTTTGAGACGTCTGGCCAGGTGGAGCGGTGCCCTTCCTCTCTCCCTGCCCTTGCCCCACTGCAGCCGCCCCCGAGCTGTCTGGTTCGTGTCCGGCTGGGCCGGGCCCTTTCTCAGGAAAGCAGAACGGAGCGCTGTTAGTCACAGCGCGGAGAGGCTCCATCCATCCGAGCAGGCCAGCGGACGCGGAGAGGTCATCTCCATTACAAACTGGCTGTGATTAAGCCATTACTTACCGTAATGGGATCCTTTCAGTCGGAGGTGATGCCTGCCACAGCCGATAAGCCGCGACGGCCACCGCGGCCCGGCAGGCTGCAATAACACAGGCTCTCCCCTCTGTGACAGGTTCAAGCTCTCACGCTCATCGAAAAGTCCATTTTCCAACACAACTGGGTACACTTCCCCGTGACAAATGCCTGTTCGCCTTTAATCTGTTACAAGCCGAAGAGGCCCAAAGGAAGCACTCCATCACGGGAAGAATGTTTCTATAAGCGGGCTCTTCGAGGGCCCCCGAGTGAGGGCCGCGGTGGCATGTGGATGGGATGTCTGCGCATCTGTGGGGTGTGCAGGCGGGTCCGGGGATGTGCCTGTGGCGTGTGGGTTTGGGGTGGCTGTGGGGGTTCACACAGGTGCGTGGGGACGTACCGTCATGTGCCCGTGCTTGCGGAGGGCAGGAGGGGGTCTGGTGTCCGCGTGTGCTCATGTGTGTGAGTGCACATGTATGTCTGTGAGCGAGGCAGGAGGGGGTGTAAATATCTGCAATGTGTGAGGGACAATGGAGGCGTTCAGAGGTGTGTGAGGACCCCCGGGGCTTCTACAAGTGTGCACAAGTAGGGATGTGTGTGTGCACACGAGCGCCTAGGTGAGAGCCTGAGGGGGTGTGTGGGGGCCTGGATGAGGCCCTGGGTGTGTATTTGCGTGTGTCTGGGTGAGGGCCTGTGTGTGTGTGTGTGTGTGTGTGTGTGTGTGTGTGTGTGTGTGTGTGTATGGGCA
Source organism: Propithecus coquereli (assembly GCF_000956105.1). NCBI lineage: Eukaryota > Metazoa > Chordata > Mammalia > Primates > Indriidae > Propithecus > Propithecus coquereli. The sequence goes on along the minus strand of NW_012148052.1, from coordinate 5,250,983 downwards.
AAGACCTGGGCGTGTGCATGCTTGCATTCTTGTGCACGTGTGTGGCGTGTATGTGAGCATTCATGCGTGCGCCTGAAGATTGAGAGAATGGGCCTCCCCAGTGAAACCAGCTTTCCCAGGGCCCACCAGCGACTGTTTCCGTACAGTCCCCAAGGCCTCCTGGGAAGATGGGTGGCGGCCCTAAGCACAGGCCCTCAGGTCCTCATAGTTCATACTGAGGTTGTCCCAACACCTGGAAGGTGCCTGGAAGGCTGGATGCACCCTGAGCCGGGTGGGATTGGGGGGCGGGGGCATCAGTGGCCAGAGATCCCCTCCCCCAGGCTAGATTCTGGGTGCAGAGTCAGGGTCCCAGAGAATCTCAAGATGGGGACCTCTGAGAAGGGGCATTCAGTTCCAGGTTGAGGCCAGAGACTGCCCGAGCCATGTCCATCTGGGGACAGCCGTGGGGGCGGGGAGGAGCAAGGCAACCCTGGGGCGGCCACAGAGGCCCTCGCCGTGCCAGAGCTGCCCATCCAGCCTGGACACCGGGGCTCACAAGAGCCAGACAGGATTCACCCCGGGTAGAGAAGGGGTGGCCACCTCGTGCCGGGGGGTTACTAAAAAGGGATGCTGCAACCTGGGTCTCCTTGATCTTCGGATCTGAGGAATGCGCCCCGATGCTGGAGAGAGAAGGAAAGAGACATGCAGGGAGGACCCAGCAGGTGCCCCACCATGTCAAGTGCTTTACGCACGTGGTCTGGCTTGACGACCGTCATTAATGACACCACATGTGCTCCCCCTTAGCAGGCGCAGGCACTGTGAAAAGTGGTCTGCAATCAGAATCCCCTGAATTTTTTTTAAAAAAATCTTTACTGAGGACCTACTCTGTACCCACCACACACTTGGTGAGCATTATTTATTATGATTGTGCACATGATTATTATAAATAGTGGCCGTTAATCGATCGCTTCCTCTGCGTAAGGCTGTGTATGTGCTTCACACACGGTCTCATTTGCAAGTAGTATTAGTGGTAACCAGTGGCTTATTCAGCCGCTAACGTGAGCCGTACATCCATAGTATTATCACATCAGTCCTCCCGGAGGAGGGCGAGGGCAGGGCGGGCGGCCAAGTGCCCCAGGTCCTGCAACCAACAAGTGGAGGCTCCAGCACAGGAACTATGGCCTGTCTTCAAGAAGGCTCCTTGAGAGAAAGTTCTAGCGAGAATATCTCCTATGCCTGCCTCCCGCCTGCAGCCTCACACCACTGAGCAGATGGCAAGGCCAGGGTGCACTTGCTTGTGGGCTGATGGAGACTGTGCTAAATTCATTAAACAGTCAGATCAGTGGAACCCACCCAAGTCCTCCACTCAAACAGAAAACAGTAGTAAGTGCTACGGAAAACCTCCTGATCTTTGCATTCATACCAAAAAAGCATTCCACGACATAAAAACAGTAGCATCTGCGTTGTGGTGCCCAAGGTCACAGAGCGAGGGAAGGTCAGAGCCAGGATTCAGTCCAACTCACCTGCCGCCGCCACGCACTCTCCCAGAGATCCTCGACTGGGGGCAGCATGACTTATTGTTCTCAGTTCCAAAGAGAATATGCTGGAAAATGTATGGTTGTGCCTCCTGTTGAATGTTTACTCTATTTTTTTGAGGAGATACGTGCAAAGGAAGTGGCCAGGGTGAGGCCCGGATGAGGGCAAGGATAGAAAGAGGAGATGCAGGCAGGAGTGGGGACCTGTGACCTCGAGGACAGAGGGCTGTGGGCTGGGGCTGGTGGAGGTGGGGGCAACAGAAGACAGGAATTTCCTGGCAGCAGTTGTTCTACTGGGGAAGGGGAGAAGGGGACAGAGGAATGAAACTCAGATCTATTGGCACCGAACGCACACAAGACCCTTATCCTCATAATCCCGTTTAATCACCCCACTCCATAAAGTAGAACATCAAATGCCCATCCCACAAGTTCCACCAATGAGGGTGCTGAAGCTCAGAGAGTTTAAGTAATATACTCACGATCACACAGCTCATCAGTGGAGAAACAGGATATGAAGCCGGATCTGGTGAGCTCTTTTCCTTACACATTAAATTTTGAGCAACTGTGCGCCCAACTTCCAAGCCCTCCTGGTGTAACCATGGGCCCTGAGCCTCCCCAGCCTCAGGGTCCTCAGCTTTCAGCTCCCTTGTGAGCACTGCTCGACAATCTGAGGCACCAAAGACGGAACCTGGAATCTCCTACCCTGAGAGCCAGGGGCCTGTGCCTCCACTCTCTGCCCCAATCCTCCTTCCCAGAGTCATGGGCTGGGACCCTCTCTGCTCTTGCAAGGAGCTGTCTGCTTCCCCACACCCACCCCAGGCCGCTCCTCTGCTGGCGTGGGTACCCCCCGCTCCCACGCCCATGCCCCAGGCCAGAAGGACCAGGGAGGCCTTTCTCCTCCCTCATCCAAGCCCCGGTGGCCTTCTGCTCTGTCCCGCACATTCCATGGAGGAAAAGGATCCAAGTTTGACCACCTGGGACTCCTTCCTCACAGGTGGCCCCTTCTCTCGGGCATGATCTTGTCTGAGTTAGACCCTCCCCGGTGGACACTTAGTTCGCCTCCGGAGGTAGAAGTGACCTGCTAAGTGGACAAGTGAAACTCCTATTCATCCTTCGATCTCAGACCAAACATCACTTCCTCAGGGAAGCCCTCCCTGACCCATCCCTGGACTCTCACTTGTCCTGCAGAGAACTCAATACAACTTACAACCAAATATAAAATAGCGTCGTTCAGCGTTCTACATGTCTCCCCCGGGAGGCTGTGCACGCCACAAAACAAGGTCTGTGTGTACCGTGTTTGCTCAAGAATCCCGGCATTCACACGTGGTAGGAACGCAGTAAATATGTATGGAATGAATGGTAAAAAAATGTTGCGGACAGAGCTGGGGCTCCTTCTCCAAGCTCCCACAGTCCCCTGGACACAGCTTCCTTCCTCCCCTCTCGCACTGCGCCCTACGCCTCTACTTCACGTCAAGCTCACAGCACAAGAGCTGTGCTCAGAATTTTAGAGTAAGATATTTTATATATATAATTTTTAAACCTATATATTTAATTTATCTTGATGAATAGGAAGATGTGGCAATGTCAGGCCCCATCCCCACCTGGCAACAATCAGGTAGAGCTGAGTGGCAGCCCTCTAGATGGGGACCCCAGTCTCCAGGTTGCCCAAGGCCCCCCAACTCGCTGCTCACATCAAATCACCAGACCCACTTTGCTCATCTCCACCACCTGCCTGGCCACGGAAGGCACCTGGGCTTGTGCCCCCTGCTCTGTTTCCATAACCCTGCCCTCCCCAGCCCGCACTGTGAGTGTCCCCCGCATGGGGCCTGCCCAGAGCAGGTGCACAGTAAGCGTGGCTGAACGAGTGAATAAAAGCCAGAGAAAAAAGTAGTTCCAGGCAGTGGCGAGAGCAAGTGGGGTAAACTTGCGCGTTAAGGGAAGAGAAAGCCTTCCCCAGGGAATGGGAGCAGCGGATTAGACGCTCTTTAGAGATTAGTTAAGAAAAGATAATTGAGTGTACCAAACACTTTGTATTCTGTCTCATTAGCTGCTGTGATGCTTGCCATGCTTAAAAGTTGGGGGTGGTAAGTAGGTTAATCTCATTGAACTGGTTTAATAAATAGAAATCCATTTTTAAACATCTCCCAAGCATGGAAATCCTCTGCTGTGTCCTGGCTGGGGCGGGCGGCCTGGGACTCTACTGCCACCTGGTGAGAGTGGGTGTATATTGCAGGAAGAGTGCTCTAAAAGGAAACCGCTGCTGGGGAAAGCACAGAAATTGTCACCATCCTGGACCCTCCCCGGGCAGAAACCACCCTAACAAAGGGAAGGCACCAAGGAGGGCAGAAATGACTGGTTTAGAGGAGAAATTAAATTTAGCGCAACTCAAAACACGATTACTCAGTATGTGAGGTACCTGAGCTGAAAGCATCCAACCTTCTGGGAGCGTCTACCTGTAGTCAAGACAGACACACATAACTCACTCAAAGGCCCGAGTCCAGAACTGCCAGACCCTTCTGCGTGTGGGTGCTTCTGCTCAGTTTGAGCTCACAACCAAGAGCTGGCAAGTACGGACCAGGCACCATGTAAAGTGATTTTTATACATTTTTCTCTTCTCCAGTAAATCACGGCAAGCTTTTGGAGTCCTGTTACTATCCCATTCTGAAGATGAGGAAACTGAGGCTCAAAGAGGTGACACCCTGTGCCTATGGTCAAAGAGCCGCCCTGGGTGGCAGAGAAAGGACTCAGATTTGCTTTCGGTCTTGCTGACTCCAAACCCTTTGCTGTTTCTTTACAGCTTCCCACCTGCTGTGAACCCTCAGTGACCCGCTTTGGGATTCCAGAGCCAACTTGAAATCAGCATCTCCCACTCCTGGAATCTCAGCAGGTCTCTGGAAGGACTGGATAGGCACAAAGAAGAAGAACAGAACTGCCTGCTGCCTACCTTGGTTCTCCACCTTCCTGTTCCTCCCCCACAGCCTTGATTCTACAATGTCCTCACCCTCCAGGGATTCTTGTGGACCCTGCCTGTCCCACAGGAGGCTGGCTCTGTCCTGAACCCTCAGTCATCGCCACACCAAGTTCACAGCCCATCTGGCAGCGTGGACCCTTGTTTGCTGATTGGCAAGTTCCCAGTATGGGCTTGTCCTCCCCGGAGAGAAATACAAAACCATAATTGTCCCCAGATTGGCCTGTGTTCTTTGTGGAAAGAAACAATACACAGCCTTTGTGTGTAAAAGAAAAAATTACTGAAACAAAAAAAAAAAATTCCAGTTCACACTCTTTTGAATTGAGAGAAATAAGTAAACACTATTTCCCAAATCTATGTTCACTAGAAAGACTCCTTTTATTATATTTATGCAAAAACATGAGCCAAATCTCATCCTACGCCAATATAAGACACATTCGATGATAAAAATGCAAGCGCTGTTTGCAGAGAATTATAAAGGATCAACTTCTGGCCTATTGTGAGGAGTAGTTTAAAATTAAGACTTTTAAGCTTCATGTATCCCAATTTTATTTTGCAATAATCCATGCCTTTAACGTACTCTGTTTATATTTGCTCCGAATAATGTAGCCAAAAATCCACTGAACATTGATTGTAAAAAGGGTAACTCATTATCTGCTTTCGCCCAGAAATAACAGAGGAAGAAAGAAAGGTGTTTGCTTGTGCTCCCACAATTCTTTGGAAATATTTGCTTTCAGACATTTTGTAATATTGTGAAGCATGCATATTTCTGCACAGGAGCTTTGTAATCTTAAAAAGATACCAAAGGAGTAGAAAGGAGACTAAAGAAGGTTTGTAGCCCAGGTCACGGGAGAGCCTAATCTGCATACCCACCTCAGGAATTCTGGGACATTGCCATAGCCCTCCAGAGAGCATTGACATGAGGGGTCTCCAAGCAAGGAGGACTTTGGGAGGTTGCTGGAGGGATCTCACATACCAACCCCATGGCTGTGACAGGAATATGGACAGCCCTTCCCCGTGCTGAAAAGGACACTCTGGGGAAGATGAGGGGTGGAGTGTGTTACAGGAAAATCACCCTAAGCCAAAAGTCAGTGAGCATGTGAGTCACCTAACAGCAGCCATCCACAGCTGCCTCAGTTGTCTTTGATGGTAGACCAGGAGGAAAATCTGCCAGCACCTGGGTAGAGTCCTCGACTACAAGTTCCTTCCTGCCATCCCCCAGTTTCTGCATGAACCTTCAGGTTCCTGGAGCAGTCCCGCTTTTGGGATTTGCGTTCACAGCCTGACCACCAACCCCAGTTCTGCTCCTACATCTCCCCTTCCTTGCCTTTCTTATCTTCCCTTCATCCATCTGGCTCACTGATGGATGTATTCCCATTACTGCCAACGGTCACATTAAAACTCTCTGACCTTTCTGAACCCTTTTTTTCCCTCTTTCCAGAGCATTCATACTTACACACTGAATGCGCACCCTCCTCAAGGGCTTCCGCCAGTGTGCCGGGGAGTATGTAGAGCCACATGACAGACATGGCTCATCTTGCTGACATTGAAATTACCCAATGGCGAGTCACTTAAAACACTGTCTTTGTGTTAAAAGACACAACATGGGTACATGATGGAACAGAATGCAAAATGCACATGAATTTTTAAGCTATAGTAAGACTTTAAGTACATTCTGAGCTTGCGGCGGCTGCTCTAAGCTACATCCTCAAGCCCCCGGGGTACCTGTTTACTCTCTTTTGCTGCCATTAGGTTTTGCTTTAGTGCAAAAGTTTGAGAAGCTCTGACTTGAGTGGGAAAGTTTGAGAAGCTCTGACTTACTTTATCACATAAAATCCTCAAAACAGCCCTTTAAAAAGCAAGGCGGATTTAGAGATGGCGAAATGGGAACTTGCCCCGAGTCACCAGTGAGCAGGTGTCAGAGCCTAAGTGCCTGTCCAGGTATTCTAGCTCTAAGCCAAGTGCTCATTCCACACCAGGCGCCTTCAACCACTTGGGGCAGGAAGGCCCTGGAGACAGGTAGTGGGGGGCCAGAGGTAGGGGGATGTTTTGAGATTCCTTAAAGCCCTCCCGTGCAACTGGCGGCTTCAAAACTCACCGACGATAACAAGAAAGCCACTTGTACCCGCTAAATCTATTGAAATTTTAAAAACTTAATAATATGACAAGCAGGTGCTTTGCGTCTAGGAAGCCTAGACTGAGGTGCTGCAATTACGGTGTCACCCGGGAAAGCCACTGTCAACTCTGCCACCACCACGCCCAGGCTCAGAGGCTGAGGGCAGAGAGGCTGGCGGTGAGACTCAAAGGGCAAAGGTGGACACAGGGAAGGAGTTGGGCCTGGCCTTGTTCTCGGTGCCCCCTGTCATCAGGGCAGCTGCTCCAGCTCCCAGACCTCTGGGTCCAGCAGGACTCTGGAGTCAGTGGCTGGATGGCCGGCTGGAGGCAGGATCTAAAACTGGGTCAGGCGGATTCCTAACCCTGCGCCCTGGCGCCTTAGGCCCCCAGCCTGAGGTTGTGAAAGGAGTCCCTGGTGGCCCCGTTTCTCTGAAAGGAGTTGCACAGCCTGGGCCAGTGCCTTCCTCCCTCTGGTTCTGCTACACGGGCTCACTCGAGCACAGTGGTTGAGCCCAGGGGTTCTGGAGCCAGGGCTACCTGGGTTCTAATTCCGGTGTTTCTATTGACTAGCTGTGTGGTCTTGGGCCTGTTACTTAACTTGCCTGTGCCTCAGTTTCCTCAGCTGTAAATGAAGATATCTGTGCCTCGCTCAAAGAACTGTTAATCCACATACAGCACTTAGAACTGAGCCTGGTGCAAGTCAGTGCTCAATACAGGTGAGATGTGACTCTACAAAAAACGAGCATGAGGGAAGGTACAGTGGCCCCGGGGACCCCTCCTGCCCTTGCAGCAGCGCGTCTCTGATCGGTGGGTGGGAGGGGAGCCCACACACAGGGGGCCACCTGCCAGGTCAGACTTAAACAGCTGCCCCGTTTGTGCACAGCTGGCAGCAAAGTGGGGATCGTCTGCTACTTCCCCGTCTCTCCAGGGCCCCGGGATCGGGTGGGAAAAGCTTTCACGAGGAATCACCAGGGCCACAGAGAGGTGGGAGAGGTGTTTTAGACAAGGCAGTTAGAGAAGGCCTCTCCGATAAAGAAACAGGGAAATATCTATTATATATAAATAATATTTATAATACCATGAAAGTAAAAGTAATAGTTATTAAGAAATTAAGAAGCAGGCTGTAGGATTATCTGAGTGAAGAGCATTTCCTGGAAGAGGAACCAGCACGTGCAAAGGCCCTGAGAATGGGACAAGCGGAGGACTTTGGCTTTTATTCTCAGTGTGAGAACGTAGATGACTCTTTAGAGCAGACAGGATAGTAGATACCAGTCCTGCCTGTTAAACTCAAACATGGGAATCCAGGAATCCGGAGGGTCCAAGGTCACTGACCACCCTAAAATCTCTTCCAATTCTATAGAGACAGAAAAAACCAATAGATTGGATAGTAGCTCAGAGGATATTAAAATCCCTGTTTTTGTTATTAGAAAGAAGGGGGAAAAGAGCGCGAACAACACAGCCTCCTCCTCATGCTGAACAGTCTCATTTACTGCACAGATCACAGAGGCTGGTAACTCAGACGTGGTTAGTGGCAAATGGAGAAATCAAAGCAAAATAAGTTAAAAAGAGACACAGCAAAGAAGAGAATGTTCCTCCTAAATCAGCCTTTTCAAACTGCTTCAGGGCACCCTGGAGGCTCCCGTGAAATGCCAGGCACAGGCCCGCCAGTATTTCCGACGCGGGCGTGGCCCCACCGAGGGCACGCAGGGTTTCTCCCCGGCCCCCGGGAGTTCAAATTCTCCCCGCTCACAGGTGGCTGCCCCTGAGGAAGCACGTACCGTGGGCTAGGTGTCGTACTAGATGCCTTACCTGTGTTGTCTCATTTAATTCCCAAAAACTCCTGGGAAGTACGGATTACTTTCCCCATTTCAGAGATAGGAACACTGAGTCTCAGAAAATGTAAGAAACGTGCCTGAAGGCATGCAATTTAAAGTAACTTGAAACCTGGCCACTTTAGAACAGTTGTAAGGTCTTGGTTAAGAGTGAAAAGATTGGCCCCGAAACAGGAGACTGGGATGTTGAGGCCAAGCCTCGAAGAGAGGAAGGAAGAAGAGAAGCGACATTACTGCGCACTCACTACGTGCCAGGCACAAAACAGGGCATCTTTCTCCTGTGTCCGGCTCAGTCCTTACAATTATGTGCAAGGCAGGGATTGCTAGTCCTACACGAGGACGAGGAAACAAGCTCAGAGGGATGGATGCACTCGCCCAGGTTGCCAGCTGGTAGGTAGCAGAGCCCCCCGGAACCCACAGCCCCACCGCACCCGGCCATGGCACCTGGATTGCTGGGACCAGCCTGTCCTAGGAATCACAGCGCCTGGGATGAGGCCCAGCTTTCCCAGTGACTTTCTGTGTGACCTGGGGCCCATTGCTCCCCTCTCTGGTCTCAGTTTTCTCATCCATGAAGCGAGGAGTGGGTAAGGTGATCCCCAAGGGCATAGGCTTCCTTAGGTTGGGCTAAGTGATCTGTCTTGAATGGATTATCCAAGGCATCCGCCCAATGAAAGAAACTATGTTGGCTTTTTGTACATAAAATAAAATTTTAAAAAAACAAAACAGACCAAGACTGGTCATTTGCTGATTCCTCCTGCCCTGGGCAGGGCATGGAGAGAGCCCCACGATCCCTGCTGCGTGTGTGGGGCCACCTCTCTGAGCTCATGGAGCCTCCCCACCCCCAAGTCTGCCAGTCACCAGCCAGTTCCCTCCATCCCCTTGGCTCCGCGTGCCTCGGCCCCATCGTCTCCACCCCAAGGCATGCGCCTGGGCCCTGACCCTGCACGGTGTGTCCCAAGGGCCACGCAGAACCTAATGCCTGGTCCCCTGGCCCCGGCTTCTTCCCTCCAGCCACGCACTGCCTGGGTGGCCCGAGGGATCCCTGTTGGGTCATATCCGTCGCGTGCTCCAAATCCTTTGAAGGCTCCCGAAGGCCAACAGAATGCATCCCTTAGCCTGACATTTAAAACCCTTCGAGATCTGGTCCTAGTCAGCCTAAATTGATCAACTTCCATCCACCCTCCTCCTCCTCACCCTCACCTCCGCGGCAGTCGCGTTGTCTGCCAGCACCTGCTGTTCTTCCCGTCGGGAATTCCCAGCCCGCTCCACTCTGTACCTTCATTCCAACACCCTCCTCCCTAACGCCCTCCTCCCTGACGCCCCAGGGAGGTCACAGTCCTTCCATTCTCTCCGCTGCCATGGGGCACCTTGTACAGACCGTGATTTATTCGACCCCATACCTCGGTACCTGGCACCACGCCTGACATACAAAATGGATGGAGATGCATATTTGATGGATGAATGGAAATTTGGCATCTCATTCTCTCATGGACCAGGGATTTTTTTTTTTCATCTAGAATGTCAAGCTGCCCGAGAAAGCTCTGTCCATCACCCCGAGCGCTGCTACCCACACGGCAATGCCTCCCAGCGTCTGCTTCGCACACGTACATTTGTCTTGCCAGCTGGGTGCCCCGAATTCTCACTCTCTCATTCCGCTCCTCCCCAGCTCTGGGAGGACACGAGCCTCTCTCACCTCTCCTTGGTCCATCTCCAACCTGGGGCTCTCTGTCCAGGGGCAGACCAGAGAGGAGAGAATGAAAAGCGTGTGGATGGAGGATGTGAGAAGTCGCTATAACGAGTTCCTTGCGACACACACATCTGTGTCTTAGGAAAGGAGTACAACCAATGAGACCTAAATAAATGACAAGGCATCCAAACCTGGAGGCTCACATGTAAAATGACAAGGTAGATCTACAGATTCCGCTCAGCAATGACTGTGGACTATTGTAAAGCGAGAAGCCAGGATGGAATCGGTTTGTACAACCTGACCCCGTTCTGGCAAACAGAAAACGTCTGAATAGCTACACACTCAAAGGTCATGGGGTCTATTTCTGGATGGAGGGGATTATGGATTATTTTCACGTTTGTCTTTAAACTTTTACACTGTCTGGTGGGTTTTGATTTTTTACAAAGAGCATGAATTTTTATGTTCAGAAAAACAATGATGGTATTTTCATATTGAAAGAGGAAGAGGAGGATGAGGAGAGCAGAGAGAAGAAGAGAGAAGGAGGAAGAAAAGCTAAACTGGAGAGATGAAGACAAAGATAACTGCCCCCAAAAGATGCTCTGAGCTTCTCCTCCAACCCAGGATCTGCCGGTCCTCATGAGGCGCCCACTGCCCAGGACAGACACCCGATCTTGACTCCAGGACTCACCTGGTCCCGTTCTCCTGCCTCCAATGTGCTCCTCTGGGACCCCGGCTTCCTTCTGGAGCCCAACACTCAGCTACGCCTTGGGCTCACAACCCTGCCCTGCCTTTGGCTGAGGTCAGAGTGATCAGCAAGGCTGTGGGCTCATCTTACTCTGCACAGCACACCAGGACAGGAACCCAAGCCCTTTTCCCTGGTCCCTACACGGGGAGACTCACACGGTGACACTGCACCAATGGCCAGCGTGGCGCCGTCTGCAAATGTATTCCTTTAAGGCACAGATGGGAACCCACGAGGGAGGGTTTGAGTTGGTCAAAGCCTTGGTGTGAATCTGCAGGGCCCAGGGCTTCCGTGCAGAGGCGGCAGCAACGTGCCGTCACCAGCATAGGTCCTGGCCCACTCTAGTAGCAGTGTCAAGGTGGCCTGGTTGTCTAGCTTCTCTGCACTCTGTTTCGTCACCCGTAAAGTCGGGGTACTGATAGTAATAATACAAATGTCACAAGACTGTTGAGAAGATTGAACCAGGTCACGTTTGTAAAGTACTTAGCGCAGTGCCAGGCACGCTGTCAGCACTTGAGGAATAACAGCTTTCATTACTGTGGGCGGGATCGTTCTAATCCCGCTGTGTGTAAGTCATGTGCATGGCCAAGGCCGTCAGCAGTCCCGCGACCAACAGGAGCTGGTGCGTCCTCATCCGTTACCATTAGGAGGGTGGCAACGCCTGAGGGACTCCGACGGAGGGAAATAGATGGGGTTCACGTATGGGGGAAAGAACCGTATTTGTCAGGGGAGGATTTTTGCACAAGAGAAATATGAAGTTTTCTTTTAGCTCATCCTCTTTCCTCCTCAAGAACATCCAGCTTTATTAAAAATATAACGAGGAGGATGGTTCCCACCTTCATCATGGCTGGTTAGGGAACAGAAGATGCCAAGGCAAAGGAGGAGGAAGAAGTCATCTGTCCATGGGGGCCAACAGCTCAGGACATCTCCAAGGAGCTCCCGGGGGCACAGTCCGTGCATGTGCATGTGCTAAGCAGCAAGAGCGCTCCAGCCGGGTCAGCTGCACGGGCCCCGTGTGGGACCTGGACACTGACAGGGCTTCATGGACCTTCCACTGCAACCCAGCTGTGGCTCAGAGCCACACCAACGCTTTCCGCCTGCATCAGACAGTCCCTTCCATGGCTCAGGACCCCATCCTTCCTCAGTGCACAAATCTGTGTGGATTCCTGCCGAGAGCTGGGAGAGATACAGAGATGAAATGGACGCAGACTCTGGGGGGAGGGTGGGGGGGACACATGTCCTCTAGCCAGTGAGATGTGGCATGTGCAAAAATAAACCCAAGTCATGTCAATCTGTCATGTCACTCTTCTGCTGGAAAATCTTCAGGGCCTCCCTACTGCCTGCATGACAGTGTCCAAATGCCCGAGCATGGCATCCAAATCCTCTCGCAGCCAGCCATGACTGACCTGCTCCACCTCACACCAGCCCCATTTCTCCTCCTCTCTTATCGCTCTGTCTCCTCTATCCCAGCCGTGCTGAGCACCAACTTGTCCATGCCTCTGGGTCTTTGCCCATGCTGTACTCTTCTCCATTTAACAAGCTCCTACACCTCCCTCAATACCATGTTCAAATGCCCACGCCTCCATGTATCTTCTCGAGCAACTTCAGAAAATTTTGGTGTTTTTTATTTCTGTGTTCCTACAACATTGGATGCAAATGTTTATTTCAGCACTTATTATGCCATTTTTTATATTCTTATATGTTCATCTTTCCCATTAAGCTGTGAGTTCTTTTGAGGGCAAAGTCCATATCCTATTAATATCTTAATTATATAACAGTACCTGGCACATAGTTAAAGGCTTAATAAATGTCTGTCTAATAAAAATGCTGTTAGACAATAAATATAAGAAAGAAGTATTGTCTTAGCCAGGCATGATGGCATGTGCCTGTAGTCTCAGCTATTCAGGAGGCTGAGGAGGGAGGATCACTTGAGCACAGCAGTTTGAGTGAGCTATGATCACACCACTGCATGCTAGCCGGGGCAACAGAGTGAGACCTTGTCTTTAAATAATAATAATAAACAAAAAAGAAAGAAGTGTTGTCTGTCTGTATGGACAATGCTTGGCTTCCTTGGAAGTAAGGAAAATACAAACTATAACAAAAATGAGTTGCTGTTTTCACCCATTGGATTAGCAAAAAGTATAAAAGATTGGAAATATCCAGTTCTGTTGAAGATGTGAGGACATGGACTGGTGGGAACAGGAGTTGTGAACGTTTTTGGAAAGAAATATGCTACGATCTATTAACAGTTAAAATGTATAGACCTGTTGACTCTTCAATCCCACTGTGATGAATTTATCCCATAGAAATGAAAGCACCAGTATATAAGGTGTATTAGTTATCTACTGCAGCTGAATAAATTACCCCAAAGCTTGGCAGCTCAGAACAACACACACTCGTTATCTCATCGGTTCTGTGAGCTGGGAATACAGGCCCAGCTTAGCCGCGTCCCCTGGCTCGGGGTCTCTCACAGGCTGCATTCACCATGTCCGCTGGGGCTGCAGGCATCCGAAGGCTTGACTGGGGAAGGATTTGTTTCCAAGCTCACTCACACAGTTGTTGGCAGGATTCGGCTCCTCCAGAGCTTTTGGACGGAAGTGCCCAGTTCCTCAGTGGTGGTTGGCTGGAGGCCACCCCCAGTTCCTTGCCAAGTGGCCCTCTCTGTCAGAGGAAGCACCTGAGAAGAGCCAGGCAGAGAACAAGAAGACCGACGCTACAGTCTTTTGTAACCTAACCACAGAAATGACATCCTATCACTTTGCTGTATTCTATTCATTAGAAGCAAGTCACCAGGTCCAGCTCACACCCAAGGAGGGGGCATTACACAAGGGGATAAATACCAGGAGGTGGGAGTCGTTGGGAGCCGTGTCAGAAGCTGCCTACCATTAATGTGTGTGTGCATGTGTGACTCATGGAGAAAGAAAGACATGCAAGGAATACTCCAAATGCTTAACAAGGGTTATGGGGGATTTGGGAGGATTGAAAAGGTAGGAGAAGTGATAGGAGAAAATTTTTTTGTATAAATCCCTATTTTATTTGACTTTTAAAATAAGTAGGTATTAATTTTATAACTTCAAGAATTTGACAAGTAGATATGAGGTAATAAATGCCCAAAGTGTGCAGGGCATAGGTAGAAGGGAAAAGCCATCCCAGCACGGAGTGGGAGCCAGGGAAGCCTTCATGGAAGAGGTGGTGTTTGAAGTGGGTCTTGCAACACGAGCTGGGTTGGGACACGCAGAGATGGCAGGAATGACATGGAAGAAAGAGCACCACAGAGGGCAAGTAAACCCTCCCAGGGCCAAAGAGTAGCCAAGGCGACACAGACTGGCAGAGCACAGGCTTTCCACCGAGGCACCCACACCAACCCGGATGTGTCCACCTGGCTTTCCCCAGCCTCGTGTCGGAGGGGCCGCAGTGGGGTCTGTAGAGGAGCCGGCTGCAACCGAACCCCCAGAGTCTCCGGCAGGAAGACTTTCGTATCTCCTGATCCTGCTTCCAAACTCCAGGGTCACAAGCACAGGTCCCATTCCAAGGGCAAGGACAACTAGACCCTGAGCCCTGCCCAACTGAGCCTCAGGAGGGTCCCACTCCAAGGGGTGAAGAAACACCAACACCTCCTTTCCCTCCCCATGGCTTCACTGAAGGGAGCCCTCCGTCCATCATGGAGACCGTGTCCACACTCCGGGTTCTGTGGAGCAAAGCCCTTTATATCGCACTGGCCATTAACTTCATTAAATCTACGCCAGTCCCTCTCCAGGAAGGATCAGCTCCATCAGAACCACAGGGCTGGGGCTGGCCTAGCTCAGAGATCCTTCCTACAAAAGGGAAATTAGAACCACAGGACGAGGGTAAGGCTTTGGGGTTAGTACGTAAAGGCAAACCACAGGCAAGTCAGTCCTGCAAACACTCCCTCTGATCTGGGGCAGACTCCAGGCTGGGCCCTGGGGAAGGGAGAGGCTAAGGCCCAGCTCCCTGCCCTGGTGCAGCCCAGGGTCTAGTGGGGGCTTCGAGACCTATGTCAGACCATTCCAGAACAGGATGGTGTGGGCCACAGGGAGATGGAGAATCAGGACAGTTTCACAAAGAGGAGACACGTGGACTAGGTTTTGAAGAGCAAGTAGGAGTTTAATGAAAAGAAAGGGAGAACAGACACTTCAAGCAGAGGAAACACACATGCAAAGACATGGCATCTGGCCCGGCAGTTCCATGTAGCTGGGACTTGAAGGAGGAGAGGGGGAGGGGAGGGGACAGGACTGGCAGGAGACCAGAGGTAGGCCAGGGCCAGCGGTGAGGGAGTTTGTAAGGTAAAGCATGACAAGGATCCTTGACTGTCACTTAGGGGCTTGTGGCTTCATTAAAGATGATCAGAGACCAGCCTGAGCAATAGAGCGAGGTTCCGTCTCTACGAAAAACAGAAAAATTAGCTAGGCGAGATGGCTCGTGACTGTAGTCCGAGCTACTCGGGAGGCTAAGGCAGGAGGATCACTTGAGCCCAGGAGTTGGAGGCTGCAGTGAGCTATGATGACACCACGGAGCCCTAGCCCAGGTGACAGAGCAAGATCTGTCTCAAAAAAAGGAAAGATGATTGGAGCAGTGTAACCTCTGGGAGGAGACATGGAGGTGGGTGGATGAGGGAGGCAAGATCGGGATAAGACTTTTACTTATATCCTTCAGGTTTTTTTACAGCAAGTCTGTATTACTGTGATATATTTTTAGTATTTTAAACCTTCTCTCTCAGTGAGGCTCACCATTCGCTGTGTTAGTCCCTTTTGCATTGCCATGAAGGAAATACCTGAGGCTGGGTAATTTATATGGAAAAGAGGTTTCTTCGGCTCACGGTTCTGCAGGCTGCACAAGCACGGCACCAGCGTCTGCTCCTGGCGGGGGCTTCAGGGAGCTTCCAATCAAGGTGAACAGCGAAGGGGAAGCAGGTGCGTCACCTGGTGAGATCAGGAGCAAGAGAGGGAGGAGGAGGGGCCGGGCTCCTTTAAACAACCAGCTCTTTGTGCGAACCAATAAAGCAGGGAGGGCACCAAGCCATTCCTGGGGGATCTGCCCCCAGGACCAGAACACCTCCCACCAGGCCCCCGCTCCAACACTGGGGATCCAGTTTCAGCGTGAGATTTGGAGGGGCCAAACATCCAAACCGTATCACTGACAACAGCTGCGTTTACTGAGAGCTTCCTCTAAGGGCTTTACGCAGATTATTTTGTGTAATCTCACAGCACCCTCTGAGAAAGGCAGTATTATCCCCACTTCCCAGATGAGAAACCGAGGCCTGGGGTCACACACACACACACACACACAGGCAAATGAGCCAGAATTTGAAACTGGGTCTGCCTGAGCCCTAAAGCCTGCACTTCTAACCACTGTGCGCCCCGGCCATCTGGTCAGCACAGATGACAGGGAGGCGAGTTCATCACTTGCACAGATGCCGTGAGGCTGAAAGACAAAGCAAATACTCAGGACAGCAGAGCCGGATTCAAACCATCTGCACAGGCTGTGCCCTGGGCGCGGGACTGGCGTGCCAGCATGGAATGTGTCAGGCACAGATGTAAAGTATCAGGCCTGGGAGCAAATCCCTGCCCTAAGACAGGGAGGAGATGTGTGGCTAACCTGGGGTGTTGAGCACCCTGCTGCCCCCAAAGCCTGGGCTGCCTACCTGGGCCTTGGGCCAGGAGCGTCAGACCAGGAAGTCCTTGTCCCACGTGGGGTGGCTGGGCAGCTACCAGATGAGCTCCAGGCTGAATTCAGCCCACGGCCTCGGAGGACGGTTGTTCTCCTGTCTCTTCTGTCCTCAAGCTATCCCCACTAGTGTCTCCTCTGGTTGCCCTGATGAAGCTGGAGCCAGCCCTAAACTACCCCAACCCAGAGGCCAGGCTGAGGCGAGGCCGGAGCCCACCATGTGACTTCAAGACATTGCCCCAGCTCGGCGTGTTCAAGTTTTCTCAAGCTACGGACCCTTCTCTTCAATTGAAACCTTACGTAGAACCTAGGATGTGACATAGGTAAGGTAGGACTCTCTGGCTGAAATCACGTGGGGGCTGGACTCCCACTGGTCTTCCAACACCCCGGGGGGTCTCTGAGAGGTCTGCAGCGGGTCGGCTGAACACAGCATGAAACCCACTGAGCTAGATCGCTTCAAAAGGCCCCAGTAGACTGGATGTTTGTGCAGAGCCGTCCCGAATGGGCTGGAGCCCTTATAAAAGAGACCCTACAGAGCTCCCGCCCCTTCCGCCATGCAAGGACACAGCAAGAAGATGCCATCTACGAACCAGGAAGTGGGCCCAACCAGACACCCAATCTGCCAGCGCCTTGCTCTCTCAGCCTCCAGAACTATGAGAAATAAACTTCTGTTGTATCAAAGCCACCCAGCCTACTGCCTAGACAGTCCTCAACTTACAGTGGTATAACATGATTTTTTTTCTTTACGACGGCCCAAAGGCACTACGCGTTCAGCAGAAACTGTACTTCGAGCAGCCACACAGCCAGTCTGTTTTTCACTTTCCGTACAGTATTCAATAAATGACATGAGATACTCAGCACTTTATTATAAAATAGGCTTTGTGTTAGATGATTTTGCCCAACTGTAGGCTAATGTAAGTGTTCTGAGCACGTTTAAGGTAGTCTAGGCTAAGCTATGCTGTTCAGCAGGTTAGGTGTTTAAATGCATTTTGAACTCACAATATTTTCAATTTACGATGGGCTTATAAGGACGTAACCTTACCGTACGTCAAGGAGCATCTGTATTCTGTTAGAGCAGCCTGAGCAGGCCGGGACAGGCCCCAGCTCAGAAACATTATGACCTTTTAATTCCTGGTGAATAATCACAGAACAAACTAACATGTACTGAGCATTATCTATGCACCAGGCACTAAACTGAGGGCTTCATACAAATTCTCTCATTTAATCTTCATCACAAACCTATGAAGTAGGTTCTGTTACACAGCAGAGACTGCCAGCTGCCCACCAAACTCTACTCTCCCTTCCTCTAATTATCAATAGAATTAAAGCTGGACACATGGCTATAGGTCCCAGCTTCCCTTGTCGTGAAGTGAGGCCACGTGGCCACGTTCTGTCGAGCAGGTGTGAGCCAGGGCGGTGTGCACCACGTCCAGGCAAGGGCAGATAAGCAGTCAGTGAATTCCCCACTCTCTACCTCCTGCCCTCTGGCTGGACTGGGACCACCAGAACCACAGTGGAAGCCCAGTGCCGAAATACAGGATTCGGGTCCCTGAACGCACCCAGTGTGGGGCAGTGCCCGCTGCTGACCTACAGCCCACCTGACCTGTACTGTTATCTGAGAGAGAGATGTCTCTGCAGCTTGAGCCATCGCAGTGTAGGTATCTATGTGACAGTGGCGTAGCCTCATCATGTCCCCATTTTTCAGAGGAGTAAAGTCAGAAGGATTAAATAACTTCCTAAAGTCACCCAGCTAGAGACACAGGCAGAGTGGAGCCATTCAGTGCAAGTCTGCAGTCCCTGCCCTCAGACCACGAAGCTCCCCTCCCAGAGGGTATGAAATCAACAAGACGTCCTTCAGTGCGAGGGATAAAGAAGCCGTGGTACCTCCGCACGATGGAGTATTATTCAGCAACACACAGAAATGAGCTACCGAGCCAAGAAAGGACATGGCAGAACCTTAAATGTGTGCTGCTAAAGGAAAGAAGCCAGTGCAAGCCAGCTGCACACCGTGATCCCCACTCTGCAACGCTCCGGGAACCGCAACGCTGAGGAGAGAGCAGAGAGAGCCGCGGCTGCTGAGGGCGGAGGGAAAGGGAAAGGAGGGTGAGTAGGTGGAGCCCGGGGGGTGTTACGGAGGTGGAACTAGTCTGTGTGCCTTCATGGTGGATACGTGACATGATGCATTTATCAAAACCCACAGAACGTACAACAAGGGGAGTGAACCCTAATGTAATCTGAGGACTTCAGTTAATAATCCTGTACCGATCTTGGTTTGTCCACGGGAACAAATGTCCCACACCAATACAAGATGCGAATAGTAGGGAACACTGGTGGGAAGGTGGACAGGGGAATTCTCCTTACTTTCTGGTCAATTTCTCTCTAAAATTTCTCTAAAAAAACAGTCTAGTCATTTATATAAATACAACCTCAATAAAAACTCCTGTATGAAAAAAATTAATAATGTTTGTTTTGCCATATGCCAAACACCTTGATCAGCACTCAATTTCCCTAACCACCTAGATGTAGGGATAGTATTATCCCATTTTTCAGATGAGGAAACTGAGGCACAGAGAGGCCAAGTAATTCACCAAAGCCAGGGCAAAACTCCCATTTGTTTTACTTCCCACCACCCTCCCTCCCCAAGACCTACCCCCTCCACCTTCCCTGCATGTTTGCCCTCATCGAGGCAAAGTGCCCCGTCCCCCCGCCTGGAGAAGCCAGCAGGTTACCACGTGCCAGGCACCTTGTCACGTGAGCCATGGCAAGGAAGGCTCATGGCAACCCCGTGATGGGGACTCCAAGGTCACCCCACAAACCAGACCTCCAGACTCCCTGTGTAGTGCTCCCTCCGCCGCAGAGCACTCGCTCAGCACAGACGAGCCCCAGTGCCACTGCACCCCCCAACGCACACACACGCATGTGCAGGTACAGTGCACACACACGAGAACACACTGATGTACACTTACATACGTGCAGCCACACACATACGTGCAGCCACACATAGGGACGCGCACAAACACACAAATGCGCATGCGCACACACAGCCGCCTCCCCACCTTCCCGTTGTCGTTTGACCTCAAAGAGACAGGCTTTGGATTTCCAGGGGCGCTGGGCCCTTCAGCACTTACACAAGCTAGCATTTCTCACCAAAAACTGAGGGTCATTCGGGGACATTTTTTTTTTCCTGGAGATTGTCAAAATCTCTTTCAAAATGCACAACCACACCTGCACATTAACACAAGGCATCACTTTCTCTGCTCTCCGTAACCCCTAGAGGGAAACTGAAGGAATGTATCAAATTCTTAATTTAAGAAAAATTCCCCAGCGCCTGCCTGCGGTGAAAGGGCCATTTCGTATGTTGGAGGTGCGATGAAGAAAGTCATCCGACTGCAGTTCCCGGGATGCTGGGCCTCCCCATGAAAGCAATAGAACTTGATCCAGTTTGAGCATTAAAAGGACATAAATGAGGTCCGGGGACGGCGTGATGTCTGACTGTCAGGCCTGTGGACTCTCCATTTCCTGACGGCAGGGCGAGATGATTCGAAACCCACTGAGTTGTATTAAGCCTGCGGACTCCATTCTGCTGTAAGTGACAAGGACGGGGCGGGGGCCCGAGGGGCCGCCTCAAGCTGCCACTGCCTTCGTGACTGAGAGGCCCCCAGTCTTCAGTCCCTTTCCTCCAGAAGGCTCCACCAAGGTTCTGGAATCACACAGGCCCCACCACTTCTGGCTGTGTGATCCTGGGCATGTCGCCTAATATCTCTGAGCCTTCACTTTCTCCTCTGAAAAAGACTGGCAAATAATTACAGGATCCAATAAGACAATGCTCATAGGTAGCACATGGAGACATTCAGCAAACACTAATGATTTTGTGCTGGTTACTCCTTGAGAGTTAGTGATGTTCTTACGGATTATCTCACCCAATCCCTTCATTATCCAGCTGGGAAAATGGAGGCTCAGAGAGGGGAAGGGACTTGCCCAACATCACACAGCAAGTTGGAAGATCTGGGACTGGAACCATGTCCCTGTTTCTCAGACCGAAGCTTTCTCCACTGCACGTTAGCAGTCACACTCCAAGAGTATCTTAGGAATGTAAAAAAATATTCCAATAGCCGTATGAGTTATAAAAAGGAAACCAGGCCTGGGATAAGCAAAGACTGGGATGCCCTATTCCTCCAGCCAGCCTGGAGTCCCTGCTCTACTGCCATAAGGGCTGGGATGCGCCCCAGCCCCTCCATGGGAGGAGATAGTTAACAGAATGTGGGAGCGTGGGAGGGGATCATTTCTGCCCCATGTCAGACGTCTCCACTCCCAGAGAAGCCAGCAGGAG
The DNA here is from genome assembly GCF_000956105.1 of Propithecus coquereli. Taxonomy (NCBI): domain Eukaryota; kingdom Metazoa; phylum Chordata; class Mammalia; order Primates; family Indriidae; genus Propithecus; species Propithecus coquereli. The sequence continues at coordinate 5,230,110 of NW_012148052.1, read as the reverse complement.
GAGAGCAGAGTGGGCCACCAGCGCTACAAGCCAACTCCACTCAGCAAGTAAGAGTGTCACCTCCTCCTTGAACTCCATGCACTCCAGAAGCCAGCCCTGCTGTACTCGGGCCTCCAGTGGGCGTCTCCAGCTCTCAGGACTCAATCAGCCATGGGGCCTTTGTAGACACGCTGCACAGACACTGGAACACCAGGGCCACAAGCCTACCAGAAAGTCCCTGTCTGTGGGGCTGGCACACACTCAGGGTCTCCCAAAATCACTCCTCCACGTTCCCTTCTGACCCGAGGGGGCCCCGCCTATTCCTTCTGCGTGGGCAGCTGGCCCACTCGGAAGAGGAGCACAGAAGTGCTAAGGCCCCTCCCTGTGGGCAGGAGAGCGACGGGACGCTTGGCCTTTGTTCCGTTACCAAGGGTACCTGTCATGCTGGCTTCCCACGGCCCTGAGCAAGACCAGCCGTGCTCTGTGTCACACGATCCCATCACCACCTCTGCCACACGTAGCCACAGCTGGCTGGTCGAGGAGGGAACACCTGACTGCCTCGGCCCACCAGCCAACCTACACCGAGCCAGCCACAGTCATATCCGGGGGGATCTGAACTTAGGGATCAAAAGCACATTTACGGTGGCCCTGGAGCCAAAGGCCATGTGTCGGGGGAGGGGACAACAGGGGCGAGGGCAGCATTAGAGTCACACGATGGCAGAAGGCTGAAGGAGGACTAGCGCACGGGTGGGCCTTCCTTAGAGGATGTACGGGGTGGGGGGTGTCGGTGCTGATGACGGTGGAGAGAGAATCCCAGGCAGGGATGCGGGCCAGGCACCCAGATGAATGGAAGGCAATACTAGTTAGGGTTACTCCCCCCGGCATGGTGGGAAGACTCCAGAAAAAGTCCAGAAAGAGACTCCAGACCGTCCAGCGTGGTCTTGTACATTCTACGGGCTTGGACCCCAGAAAGAGGAATAGTAAGGCCACGGCGGCAGCCATAGAGCCACGAGGCTGAGCGCATTCATAAGAGGCCGATGGTTCCCAGGAAAGGAAGTTCCCACCAGGCACCCAGAAAAGGAGTAGGCCCCTGAGGTTGAGAACGGGTGGAAATAAGAGAAATTCTCCCAAACCCTGGAGCAGAGCCCGCCCACAGGCTCCAGCCCACTTCCTCCTTACCTGTGGCGGCTGCTTGACAGCACCTGGATGGATGTTTTTTCTTGTGGATAGCAGTAGACACTTAGAAGTTAAATTTCTGAAAATGCATCAAAAGGCAGGAGAAAACCATAGCATCCTTACTGTGCTTAGAACAAAGACTGGCAGAATGGCCCGGGCAAGGGACGGCATGGGGTGGCTGAGGGGGTGTTTACAACAAAAGCTACTGTGGATGATCAGGCTGCACAGAAGGCCCCTAAATGCTCATGGCCGATGAAGTTAATTGGGGAGTAGGGCAGGAAGGCGGTGGTGGGATGGCCTGGAGAGAGTCAGCAGCAAGGCCCTGCTAGGCCTGGGCAAGGTGTTCACGTAGCTAAGCCCACCAAATAGAGGTCACGGCCACAGAACTGAAAGCTTCTGGGACTAGAAATAGCCAAGCCCGTCCCCAGGAGTTAAGCCACAGGGTCCAGAACAGAGTAGGATCAGACACCTGGGAGACCACGCCCCAGTCCCCCAGATTCCACAGTCCTGCATCCACTGGCGAAGAACCTACTAGACGGGCAGCCTGGTTACTCTCATCCCAGGCTGGAGCCCGAGACACGTGGGAGATCAGCATGGACGAGAGGCTGTGCTCTGCAGGGCCAGGGAAGGGAGACAGACAAACAATGATTCCTGATGCGGACACCTGCTCTTCCTCCCTCTCTAAGGGGGTCTGGGGCAGGTGACGGGAACACGGGAAGAGGCGGACGCTGCTACTAACGACGGGCGGGATCCACCGAGAGTGTGGAAAGACAGCATTGGCCCCTGCAGAGCTCACGAGCACAGGGGCAGGCTGGACTTCCTGCTCGAGCACTTCCCCCGTCTCCCAGGCAGTAGGTGCCACACCCCATGGAAGGTCATCCCGGGAGGAAGAGAAGACAACCCCAGCTCTGACTGGTCGTCACGTGTCTCGTCTAGGAAACGCCGGCTCTACCGCCAGCAGCCGTTGCACAGCTGAGGGGTAAATGCAAGCTTGGCAAGGCAGCCAGGCTGGAACCACGTGCTTTCTTTACGTGAGTGGGCCTTGAAGTGTGCCTGGGCAAAGCACCTCACTTGGAGAGGGCTTGGGAAATTGCACTATTAGAGATTAGTGGCCAGCAGGAGCAGATTAAGCAGGTGTTGATCAATAGGATTATCCGGGGCTCTCCCTCCAGCTGGGTTAATCGGAATGCGCTCAGGAGAGGCCCAGAGAGGTCCAGTCGGTGAAGGCTGCCGCACACGTGGCCCGCGGAGCGGTGCCCACAAGGGGTCAGTAGCACCTGACAGATGAGCCGAGGCAAGGGCACCACCGGTCAGCCCTGAGCTTGTGAGATCCTCCCTTGTGTGGTCAGAATCCCATCCTTGACCACCTCCCTCTCTCGCTTGGTCTCCTTCTTCATGCCTCAGCCCTTGGGCTCATCTGCAACCTGTCCTTGAACTTTCCAGCAGCCACCCTACTACGGCCAGGGAGTCTGGCCTCCCCCCACCAGGGTCTACTACGACTTGTTCATGTTATCCCGGGTTTGTGCCTTGTCCACCTCCCCAGTTCCACCTGTCTTGGCTAGAGTTAGAACCAGAACAGCAGTTCCCCCTGGCCACTCCCTCCCCCTTGGAGAAACCAAAAACAGGCAAGACCTCATCGGGGCCTCATCCAACCAATGAGATGTCCAGCAAGTGGCCAGGGCTTTGCCGTCTCCACCTCCTGGTGGCCCACCTTTGGGCTCAGGTGATGATCTGCACCAGGATACATCCTTCATCTTCCCATGGAGGCTGGGGTCTGCCACCCTGCCCTGGTCCCTCAGCATCTTCCCCCTGCCTTCTAATGACAGCAACAGAAAACCCGTGCTTTACGGAAGGGCTAGGATGAACCAGGCTAAGTGTTTCACATAAATATCTTAGATAATTCTCATTATCCTGGGGGCAGATACCATCCGCATTTCACGGGTGAGGAAACTGAGCCTCATAGATTTGCCAAAAGGCACACAGCTAAAAGGCAGCAGAACAAGGACGCTAACTAACTCATGCCTGTTTAAATCTAACGACGGGACTGGTGACACTTGGCTACATGCTGACCAGTGCACTGAAGTGCCCAAGAGAGGGTGTGAGCACCTCCACGTGTTTGGGGTCGACATGGCCACCTCCTGCCCTGTCAGACCTTTTATTTAAGTCACAGTGTCCCCTTCCCTGCCCCTCACTGGGTCTCAGCGACTGTATCAGTGCCCTGCAAAGAGCTGAGAATGAATGCATGAACGGTTAGTGAATCCTAATGTTTACATCCCAGGTTCACCTGTGGGTCTTGACCTCTCTAAGGCTAAGAGGACTGGACCAACTCCCTTTGCAGATGCTGTTCCTGGGGCCCTTTCTCTGGGCCGCCTTTCTCCTCAGTCATGCCAACATTTCTTTGTAACTTTTCAGGCTTTTCCCCTTCAAACATGTGATTCGATGAACACTTAAGACTATACTGCATGCCAGGCTCTAGGAAATCAAAGGCAAATCACAAGGCCAGGCGCGGTGGCTCACGCCTGTAATCCTAGCTCTCTGGGAGGCCAAGGCGGGCGGATTGTTTGAGCTCAGGAGTTCGAAACCAGCCTGAGACTAAAAATAGAAAGAAATTAATCAGACAACTAAAAATATATAGAAAAAATTAGCCAGGCATGGTGGCGCATGCCTGTAGTCCCAGCTACTCAGGAGGCTGAGGCAGGAGGATCGCTTGAGCCCAGGAGTTTGAGGTTGCTGTGAGCTAAGCTGACGCCACGGCACTCTAGCCCGGGCAACACAGTGAGACTCTTTTCTAAAAAAAAAAAAAAAAAAAAAAAGGCAAATCACAGGCCGAGTGTGGTAGCACACACCTGTAGTCCCAGCTACTCAGTGGGAGGATCACTTGAACCCAGGAGTTCGGGGCTGCAGTCATCACACCACTGCACTCCAGACTGGGTGACAGAGCGAGACCCTGTCTCTTAAAAAAAAAAAAAAAAAAAAAGGCCGGGCGTGGTGGGCTCACGCCTGTAATCCTAGCACTCTGGGAGGCCGAGGCGGGCAGATTGTTTGAGCTCAGGAGATCGAGACCAGCCTGAGCAAGACTGAGACCCCATCTCTACTAAAAATAGAAAGAAATCAGCCAGACAACTAAAAATCCCTATGTCCTCCCTTAAATATCATGCCCGAGCTGTCATGGGACAAGTTCCCAAGAAAAGCTCAGGGGGTTAGGAAATGCCGAGCTCAGAGTGTAATGGCCAAACAGCTGGAACCCTAAGGCCGAATTAGCAGAAGCATAAGCCCACTCATAGGAGGTGACTGTCGCTCTAGACCAGAGGTTGAAACTCAAATGCCCAGGCACCAAGCAGCACTTAGAGCAAACCAGTGACAGGGCTGGTATAAGGTGCCGGGGAGTCGGCACAGCTGTGCCTGGTCTGGACTACAGAAGGCCAGAGGGCACAACTCTGCCCCAACAGGGACAGACAGCCTCTACTCAGCCAGCGCAGAGCTCTGTCTTGTGGGAATGTGACTGGGTGTGGCCAGGTCTTTTTTTCTTTTTTTTTTTGTCACCCTAGGTAGAGAGCCGTGGTGTCATCACAGCTCACTGCAACCTCAAACTCCTGGGCTCAAGCCATCCTCCTGGCTCAGCCTCCCGAGTAGCTGGGACTACAGGCACGTGCCACAGTGGCCAGCTAATTTTTCTATTTTTTTGTAGAGATGGGGTCCTACTCTGGCTCAGGCTGGTCTCTGAACTCCTGAGCTCAAGTGATCCTCCCGCCTTGGCCTCCCAGAGTGCTAGGATTACAGGCGTGAGCCACTGCGCCCGGCCTAGATCTTCTTATTTTTAAGAATAACCAGAAATCCAGATTTGTATTTTAAAACTCTCTGGAGTTTTAAATATTGAAAATACATTCAAATTATTTTCAAACATTGTGAAAGTCAACAGTGTGTGCTAAATAAAACATATCCGTGGGGGCCTCTAGGAGGTTCCAGCGAGTCCCTGCCAGCAGCTTGCAAGAAGACAGGGACTTCAGTCCTCGAACCACAAAGAAATAAATTCTACCCACAACCAGCATGAGCTTAGAAGAGGACCCCCAGCTCCACATGAGAAGGCAAACCAGCTGCCACCTGGATTTCAGCGTGGTGCGACCCTGAGCAGAGACCCAGCCAAGCCAGCCTGGACTCCTGTCCCACGGAAACTGTGAGACAATAAATATACACGCTGATTTAAAAAAAAAAAAAAAAAGAAAACCTATCCGTGGGCTTGGTGTGGGCTCAGGCCATCAGTTCACATGCTCTGCCCTGGGCTGGCTGCTCCAGTCACCCTTAGAGGGTCACGTTCTTTCTGCAGCCTCCACTTTCAGTCAAACAAGCAAGCGCCCCGGACCACTTCGCCAGGGCGGAGGGACCTGAGAGCCAGCCTGGGAAACAGCCGAAGGAAACACGACAGTGCTGTGCCACCCGGTGAAGCGGAGACACGGAGTTTGGGAAACTATGTTGCGGTGGTTGTAATTATTTTGAGACTTCTTACTATTTCAAAGCAGTTTTAGCTTCACAGCCAAATCGAGAGAAAGGAACAGAGATTTCCCACATACTCCCTGTCCCCACACATGCGTGGCCTCCCCCATTGCCAGCATCCCCCTCCTGAGCACCAAGGACATCTGTTACCGTGGATGAACCTACAATGGCACATCATTGTCACACAGAGCGTGACACAGTTTACACCAGGCTCCGCCCTCGGTGTCGTGCCATCGTGGCATCACTGGAATATTTTCACCGTCTTAAAGACCCTCTGTGCTCCGCCCATCCATCCCTTCTCACCCCACCCCCACAGCCCCTGGCACCACTGAGCTTTTCACTGTCTCCACGGTTTTGCCTGGGACACTGTGTTTTTTAGACTAAAAGATTAGAGCACATGATCTCATTTATCTACTGCTACGTAACAAAGCACGCCAAAATTTAGTGGCTTAAAACCACAATGAGCAGAGGGAGCAAGGCGAGTTGTTGTCTAATGAGCACAGAGTTTCCCTCTGGAATGATGAAAAAGTTCTGGAGACAGGGATAATGGTTGCATGACAATGTCCACGCACTTAATGCCATGGTGCTGGACGCTTGAAGGTGGCTAAAACGGTCAGTTGTATGTTGTGTGTATTTTACCACCGTAAAAAGGCGGTAAACTTTATTTTACGTAAGTTAATAAAACTGATAAATATTTTCAAATTTAGATTATCTAATAAGATTAAATTTTACTTAGTATATTTTAACTACGCAATGGAATGTAATGGCTGATCAATCAACTAATAGAAAAATAGAGAAAAATATTGTCTCAGCCAAAAAAAAACCTACAATGATTTATTATTTTTCGCGGTTCTTTGTATCGACCTGGGCGCTGCAATTCTCCTCCACGTAGCTTCTCGGCCCCTGTAGGTCTGGCCAGGTGTTTTCACAGCACGATGGCCTCAGCGTGCTCTTAAGGCCTAGTTTTGAAGTTCCGCGACATCACTTACCCCAGCGTTCAGCCAGGGGGACAGAGTCCCTATGCGTGCTTTAAGATCCAGAATTGATTATGGGAACCAGACCTTACACGATTGTGGGAGGAGCAGAGGAAGCAAAGGTCCAGAAGGGAAGCTGGAGCCCAGAGGAGGCGCTAACCAGTCACTTAGAGAAGCCAAGCTCCAGTGTCAAAGGGGGCCATGCAGGGGGCTGGCAGAGAGAGCTGTGAAGAGCCAGTGCCTCCGCGCGGCTCCCAGGTCCCTGCATCTGCAGCCATGTGCCTGGTGACAGACCTGAGCCACCATTGGTGAGCAGGGTAGGGGGCTGGGAAGAAGAGCTGGAGACAGAGGAAGGAGAGTGAGGACAAGCTGGGACCCACAAGGCATCTCTGTTTCTGTCACTCTGTCCAACCATGGCCACCTCAAAGACTAATAGCAGCTGCTTCCCTCCCACCTTCCAATCCCAGGCAGGTTCTTCTCTGGGCAACTCCAACCTGAGTCCACACAGGGAAGGGGAACTGCAGGTTAACCAAGCTGACTCCGTGCAAACCACCACGGTGGGAGTACTTTGGGAGTAATGAGGCAGAAGACTGGAAATCAGGGCCGTCCTGACACCTGTGAGATGTACGCTCTCCAGACATGGCAGGGGAAGAAGAGGGGGCTCTATCTGGTTGGGAAAACTTGTTTTGAGCAGCTCCACAAAAGAGGACCTAAGCAAGCCAGTGTGGGGCCTGGGAAAGTCAGACAGACCTGGGTTTAATCCCAGCTCCTCAACTTATCAGCTGTGTGAGTTTGGACAAGTTGCTCAAGCTCTCTGAACCTCAGTTTCTCTATAGTTAAAATATGGGACAATAACCCCAGCATGATGGAGTTGTGCCCTGTGTGATGCCTGGCACCAGAGTTGGTACTCATGAGACTCAGTTTCCCCTTTCCCCAACTCCAGTGAGTGGCTGTACCCAACACAGAGCTAGGCTAGGTGCACATTGGAGGAGCACAATAAATATCTGCTTAATTGTGCAGCTTACAGGGAAGCATATTTTGGCTGAACTAAAGGAGGTCTAGTGCCATAACCATCCAATCCTGGCAGAGGCTCCTCTTGGGGTAAGGAGGTTCCCATTGCAAGAGGTATGCAAGCCCATTGATAAATCAGTTGGACTAGGGAGTTCTAAGGACTCCTATAGCTCCAATAAATTATGACTGTACAAAAAGCTCCATGACTTTATAGAGAAGTATTTTTCCATTAATTTCAGAAGTATTCCATGTTTATTATAGTGTGCCTACCTCCATTCTCTGCTGATGGGATTATAAATCGACATAACCTTTCTAAAGGGCAATTTGGCATGATGCATCAAGATCCTTAAAAATATCCACACCATTTGACCCTGTGGGAATTTGTCCTGAGGAAATAATCTGTAATGTGCCAGAGATGTAAGTACAAGAATGTGCCTTGTTATTTATAATGGCAAAAAAAGTGGAAATAATTGAACTGTCCAACAATAGAGGGCTGATTAAATAAATTAGGAGACAGCCAAAAGATGGAAAGCCATGCTTCCATTAATCTTGTCTTTAAAAAAAAAATCACATATTTCCAAACAACATTAGGATTTTTCCCACAATTATCCTTTAGAAAAGAGAAAATCTCTTTACATTCAAGTTCTTACAAAGACTCTCCTATTAAGCATGCTCTCTTTTAGTTACTTTATTTTAAACAACAAAGTACTGTTTGGGGAAATCACATTAGCCCTACCTGACCTCAATCAATGCTAGTTTGGGATGTTTATAGAGGTCACCTGCCAGAATTGGCAAAAAGGAGGCAAAGAAATTTAACTGGGATTTAGTAATCATTCTTGGCTGTCATTGTAAACAAGCCTTTAAAGATCACTTTTAAAAGCGATCCAATAAGTAGTTATGTTGTGGAGATCACCAATGCACACTCATGGAACAAATAAAAAGACCGTCCTAATTTTATGCAAATAGGTACTGTGGCTTAGAACACGATTTCCAGAGGCAACATTATACACAAATTTTAAAAGCGTTGCATCTCGATCTCAAACAAGTTAGACAAAAACGAAAGCGATGTGCCCTGGCCAGCTATGTTGAGTAATCCACAAAGCAGCCCCAGGGAGGCTGGAAGCACAGATGTCAAAGATGCGGGTAGACGTGGTATGAAATGTGGGGCCATTAAATGTGAAATGGAAAAGTGAATCTTTCTAAATTTAATAAATTTTATATGTGGTTTTAAATGTCTGTGTGTAACTGAATTTATCAATTAAACATTATAAGTAAGCATTTGATGATTTCATCTCCACGCCTAAATATTCGTATATTCGCAATGGCTCCAAAACTTTTTATTGAACCTTCCAGTTGGGAAAATTGAGCCTTATATTTTTGGCTGCTATATATTTGGGCCCCTATGAACGACAGCGGTGAGAGAAAATATCTCTGAAATAATGTCAAGGAGGACACATAAATTACAAATGTTATAGTACGATTCCAATTTGTTTAAAGACATACACACAAGCACACGAAAAATTTTGTACATAGAAAGAACTGTACCAAAATGTTAATAATGGGCCGGGCGCCGTGGCTCATGCCTGTAACCCTAGCACTCTGGGAGGCCGAGGCGGGAGGATTGCTCGATGTTAGGAGTTCGAGACCAGCCTGAGCAAGAGCGAGACCCCATCTCCACTAAAAATAGAAAGAAATTGGCCAAACAGCTAAAAACAGAAAAAATTAGCCGGGTGTGGTGGCACATGCCTGTAGTGCCAGCTACTCGGGAGGCTGAGGCAGGAGGATCGCTTGAGCCCGGGAGTTTGAGGTTGCTGTGAGCTAGGCTGACGCCATGGCACTCTAGCCCAGGCAAGAGAGTGACACTCTGTCTCAAAAAAAATGTTAATAACGATGTCTGAGTAGTGAAATTGAGATATATATGGTTTTTCCAGGGTTTTTTTAAAAAGATATATTAATGTTTTAACCAGGGAAAACAATTCTTTAAAAGGCTTTTATAAAAGTGCCTCCTTTCTTAGATTCTCCCCTGGGGCTGTAAGAAAATCTTTTTTTCCTTTTTATTTCCGAAGTCTTCTGGGAATTACAATATATGGCAGGGGTGGGGGGAATCTTGATGGAAATATATGTATTGACTTAGAAAGATTTACAGTAATGAGGAGGGGAAGGCAGATTACTTAGCAATATCAGTCGTATGTACACCGTATGATTCCTTCTGAAAGATGAGGGGGGAGAAAGGGAAAGGAGAGAGAAGTGGAGGGAAAGGAGAGTGGGGTGTATACAATACCATGTTTGCATACGTACAAGGGTAAGTCTGAATGGAAACACATCAAATTGCCAACAGCCCCCCAGGGTGGAAAAATCTATACTCTTCTGTATTGTTCATTTTTTCATTTGTGCAGTACTTGTTTATAATAGGATATAATCGGCTTTTTGCTGATTCTACTCAAACGGAGGAGTGCTGAGGGCGAGTCCCATCCGTTTGCTGTGGCTTCACTACGCTGCAAAAGAAAAAAATGTTTTTCTAATTACCCAGTGTTTTCCTGCTCCCCCTTCCCCTCCTGCCCGTGGGGCACGAAGGCGTTTGCAATCTCACTAACAAGCAGCTCCGGATTCCTCCGGCTCTAACCTCCATCGCTGCTGCACGCCTAGGCTCTGAAGGACACGGAGACACAGTTGAGCTTCAAGAGCTGTTTGCTGAGTGTTTTCTATGTGCCAGGCACTGCGCCAGGCACTTTGCATGCGTTAGCTTGTTAATCCTGAGGACAACCTTCTATCCACTTTACAGGTGAGGAAGCTGAGGCATTGAGAGGGTGGAGTTACATAGCTGGTCAGCGACAAAGCTGAGACTGGATCCCACGTAGCCTGGGAACCCCCATGGGTGACCCGTGTGTGCCCACTGACACACCCTCTCAGCCGCCACCTTCACGTCTGCCATTTCCCCCTTTCCTGTCCTGGTCCCGTCAGTGAGATCAGATGCCACGGCCTCCGCTGCTCACACAGCCACAGGAACAAGCCACACCCCTGCAGCGGCAGCTGATACCCACCATTGAGGGCACCTATATGTGGGCCAAGGACCATGTTTCCCAAGCCTCCCGAGGCTTCCAGCACCCTCCACCACCATGGGTTCGAGTGGAGATTGAATTGTTAGGATAGCGTGGAGCTAGTCCCAGAATTCCCAAATCCTGCCTTCGCCCAGCCACCTCCCTCCTCCTAAGAGATCTTTAGGGAAAAGAGACCCACCAAGGAAGACCAGAGCCAGCCCTTTCTTCTTAGCTGTCTCCAGTCCCAGCCTCCAGTGCAAGCACGCTGGGCCGGGCCCGCCAGGAGCTCCTTTCCCCAGCCAGGCTAAGCCCCTCCTTCCCCAGCCCAATCCGAGATCTCACTACTTGGAGACAAGACCAGGCTCCAGCACGAGCTCCACCCTGTCCCTGCCCCCAAGGACAGGAGAGAGAGATGGCAAGAGAGAGCCCTACCCTATCTCACCCCACCCCCTAAGACCTTATTAGGGCTGCTAGCTGGGATTAGGGAGGGAAGAGAAACAGAGGCAGAGACTCGTCCTCCCGTTGGGAATGTCCCTCACCAGCACTCCACCCTGTCTCCTGGGGGCTGTGGGAGAGGGGAGCCCACGAACGCCAGCTGTGGCTTCCTCCTCGGGTCCCTTAACTTAGACAACAAGCATCCCTGCTCCTCTGGGTGCGGGCGCGGAGTGGGGCACTGTGTCTTTCCCTCAATGCTAACCCGTCTTAGGGAGGAGGATGGTGGACAGTGAACAGGTGTCTGAGTCCCACCTCCGCTGCCTCAGTGCCCTCCTGCTGCTGCAGGTGGCGGACTGTCACCATCAAGCCATCCATGGGACAAACACCCTGGATCCTCGACACACCAACAATGCTCTGCATTCTCTGAAGCCTTCGAGATAAGCTGGGCACAATGGCCCCCACACCGTCAGACACAGATGACACAAACTGGACCACGTTGTGCTTCAGAGACCTTACAGAAACACCTCCTCGTTCCTACCCGCAGACCCCCATCCCCATCACTTTCCCAGGACTCAGGCGGGACCCAGGTGAGCACCCAGAATTGCGCCTCGCCTAAGAGTGAGCTGGCAGACCCACTCCCCCCTCCCTTGGGACACCTTCCCACGCTGGCTGGTTATGCCTGCAGACACCCGCAGCCAGCCTCCACAGCCCAGAGTCCCCCCGGCCCTGCCTAGACGCCCAGTCCTAGGCTAGCCGAGATGCCACCCTGCCCCGCCTTCCTCCTCCCCTCCCTCTACTCACACATTCTCAAAAGGTAACAGCTTTCCACCAACCTCCGACACAGAGAGGTCCCACCCTTGCTCAACTTGCCCCCGAATTGACAGAGAGCCATGACTGGTTTCCCAGTGACATTTGAAAAGGTCAGAGAAACACACAGCGATGCACTAAGGGAAAGCAGAGAGTGCCCGGAGCCGGGGCTTCGGGTCCATGGCGACCCCCTTTGGAAATGCGAGAAGGAGCCAAGAGCCCCTGGAAACCCACATCCAGGTCTCCTCTCAGATTTTATCTCCTCCTCGTCTTCCTTTTGATCTCGTTTTCAAGCCAGAGATGAGCATTTCCACGTTGACTCCAGCTGATTATAACTGACTCCGAGCCTTTCTAGTGATTAAAGTGGCCGCGAGGCTATGTTCTCCAGAGATCTGTGCCGCAGGTTGAATAATTCACGGCTTCCCTTCCAGAAGGCTGAGAAATCTGGGAGAAAAAAATCAGAGAGAAGAAAAGTTGTTTTTTTTTTTTTTAAAGAAAAGAGTAATTTCCCCCATGCTGGCTGCACAATAAGTAGTCGATAAACGTTAGTTAATTCTGATTGACGTAAACACTCAGACAGAAACCAGAGGGAGAGACCGGCAGTGACCCGGCTGGGCTGGGGCGGAATACTGGATGCTTCCAGGAAGCCGAGCGGCTCAGGTGACCTCCTCACTCCCTCCCCGCCGCTGGCTGATGTGCTTGGAGCTGCTGGCGTCTTCCTGAATTGGAAGGAAGTTCAAGATGAGGACAACAGAGGGGCAAGGTGAGACGGCATCCGTTGCCCTGCTCAGCCTGGCTGTGCGCTCTGGGGAACGCAGCACGCAGGGGAGTGGGGTTTAGGCCCAGAAGATGAAGGAGCTGTTTCCACGAAGGACTGCGTGAGACTTTGGTGCCCACGTGGCCAGGTGTGACACAGACAGGAAGGAGAGGGGGCCTTCTCTCTGTCTCAGCCCTGCACCCTGTGGCAGGGCCTGGGGACATGAATCGTGGCTAGAGCGGAATCAGGGCCAGCTGTACCAGGCCAAGTGCCAGGGAGGTGCCTTCGCACCAAGGCCACCAGCGGCAGTAGCAGCGGCCAGGTGCCACCTTCAAAGGGCAGTGAGCAGAGGGCTTCCCCAGGAAGGACAGAGCTCAAGGAGAGACGGGGGGCTGAGAGCCTTCTACCCTGAGTGCCCCAACATGACCAGGGGGGACTTCAGGGGAAGGGGAGGCCTCCCAAACAGCACAGAGCTTGCAGCTCTTACAACCCAGGACTAATGACGGGGTGACTGTTCCCACCCATGGGCTGGTACAGTCTGGATGCTTTGGGTTCTAGAACTTGCCACACATGACTGGCCCAACATTTCATATGTCTACCTCATGGGAAACCCTAGCCTTAGAAGACTCTGGAATCCTCACATCCAACCTCTCATGTTATAGAAACTAAAACCCAGAGACTTGGGGTTGCCCAAGATCGCACAGGTAGTTAGGAGCTAGAGCGGAGTGAGAACCAGCATCCCTCATGCCCAGTTCCCAGGGATGTGTGTGTGTGAGAGAGAGACACACACAGACAGACAGACAGACAGAGAGGAAGAGACGGAGAGAGGCAGAGAGAGATCCAGACCGAGGCCCGGCCCGTGGAGCGAGGCCACGCCAACGCCCGCGCCAGCGACTCTGTCCAGTGCACGTCAGCACCTCGCCAAGCCCGATCCCAGCTGCTGCCGCCGCCCCCCTAAGGCTGCACAGTCAGCATCCGCAGAGCCAATTCATCTACCTGTGGTTTAATGAGCATCAGATGCTGTGACCAGGGACCTGGAGGCCCAGAATATGTCAATTTCAAGCCTATTCCTTATAGTCAATTAGCATCATCACCCCAAACCCTGGAGAGTCCAGGGGCACAGAAGCCACAGAGCCAGCAGCTGGGGTGGCTCCCCAAACACGGGCCCTGACCCTAGGGACACAGAGTCTTATCGTTGGAATATTGGAAATGTCTCCAGCCCCGGGAAATAGCCAAACCATTAGAAAATGGGCCCTAGTGTTGGTCTGGAATGAGAGGAGTCCCAACCCCTCCAGGCAGGACAAACCTTCAGAATAGACAGTCGAAGAGGTTAGCTGGGCCACACCTGCTGGGTTCTCTGCCCAGCCTCCCTTTTCCGGCTGGACCAACAAGTCCCCTCCCTGAGCAGGAAACAGGAGATGGGGGGGACCAAGTCTCGCTGGGTCCTGGAGCTCAGAAACGGTGGGAGGGGGCCTCTGCCACCCACCATGGAGACCAGAGAAGGAAAGGACCTCCAGCTTCAGAGCCAGAGGCGTGGTACAGAAAGGGACAGAGGCGAACCCTTGAGTGTGCAGGGAAATCCGAAGTCTGGCTCACTGTCGTGTCCCCTCAGGGGTCCTCTGGGCCTCACAGGAACAGCTGCTCATCTTGTGCCGAGTTGTTTCCCTCCTGATTTGAACACCCTTAGGTCCTTCCACTGCCCTGTATTAGATATGATCTAGGATGCCACCCCCGTGTTAAACACACCCCAGGATGTCTCCAGCCCCTCTGGAGTGGAGCATCTGGAGCTCGACCCGACGCTCTGGGCCCAAGAGCTCCGAGTGGCCTGTGACAAGAGGGTGGGGACCAGCACCTCCCTGCTCCTCTACGCACACAGCCCAGGGTCCCTCCGCCTTGTGACAGCCACATCATTTGGCTGGATCACACGAAGCTCAGGGTCTACTGAGACCCCCGTGTCTTCCACGGGTGCTTCTGCAAAGCCCCATTTTTCTCACTCTTTCATTTCACTGGAGGAAGTCTTTCAGGATGCTGCTCTTCTTCGCCTGTTCCTCCCCATCTTCCCTCGTCCCTTCTTCCCCAGGCTTCACTCTGCCTCCTACCCTACCCCACACGGAACTCAGGGTGAGCTGCCTGAGACACAGACTGACCACCTTGAGCCCCGTGTCAACCCTTCCACGGCTTTCCTGACCTGGGCCCTGGGGGGAGTCTTGCACACTCCGCCCGGCCCACCTCACCAGCCCATCTTCCTCCTCTGCACTTTGTGGGTGATGTCAGACCACACCCCGGTACTTGTTCTCCTGCCAGTGCCACGCTTTGGCCGGCATTGCTTTTGTTGCTACATCACGGCAGGCAGCTTCAGGGTCAGACAGACCGGGCTGGAGTCTGAATTCTGCCAACTGGTGGTCTACAACCTTGAGAAACCCAGTTTCCTCTCTGAGCTTCTGTTGCCTCAACTATAAATGGGTAATGAATTGGTATTCACTGGATGGCAAGGAAGGAAGGAAGGAAGGAAAGAAGGAAGAAGGAAGAATGAAGGAAGGGAGGGAGGGAGAGAGGATCGATCGATCCACTTTGCAGGGCTGTGAAGAGGATTTGAAATAACTCAGGTAAAGCCTCAAGCACATGCCTAGGTACCTATAAGTGCTTACTAGGACTCTATGCCCACATCTCGTATAGCTAGAAAACTCCTGTTCATAGGTCAAGATCCAATCCAAGTGTTGCTAATCCATGAAGCCCCTTCTGATTCTTCGCCCATCTCAGACTCCGGCAGAGCCCTTGCCTCCGACCTCATGGCAACCTTGACTGTGTGTCCCCTTCTCCTGCAGTCATCTGCATCCAGATCTGACTCCTCGTCCTCATGTCTGATCCCCTCAGGGCCAGGGCCAGGTTCCACTTCCCCGTCCAGCCCTCCATGCGCGGCCTGGCACATAGGCAAAATCCATAGGTGTTTATTTAATTGAATCACATTGAATTATTCATACCTTATTGAATTCTGTCACCTAGCACATTCCCTACTCCTCCCAGCTTTTAGAAGTGGGACGTCCTCCTTCATCAATAACAATAATAATAGCTAAACCTTTATTGATTGCTTCCTGTGTGCCAGGCACTTTCCAGGTGCACATCTCATAATTAACTCATGTCATCCTTACGACAGCCCCACTGAGATAGGCACTTGTTTTCCAAATGAGGAAACTGAGGCTCAGAGGGTTTAGTTTCATGTCTACAGTCAAACAGCTAGGAATTGCAGGGGCCAGATTTGAGCCCGTGTGCTCTCTTTCCAGAACATTTGCCTTTTTTTAAGCTTTTTATTTTGAAATAATTTTAGAAGCATAGAAGAGTTGCAAAGATGGTGCAGAGAATTCCCGTGTACACTTCATCCTCCTCCTCTAACATTAATGTTTCACCTAGCCACGGTATATTTATTAAAATTTAAAAATTAACCTGGGTACAATATTATTAACCATAGATGTGATTTGGATTTTCCTAGTTTTTCCACAAATGCCCTTTTTCTGTTCCAGGATCTAATCCAGCATCCTGCATCGCATTTAGTGGTCACGTGTCTCAGCCCTCTCTGATCTGTGACCGTTTCTTGGTCTCTCATTGCCTTTCATGACCGTGACTCTTTTAAAGAGCAGTGTCGGGTATTTCATAGTCTATCCCTCTGTTTGGGTTTGACTGATATTTTCTCACGCGTGGTCTGAGGTTACAGATTTAGGGACGCAGAGCACAGAGGCAAAGTGCCCTTCTCTTCACATCGTGTCGGGGCCATGCGATACCCGCATGACAGTCTCTGGTGACGTTAACCTCGACCGCTTGCTTAAGGCGGCGTTTCCAGCTTCCTCTACCGCGTAGTGACCATTTTTCCCCATTTGCTCTTAACCACTGCACCCTGATGCCTCTCAGTCACGTCACTGGTGATGGAAAAGAATGGTGCCTGGCTGGACAAGGTGTTCGGAGAAGGGAGAGCCCGGAACAAGAGGATTCCAGAACCGCCCAAGGCAGGGCCATGGCGCCGGCAGCCCCGCAGGGCACCCGGGGCCTCGGGAAGAGGTGTTCTCCCTCCAGCAGGGTCCACCAAGAAAGGCTTCTCAGAGACAGCAGGACTCAGGAGGGACGTGCACAGGCCAGGAAGGGACGGCCAACCACGCAGGGGAATGGGCACCAGCGTGGGCACTCACGCGGAGAAGCGGCAGGAACAGGGTCTAAATAAGAAGGCAGTGGCCAGACTAAAATCCCAGCAAAGTCGTCACGGCCATCTCCCTGTCTCCAGGCAGAGTGACTCTGAAGCTCCCCCAGTCCTTCGAAAACACCTCCACGTTTATAACCTAGAAACCCAGAGCAATGGTTTCCAGATGGGGAAAGACGAAGCCAGGGTAAGCGCCCACATCTTGCCCCCACCACCCTCCGGCCTCTGTGCTTTTGCTGCGCTTGGACGTCCTGCCTGGCGCTCATCACGGCTGCCTTTGCTTCTAGATGCAAGCGCGCTTGTCTGAGCCCCCACTGGACTGCAGCAAAGGCGGGCCCTGCCCAATCCTCCCTAGACTCCCACACACCCCTCCTCCTCCAGGCGCCAAGCCCAGGGCCTGACACACAGTAGGGGCTTAGCACAGGCTTGTGGAAAGGCAGGAAGAAAGCAGATTCACTTCCGCAAGAAGCTTTGAGAAGAATATTCTGGGGACATTTTGTGACTCGCACCGCCTTCCGAAGCTCAGAAAATCATTTTAAAAACTGATGACTGTGAAATTTCAATTATATTCACAAGGAGAGCTAGAGTAAGCTACAAGAAGCACAGAATAGCAGCTTTGCGTTTGAGAAACCAAAAGAGCCTGGGAGAAGAGTGAGCAGGATGGGGACCAGCCTTGAAGCCAGATCCAGCTGTTTCCAGAGAGGCGCTGCACAGGAATAGATTTGAATTCATAGCCCTCGAAAGAGGGGATGGTTCCAGGGATGTTAGAAGGCTGTGAGGATAGAAGAGTCAATGCCATGAACCAGCTATCAAAAATAATTTAGTGCTCAGAGGTTTCGTTAATAAAGGTATAACATCCACAGAAAAGGAGGTGATAGACCTGTTCGGTTCAATGTCGGTTAAACCACAATCAGAGAACTGGGTTGAGAGAGAGAAATTGATTTTGTGCTGAGGTTGGTATTAAGAAGGGAGAAAGGCCTGGAGCTAGCTGGTGAAAGGACAGAAAGAATGTTCCAGAAAGCAGGAAAATATGTGTGAAGAATCTGAAAGACAAATGCTGTGAGAAAGGCCAGCATGGTTTAAAGAGAGGAAGCAAGTTGTGGCCAGACCTGAGTCTGGAGAAGTGGGTAACAGCCAAACCTGCAGGGGTTTGTGGGTCATCCGGAGTTTGGATTTTATTCCAAGAACAATGGGAAGCCCTAATCTGTCCCTGCGTATGGACCAGGGACCCACACTGAGCCAAGTCCCAGATACACCCCGCCCACACACACACACACACACACACACACCCCAAAAGCACAGCTCTTCCACGTCCAGCAGGGACACTGCACTGGAAGAGCTTCCTAGGAGTGGGAGGCGGGGATCCCCTGAGCTCTGACCCTGGGAACAGGGCCCGGCGGAGAACTTGGCCGAAGCTGCTACTGGGCAACCTACATTCGCTCTTGGATCTGGCCTCCGGGGATCTCAGAGAACCAGCAGCTGGCAGGAAAGGCTTTCTGCAGCAGAATTACGGGATTTCTACTTTTTTTTTTTTTTTTTTGCCTCACCCTGCAGAAAGTGAGACCAGAGCTCCTCTCTTTCCTGCTGTACTTCCCTTAAAGTCAGAGAAGTAGCCATCTACTTCCCTCTTCCTACGGGGTACACAGCAAGTCTCAGGCCACCCCCTGGTGGGCACACGTCTGGGTTCCCGGGGCTACCTGCTTAGGTGTTTCACTGCAGCGAAGCCCGGGTGCCAGCATTTCAGCCCCGGCCGTGGAGGAGGGTCCCACTGGCCCTACTTTCGTATTCCCCAGATTCTCCACCGTGCCTCCAGAAACTAGACGCGGCTGTCACTGTTGCTGCCGCCCTCGCAGGAATGGCCTCTATAGTCCCTGCTTCTGTACTCCCTGCTCAGAGTACAGGAGGGGTGTGACCAACTGGCAGCGCCAAGGTCCCGCGCCCGCACCCTGACCGCAAGGACGGTTGGGAACGTGAGTTTTCAGATTCTGTGCTGCGGCTGCCTGGTTCCCACCAAGACTCAAATCTGGAAGAATTCCCAAACACGGGCAGGGCGTTCTGATGCTAAAAGACCAAGTATGGTATTAATATATGCCCACGGCAGCTCCTATACCAATTTCTGTCCTGACCAAGGCTCTCTTAGTTTTAGGAAGCAGCAAACTCAAGACTGGGAGTGACATGGATTGGACCCAGGATCCTCATAAACTCCTGCCAGCAGCGAAGAGGAGGGATGAGTGGGTCCCACCTGGGCAGATCGACCCTCTATGTTAAAACCGAGTGTCCACTCGCGGTGGAGGCAGCAAGTCAGCGCCACAGGCAGAATCTATGTGACCGGCTGAGCAGCCTCCCTTGCCCCAAGGTGGCCAGTCTTGCAGGAGCTGAGGACAAAAGTTGCAGAGACTTTGGCTCAAAGCATAAACAGGCTCAGGGGGACTGACCCTCTCCTCCGTCCCTGCCTGCCCCCAGCATACACCCTGGAAGCTCCTGCTTCGTTACTCAGAATCTCACGTCAAGACTTCTGAGAAGCAACCATGTCTGCCCCCCGTGAAGCCAGACTTTACCCTCTTCCTTGAGTCCTAGGTTCCTAATCCCTTAGAATCTGTCTGTCTGCACTCCTGGGCCCTTCAAAGATGGAAAATCCACCCAGTGAGGCCTGGCCATCTGTCTTCTGGAAAACTCCTGCACCTTATATAAACCTTTCCTGAGATTCCAAGCGCAGAGGACCCTCCATGGCAGCAGTGGGGTGCAGAGGCCAAAGTTCCGTCGCCCAGCCAGCCAGGGAGGGAGCCGCGTCTGCCAGCCACCACTCCCTCTTTCTTTCCAGGCTCTTACCTAAGGCGAGGTGGCGGCTGGGAAGGAGGGCTACCCCAGGGAAACACGCTAAAATTAAACCACGACGAGAGCAGGATAACTAAACTCTCCCCCGCCCCCCGTGATTAATTTGGACACAGCGCACTGGCCAACTCTTCCCCGAAATTAGATGAAACCTTAGGGGAAAGGACTGCTCCGTGCTAGATAATCACGCACTTGAGACACCAACCCCCCACTTCCCACCCCCTCCCCTTTAGCCTGAAGAAAAGAATAATAATAATAATTAAGCTGGTCTATTTATGGTTCTGGCAATCAGCAGTTCCAGGCCACACCTGCTAGGGTCGAGCTGCGCTATGGGAAGACTCTGGGAGACGTTCCTACGTCCCTACGTCTGCCTGACTGTACGAGGGAGCTGCCAACACCCCCCCTGGGGAGAACAAAAGAGCTGTTTAGAACGGCTCCTTGGAGGGGTCAAGGAGAGGAAGCTGGAGCCTCCCAGGCGCATTTCACGTTGTGAAATCCAGCCGGTGGCCCAGGCTCATCACTCAGCGTAAGCCATGCAGATTTATTTATATTTTGCACGAAAGAGGGAGATTACTTAGCCATAGGGATCAATTCTTCAATCCAATGTTTCTAACACGGCAATGAATTTATTTCACCATCTCCCTTTTTCTTTTTCCCCTTCTTGGGCTCAAAGAAATAGGCCGCCCTCTGGGCAGGCAAAGGAAGGGAGGACATTCCCAGGAAGTCAGGACCCAGAGAACCCGGGCGTCCGCCCAGGAGGCCAGTCGCGGAGACGGCTGGCTTTGTGGAGCAAGCACCGGAGTCAGAGTCAGGAGACCTGGGTTCTGGACCTTGGTTCTGTCACTCGTCTGGTAACCCTGAGCAAGGCAGAGCCCCATTTGGTAATCCCCGAAGTGGAGATAGTTCCCCCGGGCCCCGCGGCGTTGGTGTGAGAAGTTAGTAAGACCCGGTGTATTCAAGCTCCTAGGTCAGCTCCCGATCCAGCATCAACATGATTGATTGAAGACGAACTTTAATCAGATTTGAGGGTCTGACCTATAGCCCCTCCCTCCCAAGTTGCGTAGACTGTGATGCTACAGAGATGTCATGGCTTGAGCAAGGGACTATCCAGGACCATTTCCCAAGGCCAGAGAGTACTTGGAGCTCCCTCCCCACCCCTTAGGGGCAGGGTGAATCCGGGGAGTTTGTGGCAGCTCTGACCTAAGACACCAAAGCTCAGGCGAGCCTCCACAGCTGGGCAGGTGTGATGAAAGGTCCCCCCAGCATGGCCCCCCTCTTCACCAGAGACAGGCCCAGGCTGATGTACGGTCCCGAGAAGCGCAGCTGCTGGTTCACACGATGCTGTGATGGAGAAACACCAGCGTGGGGTTGACTAGGGGGAAACCATGTCAGAGGGGCGACAGTGGGGAAGGTGACAGGAAGCGTTGCTCCTGGGAGATGCTTGAAGCAGGAGGGGTGAGGATGGTCCAGACTGAGGGGACAACCCTGAGCGAGGCAAGGAGGTGAGAAGGCACAGGGGCGCTGGGGGCATCGTGGAAAAGCTCATCCTTCAAGCCAGTACCAAGCGTCCCCTTTTCCAGGTCTTTCTGACCTAGGGCTGTGCCGCTGCTTCCAAAGCAGCAACGGACCATGCTCCTGCACGGCTCCTTACAACAGCGTTCAAGATCCTCCAAATCCGGCCCCAGACTACTTTCATTCTTCCAGATTCTCCTTCCCCAACCCCAGCCCGGCCACCCTGCTCCAAGCCTTTGCTCCAGACATTTCCTCCACTTGGCATCCTCCCCTGCCCCCTTTCACCCAGCGATTCGCTAAGAATCCCACTAAGTCCAACTCAAATGCCCCCTTTCCCAGGACGCTATCTTAGCCCGTCCACCCCCCGAGCTCTTGTCACCTGCTGCCCTGAATCCTCAGTACGTTTTGTCCTTTGGGAGGCTTACCTTACCATGTGGCACTGACATGCATTCAAAAACAAATATTTACTGTGGGTGGATGAATAAACATGACATGTGCATACAATGGAACACCACTCAGCAATAAAAAGGGACAAATTACTGATACGCACAACGTGGATCTCGAAACTGTTACATGGAGTAAAAGAAACCAAACACAAGAGTAAGTATCATTCGAGTTCCTGTCTATGAAATTCTGGAACAGGCGAAACTAATCCGTGGTGGTAGAAATCAGAGCAGTGGTTTCATCTGGGCACAAGGCGATGGACTCAAAAGGGGAATGTGGAACGCAGGAATTTTCTGGGGTGATGAAAATGTTCTGGTTCTGTGTTGTCCGACACAGTAGCCACTAGCCACATGTGGCCGTTCGGCACTTGAAATACGGGCAGTCTGAATTGACATGTGCTGTAAGTATGAAACATACCCTGCTTTCCAAACAGGGTAGGATGAGCAGAAGACTTAGGATGAGCAGAAGAGTGTAAAATATCTCATTCATAAATCTTATATTGATTACACATTGAAAGGATAATATTTTGGACATACTAGGTTAAGTAAATATATTATTAAAGTTCATTTCAGCTGTTTCTTTTTCCTTTTTTTAATGAGGCTATTAGAAAAGTGTTAATTACCTATGTGGCTTACATCATATTTCAGTGAGACTGTGCTGCTATAGATCTTAGTTAAGGTGTTGGTTGCGTTGGTTGCCAAAACATCTCAGAATGTAGAATGTGACCATGGGATCTGTGCATTTCACCCACATGTAGATTACACCTTGATTATAAAACAAATTTTAGTGAGCACCTACTATGTGCTGCCAGACACTATGTTAGGCATTGGTAAAAACCATGCTGTAGAAAAAAACAGTCAATCTAATCAAAGAAACTGACTTTAATCAAATAATTGCTCTAAAAATGATCTTTTCACCTTTCTGAGTTTAAGACGGCTGAGGCAGGAACTACATTTGCCGCTCATTGCTGCCAAGCCCAGAGAGGTGCATGTTAGGTGCTCAGCAAATTCTGATGCACTGAGTGGAACTACTGAATTGGTTAAAGTTCCTTTTTTGAAACAGGCAGCTAAACAGAAGCTATCTGGGAATTGTTTCTGCCTTTCAGCCAGACCAGCTAACGCCTGAGGGCTTTGTCCTTCTGTAAAATTTCCAGAGGCAGAAGGATCCAGACTCTATCCCCAGTTTTGGCCTGCTCCTTTGGAATATGATCTTAGTATAAGTCATGAAATTTTTTGGTTAAATACTCTGAGCCTCTTGGGTAAATATTGTGAGAAGCAGGGAAGTCAAAATGAATTCAAAAAACCAGATTTTATTATTTGAATTGGAATGTGTGTATATATGAACTGCTTTTTTCCCCCAGAGATTCTGCAGGTAGAGCGTGTTAGGAAACATCCACACAGAACAGGTGTTCCTCACCGCAGTGGGGACAGCCACGTCGTGCAGTTTTTTAGGAAAGGTTAGTAAACAGGCTCTGGCCAGTTTTCTTGCCAAGGTCCTCGGGCACTGGCACCACAGTTACTCCTTGCTGCTGGCACAGAGCTCCCCGCAATATCTGCTTCCACACATCCTGGAACTAAAGGGGAACTGCTCAAGTGATCCCTGTTTGCTGATGAGGTTTTTAAAAAGCCACCCCATGACCTAGTAGAAATCACTGAAATGTCTGGATCTTTGGAGACCACTGAAGTGAAAATCCAACTTGTAACAGCCATAGAGGAAGCTTCTTTTTTTTTTTTTTTTTTTTTTTTTTTGAGAGAGAGTCTCACTTTGTTGCCCGAGCTAGAGTGAGTGCCGTGGCGTCAGCCTAGCTCACAGCAACCTCAAACTCCTGGGCTCGAGCAATCCTTCTGCCTCAGCCTCCCGAGTAGCTGGGACTACAAGCATGCGCCACCATGCCCGGCTCATTTTTTCTCTATATATATATTTTTAGTTGTCTGTATCATTTCTTTCTATTTTTTAGTAGAGACAGGGTCTCGCTCTTGCTCAATCTCGAACTCCTGACCTTGAGCGATCCACCCACCTTGGCCTCCCAGAGTGCTAGGATTACAGGCGTGAGCCACCGCGCCCGGCCAAGGAAGCTTCTTGATTAGTTTATTTCAGGGTGGCCATTGCCATCTGCTCTGAGCCGAGCCTGCACAAGACACGGGGGCACAGGACACACATGGAAGGATCCAGGTCCCTGCCTCAAGAATCCACCCCATATCGAGTGGGATTCTCGTAATGAGC
Organism: Propithecus coquereli; assembly: GCF_000956105.1. NCBI lineage: Eukaryota > Metazoa > Chordata > Mammalia > Primates > Indriidae > Propithecus > Propithecus coquereli. The sequence continues at coordinate 5,206,245 of NW_012148052.1, read as the reverse complement.
CTCCCATAACGTGCCCTGTTTCTACCAAGTCACAGGTAAGGCGGGCCCACAGAGAGTATTTGGGGAGCACAGAGAAGGGGGTGGTTATTCCAGCCCGCGGGAAGCTGAACAACAGGCCCGAGCACCTCGTCTGTGCCAGGCACTGTGCTGGGCTCAGAGTCTGCATGAGGTTCAGGCTGGCCTCCCACTTCCTCCAAACACCTTGCCCTGCTCACAGCAGCCGGAGAGATTGTTTACAATCACAAATCAGATCATGCCCCTCCTCTGTTTAGATACTGTCAACGACATCTAATTGTCCTTAGAAGAAAGCTCAAATTTCTCAATGTGGTTGTCTTAGTCAGTTACTGCTACTGCATAACAAACCGCCCCTAAAACATACTGTTCCAAAACACAATGGGCTGACAACAATATCGTATTATCAAGTGTCCGTATGTCAGCTGGATCAGCTAATTTAGGTTGACTTGGCCAAGGTTGAAGTTTCCACATGTCTTTGGACCAGGAGGTCAGCCTTGACATGTTTTTCTCATGATGATGGCAGCAGGCAAGGCAGCAAGCAAAAACATATGAATCTGCTCAAGGCCTAGGCTTGGAACTTCTAAACAAATATCATTGGCCAAAGTAAATCCCATGGCCAAGTCCAAAGGAAGGGGCAGGAAGGATACTGTACCCACAGTGACACTGAGGCAGGGCACAGGCGCTGGGAGGGGTTAAGAGTTGGGGCCAAGAATGCCCCATGACCTATCCTCTACCTACATCTCCAGACCCACCTCGTTCCGTGTTCTTCCCTTGCTGTGCTCCAATCACATTGGCCTTTCGTCACTCCCCCAAACGCATAAAGCTTTTTGCTACTCCAGGGACTTTGCCACACTCTTCCCTCTGCCTGAAAATCTTTTCCTCATTCCTTGCAGGATGGCTTTCTCCCGTCCTTCCCATCTCAGCTTAAATGCCACTTTCTTAGAGACCCCCACAGCTAGAGCAGAATACGCTCTTACCTTTCTTCACGGTGCCCTTCGTCATACCCATCACAATTTGTAGTTATACGTTTTTAATTGTTCATTGCCCATGTCCCCACTAGACTATAAGATGCACAAGGAAAGACAAGGTGTCTGTTTAATCCACCAAATCGTACCCCCAATGCCTTTCACAGTGTCACAGTTTCATAGCAGGTGCTCAATTCGCAAAGTGTCATTGAGGTTGCATTTGAGCTAAGCTTTAAAAAAGGGCCACACACTGAAAGGCAGATGGAGAAGAGGCGTCCCAGGCATAGGAAACAGCCTGAGTCAGTGGTCCTTAAGGTGTGGCCCGCAGAGCAGCAGCAAGGGCAACAGCCTCACCCGGGAGCTTTTCAGAAATGCACATTCTGCTGGGCGTGGTAGCTCACACCTGTAATCCCAGCACTTTGGGAAGCTGAGGCAAGGGGACTGCTTGAGGCCAGGAGTTCGAGACCAGCCTAGTGAGACCCCATCTCTACAAAAAAAATTTTTTTTAATTAGCCAGGCATGGTGGTGTGCACCCGTAGTCCCAGCTGCTCAGGAGGCTGAGGCAGGAGGATCGCTTAAGCCCAAGAGTTGGAGGCTGCAGTGAGCTATGATGACGCCACTACACTCCAGCCTGGGCAACAGAGCAAGACCCTGTCTGAAAAAAACTTTTTTTTAATTAAAAAAAAATAAGGTTACAGATGAGATGAGTCCAGGTGGGGGTCATGAGATTGTCTTAGCCAAAGATGGGATGGATCAGAACCTTTAAAAACTCTGTACTTCTGCTCAGAAGCAAGGCATTGGTACTTCGAGATGGAAAATTGCCAACCTCTTCATTTGCTGGCAAATTAATAAACTCCTCTTTCCTTCTCCTTAAAATAATAATAATAACAAAGTTACAAGAAAATGCATATTCTTAGGCCCTGCCACAGCCCTGTTAAATCAGACTCTCTGGGCGTGGGGCCCAACAATCTGTGTTTTAAAGAGCTCTTTGGGTGATTTCCCGCAAAAGTCAAAGTAGTAAATATTTTAGGCTTCGCAGGTCCCTGTTGCAGCCTCTCAACTCTGTGGCTGCAGTGTGAACGCAGCCACAGATGACACGTGGGCGAACGGGTGTGGCTGTGTTACTGACAAAAACGGGCAGATGTGGCTTGTGGGCTGCAGTTTGCCAGCCCCTGACCTAAGCAAAAGCATGCATGTCCCAATGTGCATTTTTTAAGCTCACAATTCACGTACTAAAGGAAGTAAAATTTCAAAGCTAAACAAATTTCTTTTTTTATAAAAATTCCATTTATTCAACAAATTAGAAAATGCCTTCTCTGCGCCAGGCATTTGATATACAGAAATGAAAACGACGTATCAGCAACCTTCCAAAAAGGGAACCCAAATCAGCCAAGCGCCTGCCATAAGCCAGCAGCGACTTCACGTTTTATCCCATTTATTCCTCTAAACACCCTACCACGTTGGTGTTATTCTTCCCATTTGACAATTAAGGAAACTGAGGCTTAGGGGGGCAAAGTGACATGCCCTAGGCCACACAGCCAGGATTCAGATCCAGTTCTGACCAACTCAAAGGCCAGGGCTGTGTCTCCCAAGGGGAGGACCCCACAGTCAGTCCATAGTGGCTAGACTTGGTTATTAAAGCCACTTTAGCACACGTGGCTTTGTGATGGGGTGCACCTTCGCACCGCCAGGCCTGACCAGCCATCCCCCACCGCCCACCCCAGTCCTGCCACCAGTACTTTCCTCTGCCTGTGGGAAAGTCAAATGCCACTTGTCCCATCTGCCAACAGAGCCACAAAATGAATCTGAAAGAAACTGACAAGATAAATCACAACTTTCCAATGTGTTGTGCGCCTCTTCTCAAAATGCAACCTGGGGCTCCCTGGGAGATGGGGAGTGTTGCTATTATTTAATAACATGCAAAGTGATTTTTTAGGAAGAATGCACTTTTTTGGATGAACATTGATTGAATCCCATCTTTCTGACCAGAGAGCTAAATCAACCCTTTCAGGCAGGTGATTGAAATGATGCTAGAAGTCGATTTGGTTTCACTCAAACCCACCCTTGTGAGAAGGGAGCTAAGAGCTTCCTGCTATCTCAAGAATCATCAAATTAAGGTGAGACCAGAGCTGACAGGGAACCAGAGAGGCTGTTTCAGCCCCAGCCTCTGGCTGCAGCTGGAGCAGAAGAGGCTGGGGTCTCCCGGGGCCAGGAGCAGTGATTTCCACCCCTCCCGCCCAGGAGGTTTCTCCCACCAGCCAATATAATGCCTTTTGTTGCAGGTTAGCTTTGCAGGAATAAATCCATGCAACTGGGGCATGGAAGTGGCTGTGGCTTGGGGAAGAGACTGGTGCACTGGAGCACCAAGCCAGGAAGGGACCCAGACCCCTGGGAGGCTGCGTTAGCTAGGAAAACAGGACGAGCTATGGAGATGTCCCCATCCTGGCACTGTTTTTGCACAGCAGCCACCAGTGCACTCTCGTCCCCTTGTCTCCTCCTGGACCATCTGAACCTGGTCCTAGGGATTTATCCCCTGGGAAGGCTCTGGCTCCCCCAGAAAGGGAGGAACAAAGGACTCTCCAAAATTCTGGGGGCATTCTAAAGTATCTTTTTGGACCAGTGGATCCCTGGGGACAGCCAACAACATTCTCCCATCAGCCTCTTCTCCGGAGCTGTCATCCATTTGTCTCCACAAGTCCCCGCCTTCCCCAGGGCCAATTCTCCCTCTTCCCCAAAGACGACGACAAAACACTTCAGAGATTAAATGATAACTGTATCCAGAATGAGATCAGTTCAGTTCAGCCAGAAGCCTCCTGCACCCCCTCCCACCATCGCTGCCCCCATGCCAAAGACACTTTCCAAGCCGGGCAGAGGAAGAAGAGGGCAGTGGCCTGGCAGGACTGGGGACAGCCTCCTCTGCGGGGAGTGGCATCACCCTGAGAACTTTGAGGAGCCACCAGTGTGCAGGTTTAGAAAGCATCCTGCCT